>NC_090647.1:507365983-507715983 GCF_040937935.1 Hyperolius riggenbachi | reverse complement strand
AGCGCACTCTGCACACCATGTAGCAGGGGATGGTGGGGAATAGACACAGCAGTGAGCCAGTTGGCAAGAGCAGGATCACCAGTGCGCGATCCTTACACTCCTATGCCAGTAACAAAACCTGCTCCACCATCTGTTCTGCTCCACTGACTTCTACATAAGCCGAGGGGGTAACTCTTCAGCACATTTCTTACGCTGAAAAATTAGGCTTATACAAGTGTATACACGGTACTTTTAATGGTGCTTGGCGAGGACCTGGACATTAGTTTACTATACCAGAATGTTTGCTATATCAGAGTTTACTATAAGGAGATTATACTTTATTTCTGCTTTATGTGTGTGGGTTTTATTTTGTGGGTGGTTATTGAAAATCATCTGATTAATCCAAATTAGGATTCACCTTGTGAGTGTTTTTCTGTTATAGATGCTGCATCATTCCTGCACAGAGACTGCTACAGTCCCTGTAAGTGTAAGACACTTCTAGGTGTTTATAAGTAATTCACTTACTTCAGCCAAAGTGTCTGATCGACTGTCTAATATAGTTTCCGAACTCTTTAATAAACTGTCTAATTGACACAGTTACAAAGATGTGAATAGCTTAAAGGGACAGTATGGCAGAAATGATGCTATTTTAATCTTCCCAATAACAGTTATGTAACAGGAAGAGCATCAATTTGTATTTAAAGTTAGCTGGAGATGCCATTGCACAGGATCTGTCAGCCCCTCTCTCATTATCAGCAGCTGTCAGTCGGATGGGAAATCCCCAACTCACTTGCCATTGCTTTCTTTCTCCGACCCCCCCTTCAACACTGGGCTTTTCTTACTGCACACACAGCTCTTTCACATGGGCTGCTGACAAGTAGCGTGTTTAGAGCCTGTCGGCTCTACCTAAGGAACTGAAAGGCACTGACAATACAGGAAATACCCCAGTGCAGTGTCTTATTGTACTACCCTAGAGCAGGCTGTGGAGTCATTTCAAAGATCATCTGACTCCAACTCAGACTCCTCAGTTTATGAAACCTCCAACTCAGACTACAGGTACCCTGCCCTACAGGGGCTGTTTTGGAGTATTTTGGTGCTCTAACCGCAAAATACAATCGCAATTGCAAACACATTTTGAAATGTTCACTATGTTGGCCCTAGTTGAAATGCAGGAAAAATGCAGCAGAGCTAGGCTTGACTTTTTAAAAAATCACAAACGCATTCAGTATGAACGCATTCCCAGGAATACAATCAGGGCTGCCATCAGACATTTCTGGACCCCATACTGGAAAAATCTACTGGGGCCCCTCAATCCCCTATATTTAAGGTGAACCCTCTATTCTTAAGGTTATTGCAGGAGATCAGCAAAGCACTATGACACATATAACTCTATAAGATTATTCTCAATACAGTGCTTGAGCAGCGCTTGCAATTTGCGAAAATCGTGAGTGCGCTGCATGCAACATTTTCTCAGCGATTGTGATGTGCTTCTCATTTACTGAAATAAGAATGGCAAAGCACAAGCATGGCAAAAATCAAAAATTGGCCGGCCGAGGCAAATACAGCCACACTCACTGAAAGTCTGTACATTCTGTGACAGACTAGCAGCTGTGGCCCCTGTTTTTGGCATTGCTTGCCGAGCCCCAGGCTTACTCAACACCATACTGCAGTCCCACCTGTGATGCCCTGAAGGCAGCCCTGATACCAATTGTACCTTCACTGTCCTTGCGTTTGGAGAATCACAAGCCTTAAAAAAGGGGTGTTAAAATTAACATGTATACTTTTATTAATGGAACAAGCCTATTGTGTGTGAGCATTCAATAAAACACAGAGTCAACAGCTCTGTGGCGCCCCCCCCCCCCCCCTCCTAAGTGTCACCCCAGGCATCTGCCTGCTTTGCCTATGCATAAAGATGGCCCTTTACCCTAGTGTTTACCCAGCTGCGCATTTTCTGTCACGCAGACATGTGCAGTATCTTTCTATCAGCTTATACTATTGCTATGTGAGGCCTCCTAAACACCCAAAAAGAAAATACAGGTATGCACGCGGATATGCCCACTGGTTAAGAAAAGTTCTCAGTTTAAATCAGTTTCTGTGCATAAAACACGCACGAAAATGGCCAAGTGTGAGTCCCTGCCTAAGTGCCTTGCTAAAGCCAAACTTGAAACCATACATGTCAAACTGAGTGGACAAATTTAGCCCCCCAAGTGGTCTCCCAACGTTTGCCTTTTCTTTAGCCTACTCTAGGCCACCAAGGAAACTATAATAGGGGAACGGCCGTAGATCACCAGGGAAGCCCTAGACACCAGGGAACTGTATGGGGAGGGAGGAAGCCACCAGGAAACTGTATAGGGAGGGAGGAGGGCAGCTAGACACCAGGGGACTGTGTAGGGGGAAAAGGGGGTTCAATAGACATCAAGGAACTGTATAGGGAGAGAAAAGGCCACCAGACACCAAGAAACTGTATACAGGAAGGAGGGGGGCGCCAGACACCAGGGAACTGTATAGGGGAGGGGGCCACTAGACACCAGGGAACTGTATAGGGGAGGCAAGTAGGAACACTAGAGAACTGAATAGCGGAGGGAGGAGGGGCATTAGACACCAGGGAACTTTATAAGAGAGGGAGGTGGCCACTAGACATTGAGGTTGGCCTGGGACTTGGCCCCAGTGTTCAATTTCAGCCATCTTTGTATTAGAGTTTGACGCCCTACCTTAAACTATCCCTAACTTACGATCGCCACTACTGTCAAAGTCCAACCTGCAACAATCATGCAGTCCAATGAGACAGAACAGCTGTCTAAATCCTCATTGCAGGTTCGTCACAGCAGCTAATCACATAGTAATTTTGAAAGGGGATTCATATTGCAGCCTCCTTGCCTCTCTAACTACAGGTGGCCCTTAACCAGAAACTCTATCAAAAGTACAATATACATAACCTGAAGCCAACGACCATTTATTTGCTGTCCTGTCATTTTGGCAATCAGATGTTGAAAAAGTAGTTTTGCAAGTACACTAAACAAAAAAATATTACATTACCATGAACAAATACCACTTTCAGACTTGTCTTTCCCAATGCTGTTTAGTCATTAACCTCCCGGGCTTGGGATGTTGACACATAATCTGAATGCATTGCATCACTTCGCTGAGAATTGTTTGCTAGAATTACATTAACAGACAACTATTACCAACGCACTCAAGTCAAATACGAAAAAGGGAAAAGTAGAGTGAAAGTCAAGGCAAAACGTCATGTTTTAGGCTGTGGATGAAGAAGGAAAGGGTTCAAACTCTGAGGCCTTTATGGCTATACACTCGGGAAGATTTCTCTTCACCGAACAGGAAGTTGGATGTACAGTTATCCTCAACTGCTGCTCCATTCACAGTTGCCACATTTTTGGGGGCTTATAGGAGTGAGATACGAAACTGAAAGGTTCTACTCAGCGCAAGTACTAAAAAATGTGATTTGGCTGAAACAGGAGATCATTTGTTGCAACAAAAGCAGTTTAGTAGATTAACGATCTTTCAGTTCCCACGTTCAGCCCCTTTCATCCTCTCATTTGCTGCCATTAAAGTCCTTAACAAGTGACCGATTATATCTGCTGCCCATGACATGTGCCTTCATATCATTTGCAGCTTTTTCATGTAGCCATTATAACTGACAAGGTGCCCTGCATAAAATCTCTCAGGAATCGGCCTTGTGATGCCACCGATTCAGCCTGCCTTGCTCCCCCCCCCCCCCCCCACCAATGTTAAAGTCCACCCTCTCCCCCAACTGCAATCTCACCTATCCAACTGCACCAATTCCCAGTCTCCCCTGAGCAGAAGAGGTGGCATGTATACCAAATGGCACATAACGTCAGGCATGCACCTGACGGCACTTGGGAAAGACAGCGGAGGAGACTGGTGGTCGCAGTAGCTGGACAGGTAAGATTTATAATGCATGGACGCGGGATGTACAATGCATGGGCACAGGAGGGGGCATTTACATTTGGGGTGTTTGTTGTGATATCCCATGCAGTTACCGCGTGCACCCGATAAACCATGTCAGACTAAACGTTTCCAGCTTACATTTATCCAATTCCAGCTCTATCAGGTCTGCTTGTTGCAACACCAGTTTCAGATACCCCAATGGCAGGCAGCCACTCGATAAACAGTCAGGGCCCTTTCACACCGGGGCGGTGCAGTGATTTTACCGCATCCTACCACGGGGCAATGAAAGTCTATGGAGACTTTCATACTTCCATGGTGTGATGCGACGGAAAATATGTTTTCACCGCATCCCCGACGCTAGGACAAAACTATGTTAATGCGCGTACTTGTGTCCCTCTGCGTTGGACCGGAAGCCATGTTACTCTATGGCGACGCAGGGAATTGAAAAATTTTTGTGTTGCGGTGCACATGCAAAGAAGCGTATTTTATAACAATACGCTTCCATGCACTTCCGCATCCCCGAAGCAGGAAGAGACAGCAAGCACGCGTCACTTCCTGCTTGGCTGGTGGCCAGACAGGGAACCCCGCATACTAACACGGTGTTCCCTGAAAGCTTGTTTCTGGCGGTGCGATGCTGTGCAGCGGGCGTGATGCAGTGTGAAACCGGCCTCAAGTGTTTCACTGGTAGATCTTTACAGTTACAAATGCCTTCCAGTTGTTTTGGCCAACAGAGCGTTTCTACCTAGCTTTAAATAAGTCAGGACAGATTTCACAGGCTTTTGTACAGGCAAAAAAAAAACTGAGCAGATACAGCTTTTGTCTGATAGCTAACTATTTCTGCTTTCACAACAGATGTGACTGTAGAGTAGAGCAGAAACATTCACTTTGAACTAATCCCGTTCTCTGCATAGTGCTGACATTATAAATTAACAACAAAAACAGTCTGTTAGTTGAAGATGCAGATCTCCCATTTGTGAGAGGTGGGCTTAATATGGACCTGAACTGACAAGTGACATGATGACCTAAACATGTATACATACAGTACAAGTCCTACAGAGAAAAGATAGAGGTCATTTTTATTACAAAGGTGAACAAAACCGTGCTCTTACGTATGCAAATAAGGCAGTTAAAGAGGACCTAACCTCTTCCACAGGACAGAAGGAAAACAGAGAAACCCACCTTGTGTGTATTTAGAGATAACCTGTCTAAAAAGGTATCCATACACTGTCGATTTCCCATTAATATACAGTAAATTAGATCACTGTGATCAAATCTGCTGTGATATAGTTATCAGAAATGTTGACCAATCGATCGATTTCCATCCGAAATCAGACGATTCAGTTGATCTGTCTAGTCAGAAAATTTTGCTTGATCTCATTGTTAGCAGCGTTCGATTCGGCGACAACCGATGCAGCAATAATCTCACCTGTCTGGCGCGAGTTCCCAAGGTCCGTGCTGTCCCTTTTTCTGGCATCCTCCTCTGTCTCCTCTTCACTTCCTGCACCCTCCTGTGAGAAGGCGAATTTCAAACAGTAGAGCACCCTCACCCATTTGAACTTCCGCTTGTCACGGGATGGGACAGGAAGTGAACAGGAGGAAGCTGGAAGAAGGGACAGCACGGACCTTGTGGGCTTGCGCCAGCTGACAGGTAATCTCATTGCTGACTTTTTAAGGCGCTAGTGCAATTGTAACTATGAGGCAGTGATCTCACTGCTGCAATTACTGCCAATCGTGGGCGTTTCACATTAAGAGGCAATTGCAAAATGTGTTGCCTGCAGCATTTTCTCACGTTTCTGAAGCGCTCATGATACAGTGCTTAACCACTTAAGGACCGCCCCCAGCCGATGGGCGGCGGCAAAGTCCGGGCCCAAACGACCGCAATACGCCCATCGGCGGGGGCGGCTTCGGGAGTGGTTATGCGGCGATCGCGTCATTCGTGACGCGATCAGCCGCCGGGGACTGGCTCCGCCCACCGCTCGTAGTAACCCGGCGGCCGTTCGGAAGCGCCGGCGGGTTACTAGCACCCGGATCGCCGCACTTACATTGTATAATAGGCTTTGTAATGTATACAAAGCCTATTATACTGGCTGCCTCCTGCCCTGGTGGTCCCAGTGTCTGAGGGACCACCAGGGCAGGCTGCAGCCACCCTAGTCTGCACCCAAGCACACTGATTTCCCTCCCCCTGCCCCCTGATCGCCCACAGCACCCCTCAGACCCCCCCCTGCCCACCCCCCAGACCACTGTTTGCACCCAGTCACCCCCCTAATCACCCATCAATCACTCCCTGTCACTATCTGTCAACACTATTTTTTTTTTATCCCCCCCCTGCCCACTGCCCCCTCCTGATCACCCCCCCACCCCTCAGATTCTCCCCAGACCCCCCCCCCCAGACCCCTCCCCCCGTGTACTGTATGCATCTATCCCCCCTGATCACCTGTCAATCACCCGTCAATCACCCGTCAATCACCCCCTGTCTCTGCTACCCATCAATCAGCCCCTAACCTGCCCCTTGCGGGCAATCTGATCACCCACCCACACCAATAGATCGCCCGCAGATCCGACATCAGATCACCTCCCAAATCCATTGTTTACATCTATTCTCTCCTCTAAACACCCACTAATTACCCATCAATCACCTATCAATCACCCCCTATCACCACCTGTCACTGTTACCCATCAGATTAGACCCTAATCTACCCCTTGCGGGCACCCAATCACCCGCCCACACGTTCAGATTGCCCTCAGACCCCCCTTTATCAATTCGCCAGTGCAATATTTACATCTGTTATTCCCTGTAATAACCCACTGATCACCTGTCAATCACCTATCAATCACCCCCTGTCACTGCCACCCATCAATCACCCCCTGTCACTGCCACCCATCAATCAGCCCCTAACCTGCCCCTTGCGGGCAATCTGATCACCCACCCACACCAATAGATCGCCCGCAGATCTGACATCAGATCACCTCCCAAGTGCAGTGTTTACATCTATTCTCTCCTCTAAACACCCACTAATTACCCATCAATCACCTATCAATCACCACCTGTCACTGTTACCCATCAGATTAGATCCTAATCTACCCCTTGCGGGCACCCAATCACCCGCCCACACGCTCAGATTGCCCTCAGACCCCCCTTTATCAATTCGCCAGTGCAATATTTACATCTGTTATTCCCTGTAATAACCCACTGATCACCTGTCAATCACCTATCAATCACCCCCTGTCACTGCCACCCATCAATCACCCCCTGTCACTGCCACCCATCAATCACCCCCTGTCACTGCCACCCATCAATCAGCCCCTAACCTGCCCCTTGCGGGCAATCTGATCACCCACCCACACCAATAGATCGCCCGCAGATCCGACATCAGATCACCTCCCAAATCCATTGTTTACATCTCTTCTCTCCTCTAAACACCCACTAACTACCCATCAATCACCCCCTATCACCACCTGTCACGGTTACCCATCAGATTAGACCCTAATCTGCCCCTTGCGGGCACCCAATCACCCGCCCACACCTCAGAACGTCCTCAGACCCCAGCCCTGATCACCTCGCTAGTGCATTGCTTGCATCTATTTCCCCCCTCTAATCACACCTTGAGACACCCATCAATCACCTCCTGTCACCCCCTAGCACACCTACCCATCAGATCAGGCCCTAATTTGCCCCGTGTGGGCTCCTGATCACTCGGCCAAACCCTCAGGTCCCCCTCAGACCCCCTTCCGATCACCTCCCCAGTGCATTGATTGCATCTATTTTCCCCTCTAACCGCCCCCTGAGACACCCATCAATCACCTCCTGTCACCCCCTAGCACTCCTATCCATCAGATCAGGCCCAAAACATCCTGTCATCTAAGAGGCCACCCTGCTTATGACCGGTTCCACAAAATTTGCCCCCTCATAGACCACCTGTCATCAAAATTTGCAGATGCTTATACCCCTGATCAGTCATTTTGAGAAATTTGGTTTCCAGACTACTCACAGTTTTGGGCCCGTAAAATGCCAGGGCAGTATAGGAACCCCACAAGTGACCCCATTTTAGAAAGAAGACACCCCAAGGTATTCTGTTAGGTGTATGATGAGTTCATAGAAGATTTTATTTTTTGTCACAAGTTAGCGGAAATTGATATGTATTGTTTTTTTTTTCACAAAGTGTCATTTTCCGCTAACTTGTGACAAAAAAAAAATCTTCTATGAACTCACCATACTCCTAACAGAATACCTTGGGGTGTCTTCTTTCTAAAATGGGGTCACTTGTGGGGTTCCTATACTGCCCTGGCATTTAACCACCCTGGCGTTCTGATTAAATCGCCAGGGTGGCTGCGGGAGGGTTTTTTTTAAATAAAAAAAAAACTATTTCATGCAGCCAACTGAAAGTTGGCTGCATGAAAGCCCACTAGAGGGCGCTCCGGAGGCGATCTTCCGATCGCCTCCGGCGCCCAGAATAAACAAGGAAGGCCGCAATGAGCGGCCTTCCTTGTTTTGCTTATATCGTCGCCATAGCGACGAGCGGAGTGACGTCAGCCGACGTCCTGATGTCAGCCGCCTCCGATCCAGCCCTTAGCGCTGGCCGGAACTTTTTGTTCCGGCTACGCTGGGCTCAGGCGGCTGGGGGGACCCTCTTTCGCCGCTGCTCGCGGCGGATCGCCGCAGAGCGGCGGCGATCAGGCAGCACACGCGGCTGGCAAAGTGCCGGCTGCGTGTGCTGCTTTTTATTTGATGAAAATCGGCCCAGCAGGGCCTGAGCGGCAGCCTCCGGCGGTGTTGGACGAGCTGAGCTCGTCCAGACCGCTCAGGTGGTTAAGGGGCCCTAAACCATGAGCAGTAGTCTAGAATCCAAAGGCCTCAAAATGACCTGTGAATAGGAAGTTAGGCCCCTTAGCGCACCTAGGTTGCAAAAAAGTGTCACACATGTGGTATCGCCGTACTCAGAAGAAGTAGTATATTGTGTTTTGGGGTGTATTTTTACACATACCCATGCTGGGTGGGAGAAATCTCTCTGTAAAAGGACAATTGTGTGTAAAAAAAAATCAAACAATTGTCATTTACAGAGATATTTCTCCCACCCAGCATGGGTATGTGTAAAAATACACCCCAAAACACATTATACTACTTCTCCTGAGTACGGCGGTACCACATGTGTGGCACTTTTTTGCACCCTAAGTGCGCTAAGAGGCCCAAAGTCCAATGAGTACCTTTAGGATTTCACAGGTCATTTTGCGACATTTGGTTTCAAGACTACTCCTCACGGTTTAGGGCCCCTAAAATGCCAGGGCAGTATAGGAACCCCACAAATGACCCCATTTTAGAAAGAAGACACCCCAAGGTATTCCGTTAGGAGTATGGTGAGTTCATAGAAGATTTTATTTTTTGTCATAAGTTAGTGGAAAATGACACTTTGTGAAAAAAAACAATTAAAATCAATTTCCGCTAACTTGTGACAAAAAAAAAAAAATCTTCTATGAACTCACCATCCTCCTAACGGAATACCTTGGGGTGTCTTCTTTCTAAAATGGGGTCATTTGTGGGGTTCCTATACTGTCCTGGCATTTTAGGGGCCCTAAACCGTGAGGAGTAGTCTTGAAACGAAATTTCTCAAAATGACCTGTGAAATCCTAAAGGTACTCATTGAACTTTGGGCCCCTTAGCGCAGTTAGGGTGCAAAAAAGTGCCACACATGTGGTATCGCCGTACTCAGGAGAAGTAGTATAATGTGTTTTGGGGTGTATTTTTCCACATACCCATGCTGAGTGGCAGAAATATCTCTATCAATAGACAATTGTGTGTAAAAAAAATAAAACAATTGTCATTTATGGAGATATTTCTCCCACCCAGCATGGGTATGTGTAAAAATACACCCCAAAACACATTATACTACTTCTCCTGAGTACGGCAATACCACATGTGTGGCACTTTTTTGCAGCCTAACTGCGCTAAGGGGCCAAAAGTCCAATGAGCATCTTTAGGCTTTACAGGGGTGCTTACAATTAGGCACCCCCCAAAATGCCAGGACAGTGAACACACCCCACAAATGACCCCATTTTGGAAAGTAGACACTTCAAGGTATTCAGAGAGGAGCATAGTGAGTCCGTGGCAGATTTCATTTTTTTTTTTGTTGCAAGTAAGAAGAAATGGAAACTTTTTTTTTTCTTTTTTTTTGTCAGAAAGTGTCATTTTCCGCTAACTTGTGACAAAAAATAATATCTTCTATGAACTCACCATGCCTCTCACTGAATACTTTGGGATGTCTTCTTTCCAAAATGGGGTCATTTGGGGGGTATTTGTACTATCCTGGAATTTTAGCCCCTCATGAAACCTGACAGGTACGCAGAAAAGTCAGAGATGCTTGAAAATGGGAAAATTCACTTTTGGCACCATAGTTTGTAAACGCTATAACTTTTACCCAAACCAATAAATATACACTGAATGGGTTTTTTTTTAATCAAAAACATGTTTGTCCACATTTTTCGCGCTGCATGTATACAGAAATTTTACTTTATTTGAAAAATGTCAACACAGAAAGTTAAAAAAATCATTTTTTTGCCAAAATTCATGTCTTTTTTGATGAATATAATAAAAAGTAAAAATCGCAGGAGCAATCAAATAGCATCAAAAGAAAGCTTTATTAGTGACAAGAAAAGGAGGTAAAATTCATTTAGGTGGTAGGTTGTATGACCGAGCAATAAACCGTGAAAGCTGCAGTGGTCTGAATGGAAAAAAAGTGCCTGGTCCTTAAGGGGTAGAAAGACTGTGGTCCTGAAGTGGTTAAAGCGGGAATCACAAGTGTACAGTGATTTTAAGGCGCTTATAGCATTAAAATCAACCCCGCAAAACGATTACGCTAAGCGCTACCGTTTTGCGGCTTTCAAGTTTGAATGGGCCCTTAACCCTCCCTCTGCCGATGCCTAACTCCCTCTACAGCTGCCATACCCTTAGTGCCCCCACCCTACGTGGTGCCTAACACCAATGTGTGCCCCTCCCCCCTGCAGGAAGCCTTGGCACGTGCAATTTTATCAGGTGCCTCTGGGCACTCCAAATTTGCCTGTTTCCCACAAATCTCGCCCGATGGTGGCGCCCTTATTTTTGCAAGGGCTCCTGCACTCTTTTCCTGTTCCGCTTTTAATTTTTTACAGCACTTGTTAAACGCAGCAGGTGAGGCTCTAATAAAAAAGAAAAAAAAAATGTATCTGTAATATTCACATTTTCTTGATTAACAATAGATCTGTAAAGAATAAAAAAAATCTATTCCGCGTGTGAAAAAAATCTGTATTAATTTCTTTAAAATTTACTTTAGGAAAAAGTTTAAGAGTTTGACATGATAATAAGAATTTTGACATTGAAGCTAAAGTATATGAAATGCCTTCCGCTTTTCCTGGAATAAAGCGAAAGCTGCCAAAATGATAAAAATGGGGTTTTGATAATCTGAGCACACTTTCCACGCGGCGTGTTTGCCTATAGTTCCTTATAAAGTTTGACATTGCTTCTGGGGAATTAGACACACGGCAATGTATACATTGGCGGATCACGCCAGGACATAACAGCAAGTTCTTTGCATATAGAGTAGAAAAATAAAAGAACTGAGATGACAATAGTGAGGCAGTCATATTTTTCTTGAAAGAGCCTACTGTGAAAAGTAATGGGTGGAAAGGAATGGAACCCGCTCTGAAAACATGCTCTGGATCTGAATATAGTGTTTTCACTTTACTTCCACCAGCTAAAGGGCAAGAGACAGACGTTAAGGTCACGATGGACGTCTGTCTGTTAAAGTGGCTTTCTAGGCATAAATGTTACAACAGCCATTGTTAGACCAAGCAAACCTGTGAAGTTTTGGAATTCAATTTTGCAGCATACAAGACACCGTTTTTCTCCCCCAAAAATGGATGGAGAAAAAGTTATTTCTTCTTATGTGCTGAACGCAGGGAGCCCTGATTTACGAACAATAAACAATGAGAATGGTAAAGAATAAGGGGTATGCGCACCAATGAATACAGACAAGGCTTAATTAGCATAAAGATTATATTCACATTTTATTGAATATAAAAAACACCATTAAAAAGTTGCTGATCCCTCCCTCATCTATAGGCATCCTCCCATAAACCCCCAACCAACACACACACCACACACATACAATTTGGTCAAATCAGTAGATTGACAGAAAGGCCTTGACAGATTTGATCATGTATGCATAGATTGTTGAAGCACAATAAATTGGTGACTGCATATAAAGCTTCTTGGGAATAAACCGCACAGTTAAGTATAAGAGCCAAACATGAGTCTTAAGGCTTGCAAGATCCAGCAGGTAGTTGGCAACAGAGGCTCTGGGCTGAAGTAAATTCCACAACTGAACATCAGCAGTAGGTATCCATGTACAAAAGCTAGCAATCATGCCATGCAAAGCAAGATCAGTCCAGTCCCCGATTTGCGAAGGCCGTCGATAGGAACTGCTGCGACGTCGGGGACTTCCTGCATTGTCCCCTTCCTCCCTCCTGTGTATGCTCCCCCACCTCTGCTTCTGCAAAGACCACACTAGAGTAGTTGTGGAGGGCAGGAGAGGTCTGCTGTGGCCACGGGAGCTGTGGGGTGAGGTGAGGCGGTGCTGGTGCTTCTGCTATTTATATAGAGGAGGCAGAGGAACATACATGGGGGTATAAAAAACAAGGAACACCAAGAGCCCCAATAGTGTAATATGTACTGGTAAATGGTTACTAGATAGAGTAAATATTAATACTCACAAACCAGGGTTACCATTAGGCAACCACTGTAAAGGCAGGTGGGGAGATTTTCCTGACCCCACTCAGGAATAAGAAGTCGCTCTCTGTAGATGAGAAAAAGGGGGTTCAACCTTCCACCCAGGGTGGACTCAATATTATGCAGGAGAACAGAGGCGCCAAAAGGATAAAAGGAAGCTAAATGAGCTTAAAAACCAAATTCTTGGTAAATAGAGGAGGTAGTGGTGGACTTACCTCCTCCAAGTAGACACACAACGACTGTGGTAAACACAGCCTGGCTCTTCTACTGACCACATATGCTATTGCTCCGTTGTTATTGCCTGATGAAGCGGGATCAAACCTGTGAAACGCTTTGCATATTTGGAGTTCATAAATAAAATATATTGACTGTGTTTACCACAGTCGTTGTGTGTCTACTTGGAGGAGGTAAGTCCACCACTACCTCCTCTATTTACCAAGAATTTGGTTTTTAAGCTCATTTAGCTTCCTTTTATCCTTTTGGCGCCTCTGTTCTCCTGCATAATACATGGGGGTATGGAAAACACAGGGGTGGGGTGGGGGGGGGGGGGGCAGAGAGACATATGTGGTGGAGTGGGAGACACAGGGAGGGGGCAGAAGAGAATACACGGAGGAGCAGGAGAATTGGAGGCAGGGAAGCATAAATGGTGTGGGGGAGGGGGGGGGTGTTTGAGCAGAGGGCCAGAAGGAGACACACTGGGGACAGATAGTGACACAATGGGGAACATGTGGGGGACAGGCTGAGGGACAGAAGGGGACACACTGGAGGACATAAGGGAGCATATGGATGGCACAAGAGGACATAATCTTTGGGGGAGAACATCCACAAGACGTTCCTGGAACTTGGAAGTACCAGGTTTACTAAATATTTTTTTTCACTGGTTTTTGCCCTCTAACCCCAGCTTGGTCCTTGTTATTCCCATCCCCCGACAATAAGAATATGCCTAAAGGTATTTCAAAATGGTATAACTTCATAATTTTAAGCTTTCTTCCCAACAGAAATTCTATACAGTATGGGAGTTTGATTCACAGGCCCCTCTTACTCCTAAGATGCTGGAAATCCACCACAAAACCACTCTAAACGCATCAGTTATGTTGAAACTTATCTACAAGTGGTAGATGACTCCAAGGCCCAGAAAGAATTAATCTTTTCACACCTGTAGATCAAGATTCACTGGAACCCCCATATCAGCTGGGTTCCAGTGCATAGATCTACCCCCTTGCAGAAAATGGCCCAGGCCTTTTCTATTTCAGATATGGAAAAGGTAGAGGCCTTTTTTTCTGCAAGATGACAGGGCTACACGCTGGAACCCAGGTATTATGGGGCTCCGGTCAATATTATTATACAGACATCATACTGCAGTGTTCTCCCCAGGTTCTTTTAGCTGGGTGCTCCACCCGACTAGATTTGGTTAGCACCCGGCTGTTATCACCTCACCTCCTCCTATGCTGTAAGCAGAGTTGTGCACAGAAGCACCCTCATCACGGCCTACCCGGCAATTTTTTCATGCCACCCAGCTACTTTTTCATGCCACCCGGCTGAAACAAATTTCTGGGGAGAACACTGTACTGAGGCATTCATGTTGACAATGACAGGCCAGGATGGCTGACAGGGTAAAATGTCAGTTTCCTGGCCGGAAGCTTTCTGTTCCCAAAAGCAGATGCCATCTTAATAAAGTTTTAAAGGACAACTCAGGTGATAAGAATATGGAGGGTGCCATATTTATTGTCTTTTTAACAAGACCAGTTGCCTGGCGGCCCTGCTGATCTATTTGGCTGCAGTAGTGTCTGAATTACACCAGAAACAAGCAACCATCTAATCTTGTCAGATGTGATAATAAATGTCAGGAACACCAGATCTGCTGCATGCTTGTTCAGGGTCTATGGCTAAAAGTATTAGAGGCAGAGGATCAGCAGGATAGCCAGGTAACTGGTATTGTTTAAAAGGTAATAAATATGGCAGCCTCCACATACCTCTTGCTTCAGTTGTCCTTTAAAATTCCTAAGTGTTGGCAGTGATGAGATGCCTTTTATGTTACATACTTTCAAACAACAAGATTTTAATATGCAAATTAGAATCAGAGGAATCCTAAACTGAGGATTTTGGTGCCCACTCCACAGCCCTGCTTAGAATGTATTGCTATTAGATTTGCGTTATTGTATCTTATAGTTCTTGGGTCGAGTTCTTGAACTTGTCATCTCATGTTTACTGCTTGACTTACTTGACCCTTTAGTAATGCACTACTCTGACCTTTGAATTTGCCCTTGTTATGGACTCATTCATCCATGCCTGTTGTTTATATGTTTTTATATACTTTGTATATGAGTTTGCCAATGATGTGTTGCATATTTGTAAATTAAAAAAAAAAAAATATATATAATAAACAATGCCAACAGACAAACATAAAAAAGTGGAACCTTGATTGACAAGGAAACTATGATATGTGCAGCAGAACTCATGGATAAACATGATAAGTTTAAAGGAGGCCCTACTAAGGTGAAAAACTGGAAAATGTAATATAAGAAGTACACATACATACATACATCTGTCCCAGAGTAAATAGACCACTTTTACTTGTTATGTCCTATGTAGCCATCATTTACAGTGGGTATTATCTGATAGCTTTAACATCTTGCCAACAGGGTTCAAAAGCACTCCTTGAAAAAGACCTATATAAAACATACCAGCCAGCCTGTGTACTCATGCAGGCACTATTCTGGCAGCTAGATTCCCCCATGAGGAGATGGACTAGTCTAAAAGAGGTTCTGAATTGGTAATTGTAATGCCCACTGTAGGTAAGACAGCTATGCAGGTAAATATGGGGGGGAGGCGAGTGGGGAAGGTGGCAGACATTACATACCTTTGAGAGGCTGCTCCCTAGTAAACTCTCAGGTCTTTATGCGCTCTGCCATCCTCTCTCTCCTGGGAGAACTGCACGTTCTCCTAGCTGCCACAACGCACACAGGGAGATGCACTCTCATTGAAGAGCTACATCTCTTGGCATGTATTGCAGCAGCCGGAAGCAGGCGAAATAAATAAATAGCACTGGACACTTATTGTTGCAGCTGTTGGTCTGCTCCGAGAAGATGGAGGCCAGCATAATGAAGAAGGGAGAAAAGAAGGGGGTCCGCTTCTATGTCTTCAAGAATTTATTAAGGACTTATCCCCAAAAGCAACAGGACATACAAAAGCTGACATGATGACATAATGACGAGGGGCTAGGGAGCATGCCCCCAAAAGTAAGTAATGTCTGTCACCTCAACTCCCCAACACGGCTCACTCCATTTACAAACCTCCTTTAGGGAGAGGTTTGTTTTATAGGTTTTGTCCCCTAAGGTCTCTTTAAAGAGAATCTGTATTGTTAAAAATCGCACAAAAGTAAACATACCAGTGCGTTAGGGGACATCTCCTATTACCCTCTGTCACAATTTCGCCGCTCCCCGCCGCATTAAAAGTGGTTAAAAACAGTTTTAAAAAGTTTGTTTATAAACAAACAAAATGGCCACCAAAACAGGAAGTAGGTTGATGTACAGTATGTCCACACATAGAAAATACATCCATACACAAGCAGGCTGTATACAGCATTCCTTTTGTATCTCAAGAGATCATTTGTGTGTTTCTTTCCCCCTGCATCTCTCATGCACTGAAGTTTCAGGCTGCTCTTTTCTTCCTGCAAACAGCTTTGCCCTTGTCTGAATTTCCTCAGTATGGCCTAGTGCACACCGGAGCGTTTCCGCTGCGGTTTGCGATCTGCTTGCGGGTGCGGATCCGCTAGGGTAATGTATTTCAATGGGCTGGTGCACACCAGAGCGGGAGGCGTTTTGCAGAAACGCATACTCCCGGGCTGCTGCAGATTTTGGATTGCGGATGCGTTTCTGCCTCAATGTTAAGTATAGGAAAACCGCAAACCGCTCTGAAAAACGGCACTTCAGAGCGGTTTGCCAGGCGTTTTTTGTTACAGTAGCTGTTCAGTAACAGCTTTACTGTAACAATACATGAAATCTACTATACCAAAACCGCCACACAAAACCGCAAAACGCTAGCTGAAACGCTGCAGAAAAATAAGAAAAAGCGTTTCAAAATCTGCTAGCATTTTGCGGATCTGCTAGCGGTTTTTGGTGTGCACCAGGCCTGAGTGAAAGCCCAGCCAGCTCAGAGGACGATTTATCCAGCTTGTAAAAGATAAGAGAGAAGAGAGAAGCTGCCCTAATCTAAATAATACACAGGCAGTGTGCATAGACGGGCCTGGAAGGGGGAGTTCATAGCAGAACCACAACACTAAAGAACTTGGCAGCCTTCCAGACACAGGCTGACAAGTCTGACAGGGGAAAGATACATTGATTTATTACAGAGACTGTGATAGCAGAAAGTGCTGCAGTAAGCCAGAACACATTAGAATAGCTTTTGGAACTTGTAGGATGATAAAAAACAGGATGCAATTTTTGTTACGGAGTCTCTTTAAAGTTAATAGGAACCAGTAAAAAAATAAAAACAGGTACTGGGTCCTATAGAGTGTTCCCATTCTTCTTGTTGCAGTGCTGGCTCCCCAGTTTGTATCACCCACCGGAGGAGGCTTCAAAAATGTCTTCAGGAGCAGAATGCTTCCGAAGACAGACGGCTCTGTACAGCACATGCATGGGAGAGGGAGGGAGAGAGAGGGCGAGAGCTCGTGCAGGCACAGTACAGCTCTGTACAGCGCATGCATGGGAGAGGGAGGGAGAGAGAGGGCGAGAGCTCGTGCAGGCACAGTACAGCTCTGTACAGCGCATGCATGGGAGAGGGAGGGAGGGAGAGAGAGGGCGAGAGCTCGTGCAGGCACAGTACAGCTCTGTACAGCGCATGCATGGGAGAGGGAGGAAGGGAGAGAGAGAGAGGGCGAGAGCTCGTGTAGGCACAGTACAGCTCTGTACAACGCATGCATGGGAGAGGGAGGGAGGGAGAGAGAGGGCGAGAGCTCGTGCAGGCACAGTACAGCTCTGTACAGCGCATGCATGGGAGAGGGAGGGAGGGAGAGAGAGGGCGAGAGCTCGTGTAGGCACAGTACAGCTCTGTACAACGCATGCATGGGAGAGGGAGGGAGAGAGAGGGCGAGAGCACGTGCAGGCACAGTACAGCTCTGTACAGCGCATGCATGGGAAAGGGAGGGAAAGAAAGGGCGAGAGCTCGTGCAGGCACAGTACAGCTCTGTACAGCGCATGCATGGGAGAGGGAGGGAGAGAGAGGGCGAGAGCATGTGCAGGCACAGTACAGCTCTGTACAGCGCATGCATGGGAGAGGGAGGGAGAGAGAGGGCGAGAGCATGTGCAGGCACAGTACAGCGCATGGGAGAGGGAGGGAGAGAGAGGGCGAGAGCCCGTGCAGGCACAGTACAGCTCTGTACAGCGCATGCATGGGAGAGGGAGGGAGGGAGAGAGAGGGCGAGAGCTCGTGCAGGCA
This sequence comes from Hyperolius riggenbachi, assembly GCF_040937935.1. Lineage (NCBI taxonomy): Eukaryota > Metazoa > Chordata > Amphibia > Anura > Hyperoliidae > Hyperolius > Hyperolius riggenbachi. The sequence goes on along the minus strand of NC_090647.1, from coordinate 507,697,886 downwards.
CAGTACAGCTCTGTACAGCGCATGCATGGGAGAGGGAGGGAGGGAGAGAGAGGGCGAGAGCTCGTGTAGGCACAGTACAGCTCTGTACAGCGCATGCATGGGAGAGGGAGGGAGGGAGAGGGCAAGAGCTCATGCAGGCACAGTACAGCTCTGTATTGAAAACAATTCTAAATGTACTGCTTTGTACTTGTAACATTCCAATTGTAATAAATATAAAGTTCAGCGTCTTAGCTCTGTAGACCACAAAACCATTTAAATCAGGGAGCAGATATCATGATAAATGTCACACAGACACGATGTCATGACCTCCTAACGTCATACAACCACAACATAGAAGCAATGAGGGAATCCTAGACCGTGAGTCACCATACCTTCTCTGGAAATCCTTCTTGTAGGGTACGAGGTAAGGGTCCTGCTCAAGCAGCTTGTGCAATTCCGGCACCACTATGTCCTCCACATCAGCCATCTTGTCCCCCATGTCACTGCAAGAAAAGCGGGACCTGTTTTTACTCCGATTTCCAGTCAGAAACTGCCATTTTAGTGCAATATCCTCAAGTGAGGGAGGCAAAGCAGAGGAAGAGCTCAGTGCCATGTCTGTGACCCAGGCTCGCCTTGTCCCAGCCTGTCAGAGATCACCGCCTGTGACATGCATATATCCAGTGACGGGAGGAGCACATGTTCTAATAAACTCGGTGTACTCCTCTGTTACATGAAGCCCATAGAAATGTGCACCCATCAGAAAATGACAACTGAAAAACGATACCCAACTTTGTAGTTCCCGGTGCTGAGGGAACTAGGCAGAGGGAATACTGAGGTCTGGTCTGTATATTCATTACCATAATATACAGTGCTGTTATCTTCCATAGTGCATTAGAGGCTACATAAAGCTAAACAGGAAATACAAACATGCAGTTGAACAGCACAAAATGCATAAAGCCTTATCCATTACAGATAGTCAATGAGATTCATGAGACATGGAGGCTGGTATACTTAAACAATGAAGGTTGCCTGACTGTACTGCTGATGCTGGGTCTCTAAGGCCTGCAACCCACTGCAAAACACTATCGCTAATCGCAAGCGCTAGCGTTTTGTATGATCAGTTTGTCAGCGGTTTCATGAGCGGTTTAAGAAGTGATTTTACAAAGTGTAAATTTGCCAGCGATTGTGTAGCGATTAGCATTTTATTGATTGGTCCTTTCAATTAATTTTAATTTTGTTACAGTGTGTGGTAAGGTTAAAACGCTAGCAAAATCGCTCCATGCAGGTTTTAATGAGCGATTAAGCCAGCGTTTATATACTTTACATTGAAGCGCTAACGCTCCCAAAGTGCTGCATGTCCTGCGTTTGCGATTTGAGGAATCGCAAACGCTCCAGTGGAAGTTGCCCCATCCATTAACATTAGCTGAGCGTTTTTGCAGAACGCTAGCGTTTTGAATCGCTCCAGAAATGCTCACAAAACCGCTCGTGGGTTCAAGCCCTCATACTTTTAGCCACATACCCTGCACAAGCATGCAGATCACTTGTAAAGAGGAAGGTGTGCGAGTGTGTGAGTGTACATATACAGGATCTTCTCAAAAAATTAACATACTGTGATAGAGTTTGTGGTGATATATTGGGGTGCTGATGCTGTTAAGGATAATAACAGAACATATTTCTGTCTAGTACTGGGTAAAACCTCAGATGTGTATTGGGCTTGGGAGTAATTGGTCACCTGGCCAGAGTAAACTGAAGTCGAATGTAATTCTGTATGTAGATGTCCATTACCTCTGCCCCATTGTCCAGCAGGGGAAACTGTGTCTACTGCTAATTAGCTGCCAATTGAGGAAGAATAGGCTGGTCGGCATGGCTTTTGAGTCTGGTGTCAGCCATTGTGCCATTATACAAGGAAAGCCTGCTAGAGTCTTGAGGAAAGGGGGAAGCTGACACCTGAATGTTTGAAATGTATTTGACAGCCTACTGGAAATTATTGAAGGGGTGAAGTCCTTTTGATACCATTTTCTACCTGTGGAAATTGAATTATTGGTGAAGGTGCAAACTCCTTATCTTTGATCAGCTAGGAAGTACTGTCAACAATGGGGTTGTCACCTGTAACTTGGACTAGGGAAATCTTTTTATGTATGTGGATCTCTGGAAATCCCATTTATGTCTGAGATTTAATTAAAAACTAGTTCCTCCCCTCCCCAAGGAAGTTGCAGCCTCCAGGCGTATTTCATAGTATAAAACCGCAGCTAGGATAGCCACAACTTGTAGTTCTTGAAGGTAGCTCACACGGCTAGAACTAACCTGGTTCCTGACCAGAAGTGCGTACCCCCCGCAACAACGCCAGATCGATACGCTGGTACGTTTATTTCCCCGTTTATTTTGGTAAGCAAAATCGCTTTGTGTGTTATCTTTGTAACCTCTTATTTTTGTAACTTTTATCTTGTAACATTTTTACTTTGTCTTTTCGTAATCTTTTGTATATATTAAGTTCTGCATTGTTCTATGCTTTTATGGAATATTAAATTATTATTTAATAAGCTTGACTTCTGCTGTACTAAACTAACACTCATAGCCTAGAAGAGACTGCAGTATAGCTGTGTATAAGTCCGTGCCTAATTGTATGCTTGAGCAACACTATCATATGAAATTGTAATTGCATTGTGTGTGGGGGCGTTTGTCATACGTTGGCCTAAAGCGCGCAGCTGACCCAACGTACGAAACGCCAGTGCGAGTAGCTAACAGTATCGTTCGGAACGACTGTTAGTGGTTTTGCGTCACTATAGTGTAAGATTGCAACGGTGTGTGTGTGCGTGGCGCTCTCGTATTTGGCCTAAGCGCAGAGCTGACCCAAATACGAAAACGCAGATTGCGTATTGAGCACTCGATAGCTGAGTGAACGTGTCTAGCAACGCTAGTGGTGGCAGTGGGAAGTGTTTGAGGGGTTCCAGCCTTGTTTGTAGCTTAAATAAGGCTGTTCCCCGCTTAATCTGGTCAAACCCGCAGTCGGGAACCGTATACGCAGGCGTGCCGCGGGCCGGTTCCTGACAGAGTTCATTATTTTCTGTAATGTACTGATAAACATTAGACTGTCATATATTTTAGATTCAAATACACACAACTGAAGTAGTTCAGGCCTTTTATTGTTCTAATACTGATGATTTTGGCATACAGCTCATGAAAACCCAAAATTCCTATCTCAAAAAATTAGCATATTTCATCCGACCAATAAAAGAAAAGTGCTTTTAAAACAAAAAAAGTCAACCTTCAAATAATTATGTTCAGTTATGCACTCAATACTTGGTCGGGAATCCTTTTGCAGAAATGACTGCTTCAATGTGGCGTGGCATGGAGGCAATCAGCCTGTGGCACTGCTCAGGTGTTGTGGAGGCCCAAGATGCTTCGATAGTGGCCTTAAGCTCATCCAGAGTGTTGGGTCTTGCCTCTCTCAACTTTCTCTTCACAATATCCCACAGATTCTCTATGGGGTTCAGGTCACGAGAGTTGGCAGGCCAATTGAGCACAGTCATACCATGGTCAGTAAACCATTTACCAGTGGTTTTGGCACTGTGAGCAGGTGTCAGGTTGTGCTGAAAAATGAAATCTTCATCTCTATAAAGCTTTTCAGCTGATGGATGCATGAAGTGCTCTAAAATCTCCTGATAGCTAGCTGCATTGACCCTGCCCTTGATAAAACACAGTGGATCAACACCAGCAGCTGACATGGCACCCCAGACCATCACTGACTGTGGGTACTTGACACTGGACTTCAGGCATTTTGGCATTTCCATCTCCACTGTCTTCCTCCAGACTCTGGCACCTTGATTTCCAAATGACATGTAAAAGTTGCTTTCATCCGAAAAAAGTACTTTAGACCACTGAGCAACAGTCCAGTGCTGCTTCTCTGAAGCCCAGGTCAGGCGCTTCTGCCGCTGTTTCTGGTTCAAAAGTGGGTTCATGCTTGCATCTGCTGAAAAGCTTTATGGAGATGAAGATTTCATTTTTCAGCACGACCTGGCACCTGCTCACAGTGCCAAAACCACTGGTAAATGGTTTACTGACCATGGTATTACTGTGCTCAATTGGCCTGCCAACTCTCCTGACCTGAATCCCATAGAGAATCTGTGGGATATTGTGAAGAGAAAGGTGAGAGACGCAAGACCCAACACTCTTGATGAGCTTAAATCCGCTATCGAAGCATCCTGGGCCTCCATAACTCCTGAGCAGTGCCACAGGCTGATTGCCTCCATGCCACGCCGCATTGAAGCAGTCATTTCTGCAAAAGGATTCCCGACCAAGTATTGAGTGCATAACTAAACATAATTATTTCAAGGTTGACTTTTTTTGTTTTAACCTCCTTGGCGGTAATCCCGAGCTGAGCTCGGGGTATGCCGCCGGAGGTCGCCGCTCAGGCCCTGCTGGGCCGATTTTGTTTCTGAAAAAAGCAGCACACGCAGCTGGCACTTTGCCAGCCGCGTGTGCTGCCCGATCGCCGCCGCTCCGCGGCGATCCGCCGCGTGCAGCGGCGAAAGAGGGTCCCCCCAGCCGCCCGAGCCCAGCGCAGCCGGAACAAACAGTTCCGGCCGGCGCTAGGGGCTGGATCGGGCGGCTCTGACGTCAGGACGTCGACTGACGTCCATAACGTCACTCCGCTCGTCGCCATGGCGACGAGGAAAGCGAAACAAGATAGGCCGCAATGAGCGGCCTATCTTGTTACTTTCGATTGCCGGAGGCGATCGAAAGTACGCTTCCGGAGCGCCCTCTAGTGGGCTTTCATGCAGCCAACTTTCAGTTGGCTGCATGAAATATTTTTTTTTTTAATTTAAAAAAAACCACATTGCAGCCTCCCTGGCAAAATAAATAAACCGCCAGGGAGGTTAAAAACACTTTTCTTTTATTGGTCGGATGAAATATGCTAATTTTTTGAGTTAGGAATTTTGGGTTTTCATGAGCTGTATGCCAAAATCATCAATATTAAAACAATAAAAGGCTTGAACTACTTCAGTTGTGTGTATTTGAATCTAAAATATATGAAAGTCTAATGTTTATCAGTACATTACAGAAAATAATGAACTTTATCACAGTATGCTAATTTTTTGAGAAGATCCTGTACATACACACTCCTGATGACAAAAATACCAGTAGTACTGGAAAATTATTTATTCAAAACACAAAACAGACAACGCGTTTCACGGAAACTAGCCCGCTTCCTCAGGTCAATACACAGTGCCTTGCATTAAGGTGAATAGGATATGGGCGCGCCTTTGATAACCACTGAGAGAGTGAGAGAGACATGCAGATCAGTAACAGTCCTGCGCATGCGCAGTTTTCTAACGCTGAACTGCACATGCACAGGACTGTCAGGCAGGCGCAATGACGCGTAGCGGCCTGGTGTCCCGCAGGGTCCTTTTAAAAGGAAATAAATAGAGCAGCCTCCATATACCTTTCACCTCAGGTTGAAACATCAAGCAGGGGAGAAAGGAGGGGGATGATTTTTGGCACACGTGCGACTTCCCTGCCCTCTTAGAAGTAACAAGGAGAGACAAGACAACTGCGATGGCCCAGCTGGATTCTTACAGAGTACCTTGAAATGCCCCAGCATAAGGTAAATGTTGGAGTGTGTGTGAGTATAACAGGTTATTGATGCAGAGGGGCCTGGATCAGTATTGGGCAGGAGTAAAATAAAATGTAATTAGGCTCTAAGGGTGAAGCATTATAAAGTCAGGCGATTAGCTTTTTTCTAGAAACAGATCAGAAGGGGAAGCTTTCAAAATCTCTCAGGACAGGCTTTCTTTAAATCCACCGTTATTCCAATTAAAGATAATACTCTCTTGCACTTTGGACGTATTATTTTGCCATGTTAAGTAAAGCAGACTTGCACAGAAGCAGGTTAACATTCCAAAACCAATAATATTAACCTCAGATGTCCCTTAACCACGAGGCAAGCACATGTACCATTACCCTCTGACCAAACAACACTAGACCAGCTCATGCCTCGTGTATTAGAGGTAAAGAGGAAAAAATAAGCAGAATAATCAGCTGAAGATTTGTAGATGCTGCAAAGTTATAAAACAGTCAATGCTTATAGAGTTAACGAGCTGACTATAAAAGCCTGTTTCCACTTGTGCGGAATTGCCGCTGATTCCCCGCAGACGAAATCGCATGCAGGTGCGATTCCGCATGCGCACAAGAATGAACCATCACCGCTTTAAAATCAATGAAGGTAAAATGGACACACCAGTGGGCCAACACTTCTGTGAACCAGGACACAGCATACAAGATCTAAAAGTACTTGTTCTTAAGGGTAACTTCAAAAATGATCAATCAAGAAAAATTTCTGAGTACAAATTTATGAAAATGTTCAAGACATTAACAGAAGGTTTAAATTGTGTAACAGGATTCATGACACCTTATGTAACATGATTGATTTGGCTTCATGATCTTCAGAAACCTGCTAGATTTCATGTATGGTTGCACTAACTCACTGGCTCCAGCCTGCTGATCACCTGACACCTAACGGATAAACAGTAACCAGCACAACTGTCATCTTCGTGTTTACCATTTATCTGCATCAGTGTTTTACTTCAGCTTACATCTGGAAATATGCCTGAAGAAGGGGACTAGATCACAGAAAGCTTGCATCATTTAACTCTGTTAGCCATTAAAAGGTATTTTTTACAAAACGTTTTTTTCTACCTATATCAGATAATAGTCATCACAAATAATTTATACATACAGTAATAGCAGTGCTTAGTCCACAAAAATGAAACAAACCAATCAAAATTAGTTACTTGTGCTGCTTCAATAAAGCAGTCCCTGTATTTTTAAAGTCAGATACACATCTCTGTGACTATATATATATATATATATATATATGATGTGTACACAGGAATCTTTTATGTATACTAAATAACATCTATGCTGTAAGTATAAAGCCTGATGTGTAGCTGTGTCACTAATAGAGATGGTCAATGAGATGGAAATAATTCTGCGCCGATGCTGGTTTATGCAAATTTATGCACTCCCTTTGCTCATGAAATCAAATAATTTGATATGTTGTTAAAATTTGGTTTGGTGATTATGAATCAAAGGGTACCTGAGACAGATGAAAAGAAAAGGGTTATACATACCTGGGGCTTCTTCCAGCCCCCTTCAGGCTAATCAGTCCCTCGCTGTTCTCCGCCACCACCTGGATCTTCTGCTCTGAGTCCCAGTAATTCAGCCAGTCAGCACAGTCTGGCCATGTGCCGCTCTCACAGCCAGGAGAATTCTGCACCTGCGCAATAGTGCTGTGCAGGTGTAGTACGCTCCTGGCGGCAGAGTGTGTGCATGCGCACTATGCCAGACTAGCTCAAGTACCTGGACTCATAGCAGAAGATGCAGGTGGCTGAGGAGGACACCGAGGGACCGATTAGCCTGAAGGGGGCTGGAGGAAGCCCCAGGTATGTATAAAACTTTCATTTCATCTTTTTCAGGTTTACTTTGTTGCACAGTAGTACTATACTCTACATATGCACTCTCCCCAAAGGTGCAGGGAATCCACTGAGCATGTTGAGCACATTGAACACAGAGGTGTCTATCACCCATAAACCTGGTTCAGATTGTACCTGAAGAAAGTGTAATAGATCATCATGTAAAATACCACTATATGAGCTCAGTCAAAATTGTTTTTATTTCTTTGTCCACAGTCCATTGTACTCCACCTTTATAGCCTGATGAAGCGGGATGTGCCCACGAAACGTGTTGCATTTAATTGGAGTATGTAAATAAATCGCTATTGTGTTGAAATAAGCACCAATCTATGGGTCTTCATGGGGAGGCAAGTCCACCAGAAATACCCCCCATTGTTCTCTTTTAAAAAAGCTTTATAATCTAATTTTACACTTCTGGCGCCTCTGTACAACTGTATAATAATAAGTGTGTCCACCCCTGGTGGAGGGGGATTTGGTTCCCTTTTTTTCCCCATCTACAGAAAGCATCTTTTAACCCTGAGTGGGGACAGGTCTAATACTCCCCACCTGCCGATCTAGTGGTTACCTGACGCGGTAACCCAATCTTGTGAGTATAAAACTATACGTTACTTTCCATTACTCATCCTTTACAGAGCATACTGAACTAAATTGGGCTCTCGGTGTCTCCCCTCCCTCTTAATAGAGGAAGAATCCCTTCATTCCCCTGCAGAGTACCTGCACATCACTCTTACATGTACCCACAGTTAGATTGCCTAGGGCCTGATAGATGTTCTTTGTTGCTGTCTGTACCTTCTACAAGTACTCTTACCAAGGACTAGTTTTAGTCTATGACAAAGTATTAGAGGCAGAAGATCAGCCGGCTAGCCAGGTAACTGGTATTGTTTAAAAGGGAATAAATATGACAGCCTCCATATCCCTCTCACTTCAGTTGTATTTTAAAATTCCTAAGCGTTAGCAGTTAAGAGATGCATTTCATGCTACATACTTTCAAATCAACAAAATTGTAATATGCAATTTAGAAGTCGGAGGAATCCTAACCTGAGGAGTCAGAGTATTTTTGTACCGACTCCACAGCCCTGCTTTCTATAACAATTAAGAATTAAGGACTGAAGATCAGGGGTACAGTTGTGTATCATCCTAAAGAGACACTGAAACGAAAAAAAAAATAAAAAATTATGATAATGATTTGTATGTGTAGTACAGCTAAGAAATAAAACATTGGGAGCAGAGACCTAAATCTAATATTGTTTCCAGTACAGGAAGAGTTAACAAATTTCAGTTATCTATGCAAAAAGAGCCATTGAGCTCCACGACTTTCAAAGTCGCAGACAGCTTTGTCTTCTGAAGCTTATTATCTCAAGTGTCAGTCACTGTATTGTTTTTTTCCTGCAGAGAACAGTTCAAAAGTTCACTGGCCTGCTCTGTAAAATCATTTAGAATGCTGAGTAGTGTGTAAACTGCAAATATTAGAGAATGATGCAATGTTATAGTTGTTTTTTTTTTTTGTTTTTTTTTATATATCACTGAAAATAAAAATATGAGACTATTTTCTTTGCTACTAATGTTCTAGTGATTATCCGTACTACGCAACCAATTAATTAGATCATAATTTTTTTTTTCGCTTCAGTGTCTCTTTAATAAGTGGTATTGGATCCTGAATGAATTACCATATTTTCCGGCCGTATAAGACATTTTTTCTCCCCTAAAAATTGGGAGAAAAAGTCCCTGATTTATATGGCAAAGGCAGGCAAGTCCCTGAGTTATACGGCAAAGGCAGGGAATCCCTGACTTACGAATGCCCGCCACCTCATCGGGGATATCCCTGCCTGTGGGTACACGCTCCCCCGCGTGCCACCTCCCCTGCGTGTCTCTTGACTCCTTGTGTGTGCAGCGTCAGCCGGCTTACCTATCCGCCATGCCCGCAGGGATTGCAGACCTCTGTCTGGCTTCCTCTGGTGATGGGCTTCTAATGATATCATTAGAAGCCCTGAGAAATGAAAGAACTACACACCTTCTTCCAGCGGGTGCTGGTGCAGGATCCTCGGTAATAGTAATCCACAAAGTAAAAGTACGGATCTGCGCACAGTATTATGCAGGAACAGTGTAAACCTTTATTGTCCCATAACACACATACAATCATCTGACCATACACATCATTAGAAGCCCATCACTAGAGCCAGCTGCACAGAGGAGATGGAGGTCTGCAATCCCAGGACACAGGGAGACATGGGGAGATATGGGGGACACAGGAGGAGACATGCAGGACGCATGGGGAATACAGGAAAAACAGATACAGGAGACATGGGGGACACAGGATGACACCATTCAGGGGAGAACATGCCCCTAGAACATGGGACGCACCAGGTTTAGAATATATATTTTTTCCCTGTTTTTTTCTCTCTAAACCTGGGTGCGTTTTATATTTCGGAGCTTCTTACACAGCAGAAAATAGAGTAATTACTTTTCCAAGACCATACGTATAAATGTGAGAAAAGTAGGAAACCGCAGACAGATTCCTGGGGTACTCCCAGAAATATATATGTGTAAGAGAGCTGTAGCACAAATAAAATAAAAATGTAAGATACCTTCTAACGAGGTAGAAAAATCCAAGAAAGAGAGATGCCCTTTATACCAAACGAGGTTTGGAGGAGCGGTCAACAGTAATAAATCTGGAGGAGAAATCACAAAGGATAATACTTTAGATTTAATTGTTAGGTGATAATTGGTCACTTTAGTAGGGGTGATTTCTGAGGAGTGATCGGAGGGAAAGACAGTACTAAATGCATCAACAAGAGTTTAAAAAAAGAACTCATGAACTAATTCTGCAAGAACAAGTACTTTGGTAGAGAAGGGGAGATGTGAAACAAAGTGGTAGCTGGACAGGGGTATATAGAGATGCAAGTTTTAAGTTTAGTGTTATAAACAGCCTTGATGAGGGAGGATGAAAAAGAACAAGAAAGGGACACTTGCTTAAAAGGTAATGTAGCCCACCATGGGCTTTATTTAAATGATTTCACCCCAGTTCATTGGTACTTTAAAATGACCCAGAGACCAAGGCTGTTACAGATCTTTACTTACGCAAGGCTTCCTCCAGCCCCATATGCATATGGATGCGCCCCTCGCTGTCCTCCCGTGTGCCTCCATTAAGCCGCTATCAGCTCCCAGTATTTGGCTCAGTCGGGCCCAGTCTGACTCAGTGACGTCAGCCAGGGTCTTCAGAAAGCCCCCTGCTGAAGTCACTGAGCTGAACACCGAACCTGATGACCACTTAACGGAGGCACTCAGTAGGACGGTAAGGGGCGCATCCCTGCTTATGGGGCTGGAGGAAACCCCGGTAAGTAAAAATCTTTAACCTTCCTGGCGGGGCTATGCCACGCAGGAGGATTTCTCAGGCCCTGCTGGGCCGATTCGCATAATTATTTTTTTTTGGTACACGCAGCTAGCACTTTGCTAGCTGCGTGTACTGCCCGATCGCCGCTGCCACCCGCAGATTAGCTGCCGATCCGCACCGCCCCCCCCCAGACCCCGTGCTCTGCCTGGCCAATCAGTGCCAGGCAGCGCTGAGGGGTGGATCGGGACTCCCTTAGACGTCAATGCAGCTTTTTTTTTTTTCACTCCCCGCAGAGGGACACGGAATCGTGGGGGTAATCAAGCCTGGAAGCAACCTGTTGTGTCCAGGATCAGTTAAAGGGTTACTTGCAGGACAAACGAGGTGACATGTGAGATAGACATGTGTGTGCCCAGTGCCAAGCACACAAATAACTATGCTGTATTCCTTTTTTCTTTCGCTACCTGAAAGAGTTGAACATCAGGTATGCAAGTGACAGTTTCTGTCCAGGTCAGGTTATAGCATAGTCCTCACTGATAATTACAGCCATAAAACACTTTCCTGTCAGTAAATGGCTTGAGAGCAGGAAAGAGATAAAAAGGGTTAATAGGTCAGAGATTTAAGCTCCGGCATACTGCAATGAAGGAATCATTAAGCAGAGACAATAATACCATAAAAATTAGAAACTAGATTTTAATATAAAATAAAACTGTGATATATATATATATATATATATATATATATATATATATATATATATATATATATATATATATATATATATATATATATATATATATATATATATATATATATATATATATATATGTCATTTTTAGGAGATGGAGGATAGATACAATTGATTATCTCATTACTTTATTTTCACCTCGGATGTCATTTAAGTCAAAATAAATAAATAAGTCACTTAGGCCCGGTTCACACTTGCGTTTTGATGAAATACTTACCGGTGGCTAGAGTTGGGCGAACAGTTCGGCTGTGTTAGCCGAACTGCAGCCGAACTGTTCGGCTGCCCAACCTGTCATTTTGCTGTGGCTCTTACTACTTCCGGGGCGCAGTGACCCGGAGTAGTACGTCTGCGCTGGCCCGGCGGAGCGCATCCTAGATCGCGCTCCCATTGCCGGGCACTCTCTGCGCATGTGTGTGACGTCACTCATGACGTCACACACATGCGCAGAGTGCCCGGCAGCGCGATCTAGGACGCGCTCCGCCGGGCCAGCGCAGACGTACTACTCCGGGTCATTGCGACCCGGAAGTAGTAAGAGCCACAGCAAAATGACAGGTTGGGCAGCCGAACAGTTAGGCTGCAGTTCGGCTAACACAGCCAAACTGTTCGCCCAACTCTACCGGTGGCACGGGTCGGTTCTGAGAACATCCGGTCACCATCAGGAGGCCATCAGGATCCGGTCAGGTCACGTTCAGTTTTCATCCGGATCTTCTTCCGTTCTTCAAGCGTCATGGATTCGTTTCCAAAGAGGGGCCTGGAAGGTCTGGAAAAGCGCTGGAGTCCTTCTTGGGGTGAGCCTGCTGTGCGGAGATCATCCTCCTCGTCCCGCAGGGCCCTGCGTCTGGATGGTTGGGTCCTTCCCTGTCCGCCGCTGTGTTCTGGGGTGGCTGTGGAGAGGCTGGAGGCTGTCCGGCGCTGGGTACAACCACATGGCCGCCTGTACCATAGAGAACTCCACAGGAAGTGGGGTAGGACGTCCGGCTTACATCCGAAAGTGTGTTGTTCACTTCAGTTTCCCCTCAGTTGCTATTGTGCTGGATTTTTTGTCCGGATCCGGTCCGGCGGCGGTGGACGGAGGACCGATCCGGAAAATTGGAGCATCTTGGAAAATTCCGGACCGCAGACCGCATCCGGAGGAACGGACGAGTGTGCACAGGTCCATTGATTGACAATGGACCCTTAATCGTCCGTTCCGTTTGCAGACTTTGCGGTCCGCAAAATAACGCAAGTGTGAACCGGGCCTTACCTGATGCTTCTTGCAGCCCTGTTGTCAACCTTGTGCTTGCGCCACACTTTCAAGTCCCTCCATCGAGCAGCGGCAGCACCTGCACAGCTGGCCAGTGGCTGCTGCGCTTGCGTGGCCCTGACCCGTGCGCACTGTGATCCCGCTTCTGCAGCCGGGAGCATTTTGCTCATAGGCAGTAGCCATTTTTGCATACAGCGCATGCGCAGAACGCTTCTGGATGCAAAAGCACAGTAAGGAGGCGTGTGGCCGTCCAGCTTTCCAGGGGGTCGCTGCTGCTTGCCGGAGGGACTCGGACAGATGCCATGGGCACAGCATGACTGTGGGCAGATGACTGGGAAAATTAGGATTGCAACGCAGCGTTTGCTCAAGCGTACGTACAGGCAGCTGTCCATTCCTCTGAATGGACAGTGTCCCGCAACCGTCGTTTACCATCGTGTAACCTTCTGTAACAATCGAAATCGGCGTCGGTAGACTTTGGCGCAGGATACAGCCAGTATATGACTGTGTTAATTACTATTCCCCCTCCAGGTCGCCATGGATAGTTGGGGGATGACATAATTTGGCTTCCAGCGATTGTTGGAGGCCGAATTATTGTGTTTTTTAAGCAACTTCAGCTCCGTCTTCTGACATAGCCAACGTTACTCACTGAGCGCCGCTGTAGATGTGATTCCCTTTATAGTCTATGGTGGCGCCGGCTGCACCCAAATCTAGCAGCGCTGAAAAGCTCTGCTCCGTTCTGGTGTTATTCAAACACTTCTGCAGCCAAGCAGACTAGCAGCGCTGCCAGGCAACAGGTATTGTTTAAAAGGAAATAAACATGGCAGCCTCCATAGTCTTCTCACTTCGGTTGCCCTTTGACAAAAAAAAAAAAGTGGGAGTGATTAGAGTAACCAATAGGGAATCTGGTATAATGAATGGGTCAAGGGAAGCCTAACAACACTACATAACAGCAATATATACAGGACCCTTTATCCCTATAGGTGCAGTTAGTAAGAGTACACTATCACTATTCTCATGTGTACGTATGTAAAGGATCAGAGAGCCGAGCAGGTTCACCTCTGCCTGGAATGCTTGAGCCTCCCTAGGACATCAGTGACCGGCCAGGGCAATACGTGCAGGGAGTGATGGAAGCTGTCAGCTGCAGAAGTGCGGTGTCAGTGCAGAGCTCTCACCCTGTGTCCCTTCTGTCCTCCATTCACATCAGTGTGTACAGCGCTCTCCAGTGCTGCCTGCCTGTCACTTGCACTCACTTCTTCTTCACTCAGCGCCGCTCTTCCTGACACGTGACGACGATCCCACCAATCAGCGCCTGCGACTCTCAAACAACCCTGATGCTTGGAATACGCTGCCTGCGGTGACGTGCTAACTCGCTCTAGTACTGGCCAATGGGGGAGTGGGCAGGGTCCTCACGTGCGGCGTGCGTGTGCTGTGTGTATTCCGTGCATGCTGTGTGCGCTGTGCTCTGTGCTGGGCTGCCACTTGCTTTCTTCTGTTTCTTATATTGCTGTTTTATCATTATTTCCAGGACTTGTCAGTTTGGTGCATGGTGACCCCAGGGCCCCTCTGCTGGTTCTGGTTGTGGGGAAAGATGAGGATTGTTTTCCCCAAAATACATTGTGTGTCCATAGGGGTGGGGTGTTGGGCTTTAGAAAAAGTGTAACTGTAGTGTAAACTGGACCAAGGATAGAACTTCATCCCAATCAGTAGCTGATATCCCCTTTGCCTATAGGAAATATTTACTTTTCCTCAAACAGATCATCACAGAGTCTGTGTGGCTGATATTGTGAAGAACCCCCCCCCCCTCCCTCCAGTGTCAGTGTGGTGTCATGACCTTGATCTTGACAGTGATAAAGATGTGAAGTTTCTCTTGTAACTATGGTGGACATTTTGTTAAGATTCAGCCATGTTGAATGAAGTCTCTATGCTGATTAAACACTGAACATTGTATTTACTCTGAGTATCGATATGACTGGAATTTAAAGTAACTTCCTGTTGTTTATTTTCAGCCAGATAAACAGTCTGGTTTCAAGATGGATTACAGGAATGGAGACCATGCTAGACATGGTATACAGTCAGGGACGGATCTAGGGGGGTGCAAGCGGGTCTCTTGCCCCAGGCGCAGTTTGCTGAATTCTTAAAAAGGCGGCAAAATGTGGATAGGGAATGGCAGTTTAGGCGCCAAAACCTGACCTTGCCCCAGGCGCAAGTTGGGGCAGCTTGGTCTAGATCCGTCCCTGTATACAGTTAATGATGCTTATTTTAAAACAGATGCATCCCCTTTCTTTGTTTCAGTGGTCACACATAGTTCCTCAGTAAATTACCTGGGGGGTGGAGATTTTCATTTACATATGGGAGGAGAATTCCAGGAATATGGACTTAACTGTTTCATGTCTGCAGTGAATATTGATCTGTGACTGGTTTCTGTAACAATGACAAATATCCTGGCCAGCCCCAGGGAGTGTATATTTTTGCATACTTGTAACCCTATAAAATCTGCTGTGTGCTAATGATCTGTAGCATTACTCTGATGATGCCTGTATCAACGGCCCTTGATGCATGAATAAATGTGTTGTCTATTTGACGAGGTGTGTCCGAGTCTTCCCTGTCCTTAAACATCTTGGACAGTTTTGGTGGAGAAACGCGGGCATTGAACGATTGACTTTGTGGCACACCTCTGGAGGGACCCTGGACATCTTGAGGAGCGGAACCTTGGAGAAACAGCCGTGGAGAGGTCCAGATATTAAATCCTTAAACAGCGCTGTACCAGGTGAGACTTGATCACCTACTTGATATTTGCACCTCCCTGCTGGTTGCAACCCTACTCCGCTCAGCAGGGTTTCCGTGAGGATCTCCCATGACAACGGTCTCCTGATATGTGGTATGTCATCTTCTATTTCTTACTCTGTACCCTGTATGCATACCGTCTCTTTCTTCTGATTAACTTGGTGCTTGAGATTTAACATGTGTTATTCATGCCGTCTGTCTGCTGTGATTAACTTAGTGCATGGAATCTGACTTAGTTGCTATTGTATGGAGTATAGTGTTGTGTGAGTAACTAGAATTCATTACAATAGTATATGATATGTGGATTCATGCTGAGTAATGTCATATTTCTGAAGAGAACATTCTATGTTGGTATCTTGAGTATTGGGGGTCGACAGAGGAGAGCCAATCTAGATTATAAACTCTGTGAGTCAGCATACTATTGTGTGCATAGCCCTGTGGTGCTGCAACACACAGTTATCACACAGGATACACACTGTGGAGAAAGTTTTCAGAAGGAAACCACAGGTTGAAAATCTATAGACCGTGGTCATAATTCATAGACAGAGGGGAGATTCGCTTCCTTCAAAGCAGAGAACTTGTAGGCTGGCTCTCCCCTGAGACAACATAACGTTGGATGGGATACTTGTAGCAGGGAGATTGAACATATGTTTAAACTTATGGTGATGTGTAATGGTGTTTTATTGTCTGCAAGGTACCTAATGTGTGCAGCTCAGAGATAACTGTATTTGACTAAGTGTTCTCTTATATGTGTAGGCAACTGTTTTCTCCTTCCCAACAAACACCAAGGTGGAATACACATTAAATTACGTCACACTACATAAAGTATAGTGGGGCTCATCAGTGGGGCCTACTTAATTGGCGTGTGGAAGGGAGAAAACTAAACTTGCCTGAACTATGCTGTTTTTGTACTAACCTCTACAAACACTTTAGAGTGTGCCCAGAGTGTCTCATATCATTGGAAAAAGTACCCAGTATAGTTGAATATTTGATCAGGAGGAGAGTGACCTGCGGCACCCCCAATATCTCTCTAGACAGATACAGGCCAATTGTAATAAGGCCCTATGTGCCACGCCTCCCAGGCAGCACTCAATTCCCCTTATAGTCAACACCCTGGGAGTGTGCAGAATTGGGTCTTGAATACCAGACAAAGCCTGAAATAGTCGCTCAGCATTATATTTTTCTGTCAAAATTAGTCGCCCCCTGGGACCTCCCAATCCCTCAACTATTAAGAGAGGGTGGGGCAGGGACTAGACAACTCAGAATAATCAGACAATTCTGAGGATCTGGAATTAATTATCCAATCCCTCAGTTAGTGGAGAGGTTGGATCCACTACCTGAGGGTTCTAAGTGTTCAGATGACTCTGATGGCTTACATATCTGAGACAGTATAGCCTGTGCACACCCCTGGATGAGTGAGGGAGTGACCGCATGCTCAAAAGGTCTTATCCTGATCAAATAAATGTAAATTTCTCATAGGGTGCTGTTATTTGCCCTGAGAGGGATTGTGAGACACTGATTTATTGGCTCATTGCTACAGTTAACAGTATAATCATTCTGATAGTCTAGTGGTGTTATATCTGGTGGAAGAATTTGTGTTGTCCTGATTTGGCTGATATATATGAGACTCAAGCTGCCTTAGAGGAGGCTTTGAGGTTTGGCTTTGAGGTTTGTCCACCGGGGGAGGAGCTTCCCGACCACGAGAGAGAAGTCTCCGCTCAGCCAGATCCAATTCATTGCCGATCAATAGATTACTGGATGTCACAGGGATTGTGATGCACACCAGACCACTGCCTGCTAGACACAATTGAGCGACCAGGTGAGCAGTGCAGCCGAACTTGGGGTTTTGCTGCTCCCCGGGCCACTCAAACAGACAGGTGGGTGCTCTGTGAGTCCTCACTGGTACTGGTGTCTTGCGGGCCAGTCAGGCAGCAAGGTGGAAGCTTTGTAAGCTCTCACTGGGGCTGGAGGATCTAAGTGGGGCATTGCAGACTTTTGTGACTGTAGTCGGGACTTCACAGGGATTGTGATGCACACCAGACCACTGCCTGCTGGACATAATTGGGCGACCAGGTGAGCAGTGCAGCCGAACTTAGGGTTTTGCTTTCCAGGCCACTCAAGCAGACAAGTGAGCCTTTGTGAAACCTCACTGGTACTGGTGTCTTGCAGGCTAACCAGGCAGCACAGTGAGAGCTTTATAAGCTTTCACTGTAGCTGAAGGGGTCTAAGTGAGGCATCGCAAGCTATTGTGAAAGTCACTAGAAGATTGGCGGGATTGGCTGACCCTTGTGTCAATAAGTGTATTGCACAGAAGCAACACAGAGAGTGTTGCTTGAGTTGCTCCCATTCGAAACCAGAGGATTGGCCACCTTTGGTGTGAGAATTGCGTGGAATTCAGGGTGAACACATAGTCTTTATTATGAGGAACTTAATTTCCCGGAAACGAGAGTCAAATCGTGGAGAGCCACAGTATTTGACCCCTCGAGAGGAAATGTCTGATAAATATGGACTATGGGTGTCACGATATTTAGAGGAATGGGAATGGTGGACGAACCACAAGTTTGCTAAAAAGGGTACCTTTAAGCCACAAATTTGGGAAAATCTGTGGGACACACACAGAATGAGAATGAGTCGTCCTAATGAGAGAGAGGCATGGAGTAGATGGATGAAGGAGTCCATCCGGAGATCAGAGGATGTGAACATATTGACAGTGACACAATCTGCAACTGTCACAGGTAAGATGAGACCTACAACTGCAAGCACTGAACAATTGTATGGGTCAGAGGATGAGCAAATAGAGGAGAAGGAGGTAATGGAGATGGGAGCATACCAAGCTTGGTCTGCAATCATGTCCGGGGAGCTGCATGAGTCATTCAACAGAACTGCGTCACAAGACGTGAGCCATAGAGCTGCTGCAGAACCTCTTACAAGAGGCAGTGCTGCAACACAGCCTCTCATTGACCTCACTGAAACAGAGGAAGTACAGTTTCACATAGATCAGAGGCAGAGACAGGATGTGCCAGAGTCAGCAAGCCTAGGAGCTCACGGGGGAAGAGGGGAGCTAGGGAAACTGCGTCATCCCACTATAGATCCTCAGCTAACCACTGAAGTAAGTACACCAACTGCCCTAGCACAGTTAAGGGAAGAATCACCACCTGCATATGAGACAGGGAGAGTGTCAGAATACACTTCCCTCAACTATGCTCTGAATCCAAATGATGGGATGTACCCCCTCCAACCAATGATGACGGGCATCCCTCACTGCTCCCCTTATGAATTAATCCCTACTCATCTTAGTAATATAAGCAACTACTTAACACACTACATGCAGCCCTCCCCCTTCATGGATCATCCATTACTATCTCAAATTAGAAATCGATTTTTCCCACAGCTTACTCCTATGCCCTCTCAGCCCACTACCACGGCAAGGGTGCCAGAACCAGATTGGCAGCAACACCTAAGTCAAAGCCAAGAAGGGGAAGTGACACCTTCTCTCTCTGACACTAGACTGTCACCTAGTCCCTTCAGTGACAATACAGACTTAACCGACCTGGATAGTTTAAATGGCACACCCCAAGGCACTTTGCAGCTTAGTCCTAATACTGCCCCTTTTACACCACAGTCAGGCAGCAGTCAACCATCCTGGGTAAGTGATACTAACCCTTTCAGGCAAAAGCCAATCCCCTTAAGGCAAACGCAGGAGCAACATAATCCCAGTGAGTCACAGAGGGAGACTAACCTGTCAGGAGCCCCTGCTAAACCCAACTGGGAACAGCAGCACCCTGCTGAAATGATATATCCAGTAAGGGAACAAGTATTGTCAAATAACCATGACAGGCTGACAGGTACTACCATACCATATACCCTGGACCCCCTCAGAAATAAGGGGACTTTTGAGTGTCATACCCCACCCACGAGCTGACCCTGCCAAATTTGCAAAAGGACTAATAGATACACAGACGTGCTACAAGGCCACATGGGGAAACATGTTTCGACTTATCACAAGGGTGTGCGGGGAGAGGGACCTGAAGGAAATAGTCAGCAAGACATTTATACCGAGGGAAGTGTCACAGGACTCCAGTGAAAAGGGATATTTTTGGACGAACGCTTTGACAAACCAACTCAAAATTGTCTATCCACCTAGACCTCGTAGGCGAGGTTTGAGAGTATGTTACAGGTGTGGAAACCCAGGGCATTTCATCAAACAGTGTAGCTACACACCTCAGTCTAACTATAAAACACAGACAGATAGGGACACGGAGGCTGAGTTATCTGACTCTTCATCTGACTCTTCAGGTGACTGATGTGATTAGCTTTCAAAGGCAGGGGTCCTCCCATGATGGGAGGGCCCTCAACAGGTACTTGTCAGTTTCTATGTATAAACTTCCTAGACCTGAATTGAAGGGCTGGACCTCCAGCCTTTCACAGATACTTATACAGCTTCAGTTATGTCAGGACTAGAGAACAGAAAGGACAAACTATGCATTTAAAATTAGAGATGTGTGTATAATCATTACATTACCCACGTACAAAAATTGCATGGACAAGTTGTCTCCTCTATTTCAGATTCTAAATTCGGTGACAATTGGAGGGGAAGGTTCTGTGGATCCATGCATCTCATTGCAAAGGAATACGGGAAAACAATTAAGGCAGCTATGCCAACAGGGGCATTTATGTTAGTCTGTATGTTATGACGTTTGTCAAGTGAATCCACAGGGACTGATAGTCAGCATGTCCCAAATCACCATCAGGAACCTTGGGTTCCACCCAAATCTTATGAAATATGGGGAATAAAACCAAAAGGATGGGATCCATCCCACCTTCACAGGATAGAGTATAAACATGGGAAATTAGTGCCAAAATACCCCCTCTTTGTCCATGGGTATTTGCATGTACATGGTATAAAGGGAATGAGTCCCACTATTTAGCATTATTTTGAATATGCTAGACCAATACATCCACCTATCGTAATGGACACTGAATGGCATACCCTACATGAGCTCTGTGGCAGTCTGTACCGCAGAACAATTCCCCCTTTTTCAGGAGTATCTAAAACAGAAGTTGCAGGGAAGACCTGAGATTATTTTCTTTTTGACATATGTCCACGACAAAAATATACTTGACTGTGAGGGAGATGAGGACCCTGAAGTAGACATATGTACCATACCAGGAATTTTCAGTACAGACCCTAATGACATAGATGACGAAACACTTGAAAGTGAAGATCTGAGGGACTTATCATACAACTTAAACAATGGAACCTCAGTTGACCCATTGCCAGTAAGAGGTGACAAAGGAAAATTATATCCTGAAGACCCGACAAGAGGAGGGTATGACGACTGGAACATTATGTACATGGTATATAATGTTGGAGAGACAGGACAGTATAGGAAAATATTCTATGACCAACCCGAACCGGTGCAAGGTACTTTGTTAAATAAGTGTTATAACCTAGCAGATGGGATTATGGAGTTCCGACTCACGCAAATTCCTGAGTACATTGGAACTGTAAACCCTCTGACATACTTGACTCAAGAAAGAATTATATTTGGACTGAACTGTAGTATAGTCAAACAAGTCACCTAGTATAAAGACACTGAAAAAGTCAGACTTGGTGCCTATTTTAGCACCCTGGTATTGCATGTACAAACAGACGCTAAAAGTAAGTCATTTGAACACATCACACCTAAAGAAGGTATAACAGTACGTCCGTATATGGTGAGAATTATGAGAGAGGCCTGTACACCAGACATTGAAGGTCATTATAATATTGACACAGCGTACTGGTCATCAAATCAGTCTCTCTCCTTCAATGGACCAAACCCTTGGAGGTGGGATGTGCTGTGCAATGGGATAGATGCACCAAAGGTAAATGAATGGATGTATGGGATTACCATGTCTGAGGGATTGAGGGGAGTGTATCATACCATGGACTGGAAAGATCCTCATGGCTATGAATTAGATCTAGACTTAGATCTATATGGACCATTTGTCTGGCCTCTCTATGAGGAGTCGGATAAAGGGTGGTTGTAATATGGGGAGAGTCCAGTTCCTGGTGTGAACAACCTGTCGATAAATAAAAAGGGATGGTACACATGGGAAGGAAAAGATAAAGTATGTGTAACTGTAGTTCAAGTAGAATGGGAAAAGGATGTTGTGGTCCATGCAAAGGTGAGTTCAGACACATGTAAGGTCCCAGCTGTCAAAGTGGCGGATCTAATTGTTCCTGGATTGGCTGCACCTTGGGCGATGTTGGTGGATACTCAGATCGATGGAGAGTAACCCTAACTGACTTTAGGGTGAATGCATGAGACAGGAGGTGTGGTGTGTATGTCAAAAATCAAATATACATGCTGAAAGGGTGGTTGTAATCAGGACATAGCCACAATAAAGTAAAAAGGGATTTGATGGGTACAGTACGAGGGGCTGGGGGTCTCGGTTTGGGAGCTTTTGAACACTATGGATTTGGAGGTGCTACGAAATAAACTCGGAGGGGTGGCTCAGCATGTAGGGGTGGGAGTGAAAACCCATTTAGATATAAATCATGTATTGGAGAATTTACAACATGACCACATTGATGCTACAGCATCACTGTCAGAAGTAATGAAGAAGAAGTTCAAGGGTTTAATTGCAGGTCTGTTTAAACATCCAGAAGACGTCCAGTTGGCATTATCATGTACGCAGGTTCAATTTGAACTGTCACAAGATTTAAAGCTAATGATAACCTCGCTGCACTCTAGCCTTTTTCCTATAAATTTACAGGCTGAAAGATCTGTCCTTGATTTTGCAAGACACATGAAAAATGGTGGCTTACTCAGTTCCATGGGTGTCAGAGCCTCACAGGCACTATTTCCTTCTTAGTGCCTGTTGCTGGCAAAGAATACCAAGCTTATACAGTGGTAAACCTGGGTTCTATTCTACCTGAAGGTGCGGGTTTTGCACTCCTGGGTTAACCATGAAATTTAGTGCTGTATGAAGAAGGGGAGCCCAGATTAGTAGATACATATGGGCACTGGAAAAAGGAAAATGTGCTCTTATGTCAAGGACAACAAAATAGAATTTTGAGACAGCAATGCTGGGACAAGGAAGGATAATGTTTGATGGACACAACAAAAAAAGGTGCCAAGCAGGATGAAATGTCTGGGACAGGGTTATTGGTGCTGGTATCAGATGGAGAATGTCACTTCTTATGCAGTGTACACATTGAATTGTACTCAAGGTAGAACACTGACCCGAGGGGTGTACTGCACCATTGGCCCAGTCCTAGGGATAGATCTGGCACAGCCAGAAGGGCGAACACCCATAACACCTGAAAAGAGACTCGACATCAAACCTGATACACCTGTCCATTTACAAAAGATTCCTTTAGGGTGTGGAACAGAATTGAAAGGGTGGTTATTGGATTTTGGGAAAAAGGATGAGATCATACAAACTCTCGGAGCTTCAGAAAGGCAAGCAACTGTGCTCCTGGAGCATAATCGTGAGAAACTGTTACAGGTCTCACATGCCCTTGAGCAAGATGCTAGTGTGTCCTGGTGGGAAAGCTTATTCGGGTATAGTCCAAAAGCAAGTGCCTTTCTGAATCTCATGCTCAACCCAGTAGTGGTACTAATAGCCCTTACCGTATTGTTTGACCTTTTTCAGTTATTCATGTTTTGTAAAATAAAGAGGTTGAGCCCAAGGATAAATAAGAAATAAAAAAGGAAACTCAGGGATGTTTTAGTGGTGGTATCCCCGGATGACGAATATGGATAAATGTTGTGTAATCATGGTAATTTTACCCCAATCCCTTGTAGTTAAATAGTATGGATGGACACCAGTGACTGGAAATCGTAGGGTCCTCCAGCGATGGAGAAAACAAGTTAACATAGGTATGAATGAAACTGATAATTATACAGACTCTTCTTGAACCGGAAGCCAGCGGTCAGACTGCTGAGCTAGGGGCGGGAGGAGTCTGTTAGAAGTGAGAGGGTAGATTTATTAGGCATTGTAATCCCCTATGTGTTATTATTGAACAAATATGATGTGGCTCTATTTAAAAAAAAAAAAGAGGAAGGGGCCACAGACACCTGGGGCTTGGTACTGGGACTTTAAAAAAAAAAAAAAAAAAAAAAACTTTTTCCTCTGTCCTGCAGACATGTTCTTGTGTTTTCCTTGTGCACCTAGGCAACAACCACATCAATCACCCTCTAGTTCTACCTTAAGATCTACCTCAGAAGACTTAAAGGGGTCCTGGCTTATCACCAAGAAGACACCTAAGAGACTTGTCATCCATAGTGTGGCACCTACCTCATGATTTCAACTCTACCTCATGTGTCATCATATAACCTGTTATTCTACAACCAGTGGCAAGAGGTCCCAAGGATGTGAGGAAAGAAACCCCAGCTGGACAGGTGACATCAGCTGAATCCTTGGTAAGACATCGCTCTACATCAAAAAAGGAGCACTCTTCATCCTGGTATGACACTTTGCTTCAATGGAGAACCTCAAGGAACCTTTGTATGACTCACCCTGAGGAGAGACACAATAATGCTCTCCCAGGGTGCACCACCCAACTCAGAGTTTTGGCTAAGGGTGCGGCTCTGGGGAGGGAGAAGATACTACAATGCCATCCGGTGATATCAGCTGGGGCCCCCCACCAAAGGACCAAGGAAAAACTTTTGATATAAATAGTTCACAGGGATGAACTAGAGGAGGGAGTGATAAAGATGTGAAGTTTCTCTTGTAACTATGGTGGACATTTTGTTAAGATTCAGCCATGTTGAATGAAGTCTCTATGCTGATTAAACACTGAACATTGTATTTACTCTGAGTATCGATATGACTGGAATTTAAAGTAACTTCCTGTTGTTTATTTTCAGCCAGATAAACAGTCTGGTTTCAAGATGGATTACAGGAATGGAGACCATGCTAGACATGGTATACAGTTAATGATGCTTATTTTAAAACAGATGCATCCCCTTTCTTTGTTTCAGTGGTCACACATAGTTCCTCAGTAAATTACCTGGGGGGTGGAGATTTTCATTTACATATGGGAGGAGAATTCCAGGAATATGGACTTAACTGTTTCATGTCTGCAGTGAATATTGATCTGTGACTGGTTTCTGTAACAATGACAAATATCCTGGCCAGCCCCAGGGAGTGTATATTTTTGCATACTTGTAACCCTATAAAATCTGCTGTGTGCTAATGATCTGTAGCATTACTCTGATGATGCCTGTATCAACGGCCCTTGATGCATGAATAAATGTGTTGTCTATTTGACGAGGTGTGTCCGAGTCTTCCCTGTCCTTAAACATCTTGGACAACAGTTTACTGCCTCATACCTCCCAACTTCTTGAGATGAGAAAGAGGGACACTTAAGCCACGCCTCCACCACAATCCTAGTCATGCATATCATAAAGATTTCATAAGAAAAATATATTGTTCATTCAAACCACACTGGTCCTTTCTATCCTGGCTCCTTCATAGTAACATTTTAAAATGAGTGATTTATCAATTTAAAGGGTGTATATACATACATACATAAAAAGAGGGACAAAGTCCTGACAGAGGGACAAATGAGGAGATAAGAGGGACAGGGCTCCCAAAAGAGGGACAGTTGGGAGCTATGCTGTCTGTGAAGCATACATGAAATAGAGGTGCCTGGAAAAATGGGCGCAGAGGTTTGCTGCTTGTAGAATATCACTACAATTAGTGATAAAATATTGGTAATTCCTAACCCTAAGTCCCCCACTCTTAACCCCTACCCCTCTAAAGTAGAGTGACCAGATTTTTGTTGGTCCAACCTGGGACGGGGAGGTGGGCGGGGGGCGCGCGCCGCGTCGAAAAGTGGGGAGGACTGAGGAGCGCGCAGCGCCGAGGCAAAAAATGGGCGTGGCCATGACATTGTATGGGCGGAGCTAACGTAATGATGTAACAGCGAGGCATAAGAAAGCAGTGTTTACGCCATGATGTGGACAAACGAGACTTTGCATCATGGGATAGTATACCGTAACCACAAAGCAGCAAACATAGCCATCTATGACCATTAAATAATAAATGCAGTAACAGTTACCCCGGACACCAGAAAATAGACGCAATAGGCAACATGTCAGCACAAAATAACCGCAATGCGGGCAACATGTCAGTATAAAATAAATGCAATGCGGGCAAACATGTCAGTATAAAATAAATGCAATGCGGGCAAACATGTCAGTACAAAATAAACGCAATGCGGGCAAGCATGTCAGTACAAAATAAACGCAATGTGGGCAAACATGTCAGTACAAAATAAACGCAATGCGGGCAACATGTCAGTACAAAATAAACGCAATGCGGGCAAACATTTCACCAGAAAAGAAACGCAATGCGGGGAAACATTTCACCAGGCAAGAAACGCACTGCGGGCAAACATTTCACCAGGCAAGAAACGCACTGCGGGCAAACATTTCACCAGGCAAGAAACGCACTGCGGGCAAACATTTCACCAGGCAAGAAACGCACTGCGGGCAAACATTTCACCAGGCAAGAAACGCACTGCGGGCAAACATTTCACCAGGTAAGAAACGCAATGCGGGCAAACATTTCACCAGAAAGGAAACGCACTGCGGGCAAACATTTCACCAGGCAAGAAACGCACTGCGGGCAAACATTTCACCAGGCAAGAAACGTAATGCGGGCAAACATTTCACCAGGCAAGAAACGCACTGCGGGCAAACATTTCACCAGGCAAGAAACGCACTGCGGGCAAACATTTCACCAGGCAAGAAACGCAATGCGGGCAAACATTTCACCAGGCAAGAAACGCACTGCGGGCAAACATTTCACCAGGCAAGAAACGCACTGCGGGCAAACATTTCACCAGGCAAGAAACGTAATGTGGGCAAACATTTCACCAGGCAAGAAACGCACTGCGGGCAAACATTTCACCAGGCAAGAAACGCAATGCGGGCAAACATTTCACCAGGCAAGAAACGTAATGCGGGCAAACATTTCACCAGGCAAGAAACGCACTGCGGGCAAACATTTCACCAGGCAAGAAACGCACTGCGGGCAAACATTTCACCAGGCAAGAAACGTAATGCGGGCAAAGTTCACCTGGAAAATAAAGCATTTACTCATCTGGCAGAAGTCTCCTCTGGCGCGCTGCTCTGTCCCGGGACCGTCTTGTTCCTCCTGCTCTGGTCTCCCGCGCTGACAGGGCTACGGCAAGATGGCGCCTGAAGCCCTGTACTGGAGACGCATAGTCTCCAGTACAGGGCTTCGGCAGCCATCTTGCCGTAGCCCTGCTCGCCTGCTGGTGTCGGAACAGACACCGGAAGAGGAGGCTGGAGCGGGGCTGCAGGCAATGAACTGAGTTCATGCGGAGAGAGTGGCCAGAGTCCCGAGGCCGGGACGTCCCGCTGCTGAAAGCGGGACGTTTCCCGGGACCTCATGCTGCCTGGGACATCGGACCCCGAATCCGGGACGCGTCCCGGGCAATCCGGGACGTCTGGTCACTCTATCTAAAGTAAAGCAGCGATATGCGGCTAAGATGCTAAATTTTAGCGACAATCATTTAAAATTTCCACACCCTCAGGTGTAAACCGCACATGCGCCGTACTGTCACGCCGGCCGCCGTGATGACTCGAGGCGGCCGGCGTAGTGACGTCAGACGTGACGTGAGCCGGCGGCCAGCCATTTCTGCCCAGGCCCTGGGAGAAGACCAGAGTGTACGTCGTAGGACCTCCCGACCAGCACTGGGCTGCGGAAAGCCCCAGGTAAGTTAAAATTTTCATTGTAGTCAGAGCTCGGAGTCCCTTTCAACCACCAGCATGCAAGAAAATGCTCAAAATAATTTTAATAGTCCTTTTCACCTACTTTTTGGCACTTTTTAAATTAAAAAATGCTGAACAGTTATTGTAAAGAGAAGATGAAAAAGTATCTCATAGGAGAAAACTCAGGAGAAAAAGTTAATTGCATGTAGGCCTAAGTGTCAACATTGATTACACTGGTGTGGTAGCCTTTTCTGTCCATATTGAAGACTTTAAATTATATATGCTCAGCGCAGAGTCCAAAAACAAAAGACGAGTCTTCAACAAAGGATAAAAGCAGGCAAATCTCCACCACAATAAATATTGGGTTCACGGCACAGCTCTGCAATCATGGATACTAAAAAAAGGAAAGAGGCTTACCAGCTGGTGACAACCCACATTATAAGGTTGTATCAACGCTTTGGTAGGATATCAGGAAGCAATACTGTCCTTTACTGCTGACCCATACACGCGTGCAACTTTCTCGGGGTTCCCATTGCATGGACCCCGTATGTAAGTTTTGTTTTTATGCTATTTTTAAGCTGTTTTTACTGTGAAAACTCTATATTAAATGGTTTACACTAATAGAGTTGCCGTTTGTTTGTTGTTTTTTATGATGTTTACTGATATCCATTCGTGAGAGGAATCATTGCTGAATTGGTGGATCCTGGACAGACTGTTGCTTCCTGAAGTTCTACCAAAACGTTGATACAACCTTATAATGTTGGTTGTCACCAGCTGGTAAGCCTCTTTCCTTTTTTGGGTATCCATGATAGCAGAGCTGTGCCGTGACTCCAACATTTACTGTGGTGGAGATTTGCCTGCTTTTATCCTTTGTTGAAGACTCGTCTTCTGTTTTTGGACTCTGCGCTGAGCATATATAATTTATCTGTTTGTGAACTCGGACATTGTTCTTCTCTCAGCAGCGGCCACTTTGTTTCCTTGGCGCTGATACACATATGCATATTGAAGACTTTAATAAAGTGAAGGCTTAAATCTGGTGGAAATAGTTTGAAATATGTGCGGCCATTGACTTCCAGTCGCCGCAAATGTTGAGCGGTAACGCGCTAGTGCCTTGGCATCTGATCGGTCGCACCGCTGCAGGTATGAAATGCCCCTTACATTTTCATTGTTTTAGCGTTGCCGTGTTAAAAAAGCGTAACGAAACACAATGAAACGTCCCAATGTGAAAGGAGCCTCAGGGAAATCGAAGTATCAGAAGAGCATACTCTTTTATATACTTTTTTTTTTTTTTTAATCCATAAATTCTGGGAGACTTTTATTCAATAGTGCACTGATTTTATGTATGTGCCTTTGGTCTCTTTTCAGAATGGCCTTTTTGTGAGTGAGAGGCATGAATGAGCGAGATTGGAGGGTGTGTTGAAAATTAATTGCTGTGGCCGTTTGGTGTCTTGGATTTCACAGATTTTTAAAAGAAAAATAAAGTCTATTTTTATCTGCAGAGCACATGATGGATATATATATAATTTACTTTTTAGAGGATTTATGAGGCTTGGAGGGGACCTTAAAGGGAAGGTCCGATCAAACTAAAAAAAAGATCTACTTATCCGGGGCTTCCTCCACCCCCTTGCAGTCTATATCTTCCTCATAGCAGCTCCACTTCCAGCCAGTGGCCCGGAGTTCCCCTACGTTGCAGATGCCATACTCACAAAATCGGCATCTACTGCGCCTGCATAGAACACTCCAGACCACGTGAGCGTGATTGTGAGCACACGCATGCGCAGTAGATGCCGGTCAGTAGAGATGGCCCGAACTTTATGCAAGTTCGACTCGCCCCCTATACTACATGATTAGACTAAACTTTGGCTCAGGAATTGGCTGACCTTTTCATCCAGCACATTGTCCGGCTGCATGGCATTCCAGAAAATGTAGTGTCAGATCGGGGAGTCCAATTTGTATCTAAGTTTTGGAGAGCCTTTTGCCATCAGCTGGACATGGACCTTGCATTCTCATCAGGCTACCACCCACAGACCAATGGCCAGACCGAGAGAGTTAACCAGTCCCTAGAACAATTTCTTAGATGTTATGTTGCAGATGCGCAGTCTGATTGGGTAAAATTTTTGCCGTTTGCAGAATTTGCTCACAACAACCTGAAAAGTTCCTCTTCAGGATTTTCCCAATTCCAGGTAGTGTCGGGCAGATCACCCAAGTTTGCCCCATTGCCGGTGGCGTCTACACCATTCCCAGCCCTGGAGGATTGGCAGAGGGCTTTGAAGGAAATTTGGGGAATGGTTAAGAGGAACTTGGGGAAAGCTTTCCAGACCCAGAAAAAACAGGCAGACAAAAGGCGGTCCGTAGAGTGGAAGTTCTCTCCGGGGGACTTAGTGTGGGTGTCCACTCGGCATTTGGCCCTGAAGCAACTGTCACCTAAACTGGGTCCTAGATTCATAGGACCATTCCCAGTGACCAGAAAAATTAATAATGTCACTTATGCGATTGATCTCCCAGCCAGCATGCGAGGTGTGAGATCATTCCATGTGTCTCTGTTGAAGCCGGCAGTGCACGTGGATTCCTCCCCCCCCCCCCCCCGTGATGGTTGATGATCAACCTGAATATGAAATTGAAAAGATTCTGGACTCTCGGTTAGTGCAGAATTCCGTGCAGTATCTGGTCCACTGGAAAGGATATGGTGTGGAGGAAAGAACTTGGGTGCCAGATTGTCGCATGCATGTGAAATAATTATAGAAAGAATTTCATGACTCATATCCTGGGAAGCCCGGTGGGAAGTGTCCGGAATCCACTCCTCAGGGGGGGGTACTGTAATGGATTGCGGAGATGCGGCCGAGCGGTCTGGCAGCGGGGCGGCTGTCTCCGCGTTCAGACCGGCGGTTTCTGCACAGCAGCATGCGTCTGATTTGTCTGAGCCTTCTAGTGCACACAGATGGAGAGCTACGCGCGCGCGCTGGGAGGCAGGACCTTTATGCCAGTAGGAGAGGGATCAGCTGATCAGGTCGATCAGCTGATCCCAGCGCAGCTGTTGATTGGCTGAGTGGCGCTGGGCGGCACTGAGGAGCG
Organism: Hyperolius riggenbachi; assembly: GCF_040937935.1. Taxonomy (NCBI): domain Eukaryota; kingdom Metazoa; phylum Chordata; class Amphibia; order Anura; family Hyperoliidae; genus Hyperolius; species Hyperolius riggenbachi. The sequence continues at coordinate 507,667,522 of NC_090647.1, read as the reverse complement.
CTGCACTATATATAGATCTCGCTGGTCAGTCTCAGGTTGTCTGCCGTTGCGAATACTTACGTGTGAGCACTCAGACCTCAGTCAGATCCCACAGTGTATTAGAACCAGGTGGACCTGGGAATTCACCCTTAGCCAGATTACACTTGTGTTATACTTTAGACCAGTTCCGGGGTGTTGTGACCAAGGACCTCACACCCAAGCTTAGGATTACTGTGTCATTGCTGTGTTATACTTTAGACCAGTTCCGGGTTGTTGTGACCAAGGACCTCACACCCAAGCTTAGGATTACTGTGTCATTGCTGTGTTATACTTTAGACCGTTTCCCCTGTCGAGACCACGGACCTCACACCTCAGACTAGGACTCTGCTCTATTTCTGTTATGACTATTTGCTCTGTCGACCTCTCTATTGCTTTCTGATTCGGTACCTCTGCATATCTGCCTACCTGTTGCCAGACCCTGCCTGTACCCAGTTACTGAATCAGCCTTCTGTCTCTGTACCTTATCTGCTCGTGTGTTGCCGACCTGGCCTGCCCGACCTTCCAGGCTGTCACTCACCCCTTGAGTGCTCTGTCTATCTGTACTAGCAGTGACACAATTCCACCAAGTGTCAGTTGCAACTAGGACTCCTGCTCCTCGGAGAGTCCGGCCGGTTAGCAGCCAGTGGCCTCTTCCCCTGGAGTCCCTTGGTTGCCGTACAGTCTATATCTGATATCCAGATATCCCTGGTTGCCAGGTTTTCACTATTCCCTCTCTCAAGGAGATAGTCCCTGCACTTTCCAGAGCCACCTGCCCCTCAGGTGGCTCTCGGCCAAGCTGCTTGTATCTCCCGCCTCACGGGAGATAGCCTACAGTTACACCAAACATTTACACTTTATTAGGTGTCCAGAGGTTAGTCATACTTGTATTATTGGTGATTCTGCAGATCATCCATAATCAAGTATACATCTGTATTATTGATAATTCTGCAGATCATCAATGATCAGATTCTCTCTGTGTTCTGACACCGATCATTACAGAACGGCAGACCGAAAAACAAATTGGACGCACTCAACTGCCGTCTTGATGCACTCACCACCTCGGTGGAGAATTTCATCAGGGTGCTGGACGGTCATCAGACTCAGATCACTGCCTTGTCTGGGTCCATACAGGTCCTCCAGACGGCTGTGAATGCAGTGCGATCTCCTCCAGTTACAGACTTGCGTATGTCTGTACCCGAAAGGTTTTCTGGTCATAGATCTGACTTTCAGAATTTTAAAAATCGAGTAATGTCATATTTTGAGTTAAGACCCAATTTATCAGGAACTGAGGCACAGAGAATTACATTTATTTAAACCCTTTTGTCAGGGGATTCTCAAACATGGGCATATAGCCTTCAGGTAGGGCATGAGGCTTTGACGTCAGTTGAGAAATTTTTTAAAGCCATGGCCATAATTTATGATGATCCGGACATTGCCTCCACTGCTGAGCGAAAGCTTAAGACTTTGCGTCAAGGCAAGGATCCGGTAGAAGTCTACGCAGCTGAGTTCAGGAAGTGGTCTGTGTCAGCTAGGTGGGGGACATTTGCATTGTTAGACTGTTTATTGTCAGGGTTGTCAGACAGAGTCTCTGATTTGATGTTGGGACACCCTGAACCAAAATCTATCGATGAGGCAATCGCTTTAGCAGTATGGGTTGATCGCCGTTTACGCTATCAGAAACAGACCCGGAGTAAGAACACTGTAGATATGTCTCCTACGCCTCTCCTCCACCCGTCTCACCTCCGTCAGAACCAATGCAAATTGGACAGTCGAAATTGACACGGGTGGAAAAGAATCGCAGGAAAACAGAACAGCTCTGTTTATACTGTGCAGAGGAGGGTCATAAGGTGCAGAATTGTCCCAAAAAAGTCGGGAAACGCTGCCGCCTAGGTGTAGTCAGAGGTAATACCCTAGGCGCGCAGTCATTACCTCTACACAATAATCGTCTGCTCCTTCCCTGTTCTGTCACATGGGAGGGTTAGACTGTTACCACTGAAGCTTTCATAGACTCTGGTTCAGCGGCTAACTTTATGGATTACGAGTTTGCAAAAAATTTGGGGGTTCCCATACTTCCATTAGACCAACAGGTTTTGGTCACTGCAGTAGATGACTCTCCTCTGCAAAGTAGACATCCCCTGTCTCGGACCCCAGAGTTGAGGTTCAGTGTTGGGGTACTACATAAAGAGAGTCTACAGTTTCTGGTCCTGCATATGGCAACATCCACCTTTATTCTTGGCATGCCATGGTTACAACTTCACTCCCCTCAGATAGATTGGGTTTTAGGTCAGCTAACGAGCTGGTCTACACATTGTCATCATCACTGTTTAGCGAAAGTAACCGTGGGTAACACCAAGATTCAGGTTAAAGGTGTGCCAACCCAATCCGTAGAATTTGCTGATGTATTTTGTCCTGAATCAGCAGATAAACTTCCCCCCCACCGTACCTGCGACTGTCCCATCGATTTAAGATCTGGTTGTATGCCTTCTAGGGGCCACCTCTATAATCTATCCAGGCCTGAGAAACTGGCAATGCAGGAATACATCAAAGAAAATTTGGCTAAGGGTTTTATCCTTCCCTCTTGTTCACCAGCAGGGGCAGGATTCTTTTTTGTAAAGAAAAAAGATAGAGGCCTTCATCCCTGCATTGATTATTGGGGCCTTAAACAAGAGTACAGTGAAAAATTGTTATCCTTTACCCTTGATTGACGATTTGTTCACTCAGGTTACCAACGCCAAGATTTTCTCGAAACTAGATTTGAGAGGCGCAAACAACCTAGTTCGAATTAGGGACGGTGACGAATGAAAGATGGCCTTTAACACACCCGACGGGCACTACGAGTACCTGGTGATGCCCTTCGGGTTGTGTAACACCCCGGCCGTCTTCCAGGAGTTGATTAATGAGGTATTCAGGGAGGTGTTGGGGAAGTTCGTCTTAGTATATCTGGACGATATACTGATCTTCTCGTCCAATCTCTCGGAGCATTGAAAGCATGTCAAGTTTGTCCTAGAGAAGTTAAGACAGAATCTGCTTTACGCTAAACTAGAGAAATGTCTTTTCGAAGTAACCTCTATTGCCTTATTGGGGTACATTATCTCTACGTCTGGCCTCTCTATGGATCCTGGAAAGGTTTCTGCTGTCTTGGAGTGGCCTCAGCCTGTGGGACTGAAAGCGCTCCAAAGATTTTTGGGCTTTGCCAACTACTACAGGAGGTTTTTAAAGGGGTACTCTACAGTGGTCTCGCCCCTCACCAGTCTCACCAATAAGGGGGCTGATACTTACCACTGGTCAGCAGAAGCTCATTCTGCCTTTTCTACACTGAAAAAACTGTTCTGTTCTGCACCCATATTAAGACATGTGGATGTCACCTTCCCCTTTATCGTGGAGGTTGATGCCTCAGAGGTGTGGGTGGGGGCTGTATTGTCTCAGCGATCGGGTTTGCAGGGCAAATTACACCCATGCGCCTACTTCTCTCGTAGGTTTTCACCTGCAGAAAAAAACTATGATATAGGCAACCGGGAGCTTTTAGCTAACAAGTTAGCTTTTGAGGAATGGCGACATTGGCTAGAAGGTGCAGAACATACTATCACAGTTTATACAGATCATAAAAATTTGGAGTACATAGAGGGCGCCAAGAGACTTAGCCCCCGCCAGGCCCGGTGGTCTTTGTTCTTTTCAAGATTCAGATTTGTAATTACGTATACCCCTGGTAGTAAGAACATCAAGGCCGACGCCTTGTCCAGGTGTTTCGAGCCTGAGACAGTACAGCCCTCAGCCCCTGAGACCATTCTACCTCAGAAGGTAGTTTTGGCAGCCACTGAGACCTGGAAGGATTGGACAGTCACTCTGAGTCCTTACCAACAGGATGTTCCAGAGGGGAAGCCTGATGGGGTTATGTTTGTGCCACTACCTTTCCGTCTACAACTCTTACAGCTGTTTCATTCCCACAAGAATGCTGGTCATCCCGGGGCCACCAGAACCCAGGATTTACTGGCCAGATGTGCTTGGTGGCCTACGTTGGCAACAGATTGTAAGGAGTTTGTAAGAGAGTGTGCAGTGTGTGCTAGGAGTAAACCTTCTCGTCAGGCTCCTGTTGGTACTTTACAACCCTTACCAGTCCCAAGTGAACCATGGACCCATTTGTCCATGGATTTTGTAGGAGAACTCCCCAGGTCTGAGGGCAAGACGATCATTTGGGTGGTAGTAGACAGATTCAGTAAGATGGCTCATTTTGTTCCATTGAAAGGACTCCCCTCGGCTCAGGAATTGGCTGACCTTTTCATCCAGCACATTTTCCGGCTGCATGGCATTCCAGAAAATGTAGTGTCAGATCGGGGAGTCCAATTTGTATCTAAGTTTTGGAGAGCCTTTTGCCATCAGCTGGACATGGACCTTGCATTCTCATTAGGCTACCACCCACAGACCAATGGTCAGACCGAGAGAGTTAACCAGTCCCTAGAATAATTTCTTAGATGTTATGTTGCAGATGCGCAGTCCGATTGGGTAAAATTTTTGCCGTTTGCAGAATTTGCCCACAACAACCTGAAAAGTTCCTCTTCAGGATTTTCCCAATTCCAGGTAGTGTCGGGCAGATCACCCAAGTTTGCCCTATTGCCGGTGGCGTCTACACCATTCCTAGCCCTGGAGGATTGGCAGAGGGCTTTGAAGGAAATTTGGGGAATGGTTAAGAGGAACTTGGGGAAAGCTTTCCAGACCCAGAAAAAACAGGCAGACAAAAGGCGGTCCGTAGAGTGGAAGTTCTCTCCGGGGGACTTAGTGTGGGTGTCCACTCGGCATTTGGCCCTGAAGCAACTGTCACCCAAACTGGGTCCTAGATTCATAGGACCATTCCCAGTGACCAGAAAAATTAATAATGTCACTTATGCGATTGATCTCCCAGCCAGCATGCGAGGTGTGAGATCATTCCATGTGTCTCTGTTGAAGCCGGCAGTGCACGTGGATTCCTCTTCCCCCCCCCCCCCCTGTGATGGTTGATGATCAACCTGAATATGAAATTGAAAAGATTCTGGACTCTCGGTTAGTGCAGAATTCCGTGCAGTATCTGGTCCACTGGAAAGGATATGGTGTGGAGGAAAGAACTTGGGTGCCAGATTGTCGCATGCATGTGGAAGAATTAAAGAAAGAATTTCATGACTCACATCCTGGGAAGCCCGGTGGGAAGTGTCCGGAATCCACTCCTCAGGGGGGGGTACTGTAATGGATTGCGGAGATGCGGCCGCGTGGTCTGGCAGCGAGGCGGCTGTCTCCGCGTTCAGACCGGCGGTTTCTGCACAGCAGCATGCGTCTGATTTGTCTGAGCCTTCTAGTGCACACAGATGGAGAGCTACGCGCGCGCGCTGGGAGGCAGGACCTTTATGCCAGTAGGAGAGGGATCAGCTGATCAGGTCGATCAGCTGATCCCAGCGCAGCTCTTGATTGGCTGAGTGGCGTTGGGCGGCGCTGAGGAGTGCTGCACTATATATAGATCTCACTGGTCAATCTCAGGTTGTCTGCTGTTGCAAATACTTACGTGTGAGCACTCAGACCTCAGTCAGATCCCACAGTGTGTTAGAACCAGGTGGACCTGGGAATTCACACTTAGCCAGATTACGCTTGTGTTATACTTTAGACCAGTTCCGGGGTGTTGTGACCAAGGACCTCACACCCAAGCTTAGAATTACTGTGTCATTGCTGTGTTATACTTTAGACCAGTTCTGGGGTGTTGTGACCAAGGACCTCACACCCAAGCTTAGGATTACTGTGTCATTGCTGTGTTATACTTTAGACCAGTTCCTGGGTGTTTAGACCACAGACCTCACACCTCAGACTAGGACTCTGCTCTATTTCTGTTATGACTATTTGCTCTGTCGACCTCTCTATTGCTTTCTGATTCGGTACCTCTGCATATCTGCCTACCTGTTGCCAGACCCTGCCTGTACCCAGTTACTGAATCAGCCTTTTGTCTCTGTACCTTATCTGCTCGTGTGTTGCCGACCTGGCCTGCCCGACCTTCCAGGCTGTCACTCATCCCTTGAGTGCTCAGTCTATCTGTACTAGCAGTGACACAATTCCACCAAGTGTCAGTTGCAACTAGGACTCCTGCTCCTCAGAGAGTCCAGCCGGTTAGCAGCCAGTGGCCTTTTCCCCTGGAGTCCCCTGGCTGCCGTACAGTCTATATCTGATATCCAGATATCCCTGGTTGCCAGGTTCTCACTATTCCCTCTCTCAAGTAGATAGTCCCTGCACTTTCCAGAGCCACCTGCCCCTCAGGTGGCTCTCGGCCAAGCTGCCTGTATCTCCCGCCTCACGGGAGATAGCCTACAGTTACACCAAACACTTACACTTTATTAGGTGTCCAGAGGTTAGTCATACTTGTATTATTGGTGATTCTGCAGATCATCCATAATCAAGTATACATCTGTATTATTGATGATTCTGCAGATCATCAATGATCAGATTCTCTCTTTGTGCTGACACCGATCGTTACAATGAGCAAACAGACAAATAAGACATTTTTTCTAGAGTAAAATGAGCCATAAATTACTTTTTTTCTATGTTGTGTCACATACAGTAGGTAGTAGAAATCTAACAGAAGCGACGGTTTTGGACTAGTCCATCTCTTCATAGGGGATTCTCAGCAAGGTTTTTATTCTTTATAAAGATATTCCCTAAAAAGCATTTAAACAATAATGCTGGCCAGCTTCCCTACTCGCTACAGTTTTTTGGCAGTTGGAAAGAGCAACTGCCATTCACTAAGTGCTTTTGAAAATAAATAAATCCCTGAGAATCCCCCCATGAAGCGATGGACTAGTCCAAAACCTGGCGCTTCTGTCAGATTTCTACTACCTACTGTAAGTGACAGCAACATAGGAGAAAATTGATTTATGGCTCATTTTACTCTGGAAAAAACCTACTTCTTATATGTTGCTGTTTAGAATGCTTTCACAGCAAATGAGGAACAAGAACACAGGCCTAGCTAATGCTTTCCTTACCCGTCTGCAAAAAGTCTGACCCTGCTCTCACTAACAGTCAGCAGCCAGCAGAGAATGAATCCAATATGGGCACCGCAACTGCTTTTTTTAAAGGGTGGGGGGGTCCAGGAGGAGGTGCTATCTGATATGCTGCCGTGTGTCAGCTGACTGTGAGGTAAGGGGTCAAAGTTTGGCTCCATGATGATCTATAGGGGGCAGGTTGAACATGCAATTTGTTCGCCGAGAACACGAACAGCGATAATTTGCCGGGAACTGTTCGGGCCCTCTCTAAGTATCAGTGCTATAAAATGCAGTCCTTCACTATATCACTTTAAAATCTTACTCTCCCTTCTTTTTCTTTTTATTTGAAGTATGTCATTTCTCTCAAAAACACCTACATACAGCAAATCTGAGGCAATACAGATTTTTTTTTCCCCATGCTAGTTGTAAAAAGTAAAAGTCTTTGCTAAGTCCATATTCAAAGTTCCATCTGTCATTTCCAACTTTCTATATGATGAAAAATTTCCTCTGCCCTTTCATCATCAATGTTAGTCTACGGCTGATTTTGTCAAGGCATCTTCCTTCTCTAAATGACAGAAACTCAATAAATTCACTTCAATATCAGTGACAAATTTTACAAGCGAAAAAGGCGAACAAATACCATATAATGTCAATATTTAGTAATAAGAATACCTGTTGTGACTGGCATATTTAATACTTTGCTTTATGGTGCTTCCAGAGGCAAAGCAGAAGTTTTTCATCTGCTGTTCTCAAAAATGAGTCTTTGTTCAATACATATATCGTATTTGTCCAGTATTTGCCAGTATTTAAATATCTTGGAGCTAACATGAGACAGATTATTTCTGCTTTTTTAGACGTACCCCTGAGGCTTTTTTTGTTCAGGAGGACGAATTGCGTGCATGAAATAGAGGTGCGAGAAAAAATGGGTGCGGGGTGAAGCTGATTTAACCTCCTTAGCGGTAACCCCGTGTGTGACACGGGGTAAGCCGCCGGAGGGTGCCGCTCAGGCCCTGCTGGGCCGATTTACATAATTTTTTTGTTTGCTGGACGCAGCTAGCACTTTGCTAGCTGCGCCAGCACCCCGATCGCCGCCGCCGCGCGCCCGATCGCTGCTATCCGGTGCGGCGCGCGGCCCCCCCCCCCCCAGACCCCTGCGCTGCCTGGCCAATCAGTGCCAGGCAGCGCCAAGGGGTGGATCGGGTCTCTCAATGACGTCCCGACGTCGGTGACGTCATTCCGCCCCGTCGCCATGGCGACGGGGGAAGCCCTCCAGGAAATCCCGTTCTTTGAACGGGATTTCCTGATCGCCTATCGCCGGAGGCGATCGGCGGGGCTGGGGGGATGCCGCTGAGCAGCGGCTATCATGTAGCGAGCCCTCGGCTCGCTACATGATTTAAAAAAAAAAATAATTTAAAAAAAACTGCTGCGCTGCCCCCTGGCGGTATTTTTCATACCGCCAAGGGGGTTAAAGTGGACCCAAACTAAAAATACAAGATTTCAGAAATAAAATCTATTTTCTAAATTATAAAAATAAATAGCAACCTTTTTTCAGCTGCATGATGCCAAATATAAAATATTTTACATTTAAAAGAGGAACCCCTCCCCTTCCTTTCATTTTGCCGGGACAGAAACAGGCAAACTGGTGAGTAGCAGGTGTCTGGCAAAGGAGGAATTGCTAATGGCTGCCACCTGTATAACCCTAGCTATGAAAAGAGAAGGGTGAAAAGCATGCACTGAAATGCTCATAGGCTTGAAGGAGTGTTTATTTATCTTTGTATGTGTCAGAGTGGTGCAACTAAATATTTTGAATTAAAAAAATGTTTGGTTTGGGTCCGCTTTAAGACTAAACGATAAATACCAAATGAAAACAAAACAATTTTTACAGTGGTAATGACAACAGTAAAACATTGGTAAATCTTTCCAATATATGACCACAGCTAAAACTAACCCTACTCTTACACAGAACCCTCCCCCCCCCCCCCCTGATGCCTAATCCTAGAGCCCCTTCCTGACGCCTAACCCTAAAACCCCCCTTCCTGATGCCGAAATCTAAACCCCCCTTCCTGACACCTAACCTTAACCGCCTCCCCATCCCTACCCCCACTGAAAGTAGTTCAAAAACAATACATTTTAAATACTATGAATTAAAAACTAGAAATTTCAAAGCGATACTTTTAAAAAATTAAAAACTTTGGCTGGATGGGCCTAGAGCCCACTTTTTATCGGGTTTCCAAATTTCTGCTTTTGGCGCACAATAGCCGATATTTGCATTAACGCCGATGGGGCTCCCAAATTGTACATTAGCCGCAGTGCTTCCCATCACCCACTCTTCAAATGCGACCAACGGCCCAATTGGTTCTATGGAAACTCAACTGACAAGTTAAGAATGATTGATTAAAGAAAACCTGTTAGTATGGAAACTCAACTGACAAGTTAAGAATGATTGATTAAAGAAAACCTGCTAGTTATTTAGGGGGAAAATACTTACATTGGTATAGGGAGGGTCCTTTAGAAGCTTCCCCTGCCCCCCCCCCCCCCCCATCTATTTGCATAAGTCGGTAATTTTCCTCACGCGGACAGTGAAGGGGGAGCAGATGGCAGAGTGTTCCCTCACTTTGGGGCTCCCCCTTCAGAATTGAGCGGTGTGACACTGGGAGGCAGCGGAAACCCTTCCTCCTATTCCAGGCGTGAGAGTGAGATCTGTGCGTGTTGCTCTGGTCTAAATCTATTTGGCGGGAACTGCTGCCAGATCAACTGTATTTTTGTGGAACCTCTGCTGCCAGATTAAGTGTATTTTGGGGAACAGTTGTCAGATTATGTGTATTTTGGGTAACCGCGGTTTGGAACTGCTGCCAGATTGTGTATATTGGGGGAACCACTGCTTCCAAATTATGTGTATTTTGGGGGAACCACTGCTGCCAGATTACATGTATTTTTGGTAATACATGTATTTGATGAACAAACAAAGAAATGAGGATTGGCTCTTAGGTGCATGAAAAAGAGTAGAAAAAATGCTTTATTATATAAATCACATATATTAGAACACTACACATAAATCCCCCCTAAAATACATTTAAACCCATAAAAATTTATATTTTTTGGAGTCCACTTCCAAAAAAACACAATGATGATCATCACAAAAAATCCGGCTATGGGGTCCCAAAAGACATGACTGACTTGTTACTGATAGATGCACAGGTGGCAATTATGATGGATGTAAGTCGATGTGCAGAAGATTCATAGAGCAAATGGCCGCACGTGGCTTCAGCACAACCATGTAACAATGGATATCAGCATAGTCCACAACACCTCCATACACATTGCAGAATAGCTTGTTAGTAGATGCAGGCAGGATGAGCATGAATCAATGGAACAATGGATATCAGCATAGTCCACAACACCTCCATACACATTGCAGAATAGCTTGTCAGTAGATGCAGGCAGGATGAGCATGAATCATATATACTACAGTACATAACCCTCATTCGCAGGGCAGTGAGGCACATAAGCAGCAACAGAAGCAGCATGCACTATAGGTCTTGTCCCTCAATCGCAGGGCAAGTAGCATCCACCAGCATATTCTTGATGCCCACACCATGCACATGCAGCAAAGGCAGCAGAGTTGAGCGCATGCAGTATTCAGCAAAAGTACATCCCTCCATACAGGAAATTGAGGCAGTGTACTGAACAGTTGAATCAATGGATGATATCAGGCATGTCACATAGTTACCAGATCCGTGCCGGTATGTCAGATGACCGTAGGACGGCTCCTGATGTACTCATGTAGAGTGAGGTGGAAGAAGTGGAGGAGGAAATATGCTGCCAGGAATGCCTGACATGTTTCGCCGCAACTAGCGGCCTTTTCAAAGGCAGGCAGCGTGGATAACATCCAAACGCCATTACAGCGTCTCTAAATACATGCACTGGCCGCGCCGCTCCGCCCGCCCGACGTCCCGCCGCCCCCACGTCACCGCTACACGCCCACAAAGCATCCATGTGGGCTTGTGGACGCCAGGTCCCCGGAGCGCATTTGCGCTCCATCTCCACATACCCGGAAGCGCCATTATGCACCTACCAGGAAGCAGAAAGGGGACGAGTGCCCAATAGCGAGGACGGGGAGCGGCGAGGCAGGGGCGGAGCAAAGCGGAGCCACCCCTCAACATCAAAATGTAAACACACCCGTGTAACAAAACCCTTAGACTTATAAATTAACAACTATAAATACACCCACCCCTCCGCCCATGAAGCATGTATTTGATCGGCTACCAAATTAAGTGTATGTTGAGGGAACCAATGCTGCCTGATTACGACTATTTTGGGGGAACCACTGCCATATTATCTGTATTTTGAAGGAACCTCTGCTAAATTACGTGTATTTTTGGTGAAATGTTGTCAGATTACATGTATTTTGGGGGGAAACACTATGGCAGAGCTCAAACAGAGCTCAAACTTCCCCGGCAGACCTTTTACATCACTGCTAAGGTCATGTACATTTGGCTAAACTCATGCCCACGCCCACTTTTCTGTTGCGTGACCACACCCATTTTCAGCACTGCACTACAAGCGGCACAAGAGTTTTCATCGGTAAAAAATATGGGGCCCCATAATCTCCTATTGCTCGGGGGCCCCATGATTTGTCAGTCCGCCCTGTTAGTCGGTAATTTTGCTTTTCAGTGCGGTAATAGGTTTAGTGACTTGCTTTTGGTAAGGTGATCAGTAAAATCAGCTGTTTTCTGAAATTCTAAATGCGGCAATGCTTAGTGAATTGAGGCCATTGTGTAAAAAAGAAAAAAGTAAGAATAATCAGAAAAAAATTATCAGGAATGTTATTTTTCAGTATTTAACAGATTGTCATCTGTCTATAGCCTTACTACGGTAATAGGGAAAAGGATCCCTGTCTTCACTCGTCTAATTTCACCTGACATAACTTCTGCTACTATTCCATAGCAGTTACATATACGGTGTCTGTGTCAGTAGAGTAGAGGCATACACAAGTCTGGTTGAGTGAAAGAAAAAAAAATAGGCATAGGGTCCCTGCCTAAAGCAGCAGCGCTTTTCACAGAAATTATTTTTTTATGCAAAGTAAATGATTTACTAAAACTGGAGAGTGTTGGCGAAGACTGAAGAACATAAGAAAACAAACATGCATTGAAGATTAGGAAAGTGAATGATATTAGGTGAAATTATTTTTGTAGTCTTTGGATCATAGCAACTGTAATGTGGATTACTAAAAAATCTCAAATTAGCGTTTGTGCTACTGCAGTCATTAGCATGTCCCTACAGCAAGAACTTATTTGCAATAACCTAAGACAGCCCTTTTAAAAAGTATGGGCAGTGAAGGAGTTTGGTTGTGGGTCGCCACCTGCTGTTCTGGCCAGGTACAGCGGTGTTGGTTAAGTATTATTATTTAGTAATTTAGTACTGTATTTGGGTGGGGGAGAAACAGCTGCAGTGGTTTCTGTGCTTGTTTTATGGGTCTGTTTATGGCTGTGTTTATAATAAGTGTGCTACATTGACTCCAGTTGTTAGAGAGAGAGGATAAGGAATGGTAGCATTTGTTATAAAAAAGGGGCATAATAATTTTTGATAAAGTTGTGTGTGTAATACTGCACCTTTTTCTTCTTCACATTGTTGTTATATTGTTATTGCCTGTGAAAACTTGAAAAGGTATATATGGATTACCAGTCGAAACCAGTTGTGTTGGTTGTGGACATAGAAAATCTGTAGTGTCAGTAACGGACATGCTCCCCTTATAAAGGGAACAACAGATAGAAGGGAGAGTAAAGGTGACCACACAGCATACAGTTTTTTTAAATATCTGTTCAATTCAAGAATAGCAATCAATTTTTCTGACTGATTGTAACAACACACACTGTTCAGTTGTTTCCCATTCATGAATAAAATAATTGAAAGCTCAGAAAAAAATGATTGGAACTGTACATCAAGTAATTAACAATCCATCTCAGACCTTACAATTCTTGATAAAGTTGGTCTGAAATTTCCAACATGTCCAATCTCCAAAAATCAAAAAAAAAAAAGGAGACATTCAATCAGGTTTATCAATCGAAAACTATTGAAATGATCGAATTGGTGAAAAATTGGATCTTTTAATTGAATGGTGTGTGGCTACCTTAACTGTGTGCACCACAACCCTTTCCAGAAGCATCTTCATCAGGATGTGCTCTTGCAGTATGTTAGTTGTTTGCCCTCAGAGACCAGCAAGATCCAAGCCAGAAAATAAGTTAAAAAGTACAAGATTAATTAAGAAATGATTGTATTCGCTGTGTAATTTGTTCATGTTGTTTGATCCACCATGAGCCTGCAGGTCATCCTCTTTACTCCTGACAGACATGACAAAAAACGGACAGCACAATATCAGTATCATGACAGTATCATGTTAGCAAAAAACATGAGCTTGGACAAACTTTAAGAGGCAATAGAGGATAGAGGGGCCTGGTTTGGAGTGATCCATGGGGTTGCAAAGATTTGGACATGACTGAATAGCGACTGAACAACAACATGTATGCACAGAGGCAGATACTGCTTGCTTGGCATTTGGAAACAGCTGTTATTTCCTACAATGCAACAAGGTCCACAGACAGGAAACTGTCAGGGCCATGGCAATGACATTACACTGTGAGAGGGGTACCACCTTAAAAGCAGCCACACAGACATTCCTAATGATGTATTTGAAAAAAGGTAAATGTTTCTTGTGGGAAAGGAGGTTAGGGCTTAGTTCAATCCTGGGTTAAATTCCTCTTTAAAGTGGACCCTTGTCCATTTGTTTCTGAAATAACTGTGAAATGTTGGCACTTTGTAGAGCTGATCTAAAGGGACTGTTCATTTTTCAGGGTGGAATTTCACTTTAAGATGCTGGGAAAAAAAGCGTAAAACACTGGTACACTATTTCAAAGGAAAGCAACTAATGTTCACTTTACTGTAAATTTATTTTCTTGAAAATCAGCTTCAAGTTATCTAATGTTTAAATTCGTCACAGACAATTACATATTTGCGAAATCGTCTTGAGGGTCTTTAAATTCAAATTTATATGGTGCTGATAACCAGACAGTTGTCATTGCAATCAGAACACACTTCAGCTGTTTTTGTGTTGTAAATCTCTTAAAAGCAATCAATAGTTTGAAAGGGTTTGCTCATGGCTGGTAAATACAGTGTGAATGTATCACTGTACATTGTACAGTTCAGTCTCTCATTAGAAGCAGAAGGCTTGTTTTGTTCAGCTTACTGTAGCTGCTTCATGTTTTCATACAGGCCGTTGCTGCTTCACAGAGAACAGTGAACCAGTGGCACGAGTCCTTGGGCTTTACAAGCTAATGTCACTGCTACAATCACTTGCATGCTCCAAGGCCATAACATACCTCAGTATATGAATAAAAGCATTAAAAGCAGACCTGATGCTAGCTCAAGCACTCCAGGCTCAGATAAAAAAAAAATAAAAGGTTAGAGCATTCAGAGCTCAAATATTACCCTGTATTGCATGAAATGAGACTCCTGTGGCTAATAATCCTGTCCTGAAAGTTTGATCATGATTTTAAAATCACTGAGTATGGGGGGGGGGGGGTCTACAGGGTTTGTGGGTGGGGCTGTTGCTGCTGCTGCACTCAGTGCACTCAGTTCTCATAGAGGCACCGAGTGTTGTTTGTTTTGCTAGATGCTGTAACTCCTTTTTCTATTGCCTGAGGAAGCGGGCACTGACCCGTGAAACGCGTTGCTTTGTTTTATCTGGAGTTCGTTAATAAATAGACTAAATGCACAGTCGTGTTGTGTCTGCTTGGAGGAGGTAAGTCCACCACTGCCTCCTCTAATTACCAATTTTTTGGCTTTTACGCTCCTTTAAAACCCCCTTTATCCTTTTGGCGCCTCTGTTCTCTCCTATATAATATTGTATCCACCCTGGGTGGAGGGTTGCGACCCTTTTCTACTATCTACAGAGAGTGACTTCTTATTCCTGAGTGGGGTCAGGATAATCTCCCCACCTGCCTTTACAGTGGTTGCCTATTGGTGACCCATGTTTGTGAGTATAACAACTATTACTCTTTGTCATTATCCCCCCTTTGTCAATACATACTACACTATTGGGGCTCTTGGTGTTCCTCTGTTTATCTCATTCACAGCTCTTAACATGGTAGAGCTGTACAAAACCACCAAAAACGTTATGATTTTTCTTTCTCTCTTTTTCTCTATCTCTCTCTACATCCCCATTCACTGAGTATGTATCTTATTCCCTATTAGTTGGTTACTACAGTAGGAGGTGTGGAATGGTATTTCTTTATAACAGGTATAGAATAGGTATTATACATAGTTTTATTAACCACTTATTTATACCACATGCTTGTTATTTCAGTGTGGATTGATGTATTTAAAATTGTCTTGCAGTTGTCAGATTTACTTAATTTTTATGGAACACCCCTATACTGTATATTTCTGGTGCTAATATCACCTGGCAATCTGATCGATGTTACTGTATTGACAGTTTTCAAGTTTTTTCCTTTTTTCTACCACATGTACCGTATATACCGGCGTATAAGACGACTTTTTGAGCCCTGAAAATCCTCTGCAAAGTGGGGGGTCGTCTTATACGCCGGGTGTCAGGTGCGGGGTGTCAGTATTGTGCCAGGCAGAGCTTACCGGTTGCAGCAGCCTTGGCGGAAAGGTCCGCTCGTGTCCTGGGTCCTTCTATGTCCTCCCCTGTCCCCCTACATCATTCATGTCCACGTCCCGTGTGTTTGAAATATCAAAGCTGCAATACCATAGCGTCTTGCGAGCAGCCGCTCGCGTGGGTAACAGGGCAGCTTCCTTGTTCCGGGTCATCTGACTGGTGACGTGCATAGGAAGAGGAAGACAATTAATTGTGGAGCGCATGTCACCAGTCAGGTGACCCGGAACAAGGAAGCTGCCCTGTTACCCACGCAAGCGGCTGCTCGCAAGACGTTATGGTATTGCAGCTTTGAGTTTTCAAACACACAAGACGTGGACATACAGTAGATGATGCAGGGGGACAGTGGAGGACATAGAAGGACCCAGGACACGAGCGGACCTTTCTGCCAAGGCTGCTTCAACCGGTAAGCTCTGCCTGGCACAAATACTGACACCCCGCACCTGAGTTCTTAAAAATCACAGCCTGATTTCCCTCCCCTGGATGACTGCGGCACCCAGTATTATGCAAAGGTGTATACATGGGTGGGCCAGGAGGATAGCCAGGAGGATGGAGGAGGCATGTTGTGAAGAGGGGTAGTCTTAAACGGCGAGTATATGCCAAACTCTTTATTTTAACTGTAAAAGTTGGGGGGTCGTCTTATACGCCGGGTCGTCTTATACGCCGGCATATACGGGTATATTATTTTTGGTCCCTTAAATTCACAACTTCACGATCTCACCCAAATTGAAAAAGTGAGAGTGAACTGCTAACTACAGGAGAAACTCAAAAAACTAGAATATCGTGCAAAACTCCATTTATTTCAGTAACTCAACTTAAAAGTGAAACTAACATATGAAATAGACCCATTACACGCAAAACGAGATATTTCAAGCCTTTATTTGTTATAATTTGGATGATTATGGCTTACAGCTTATGAGAACCCCAAAGTCAAAATCTCAGACCAGTAGAATATTATGAAAATGTCCAATATTCTAGGCTCGAAGTGTCAGACTGTAATCAGCTAAGTAATCCAAAACACCTGCAAAGGGTTCCTATTTTATGTATTAGTTTCACATTTTAAGTTGAATCACTGAAATACATGGACTTTTGCACAATATTCTATTTTTTTTTTTAATTTCACCTGTAACAGTTGTTTATCACAGCTCTGTTCACTGGCCCAATTACATGTTAAAATATAGTACAGGATTTATTAGACTCAGATGGTGAGGAATAAAGAGAATTGTTTTGACAATTGAAGAAATGAAGAGTCACAAATGACTGAATAAAGGTTTTGTGAGGGTTGGTCCATGCAGAAACAAGAAGACAAGAGCAAGTCAGGTGGGGAAAAGTGATCACTTAGACAGCACTTTTTGCTCCAGAATTTTAGGATATAATAAAAGCTATTTCCAGATTTTTATATGTCTGTCTGATCACATGCAAAGTAACAATACATTGTTGTTGTTTTTTTAATTTATAGAATGTATGTTTCCTCTAGTCTAAGGTGGATCAGGGTGTGCCTGAGGTACAGACTAACCAACCAGCTCATGGTGAACCAGAACTCATTGGAGTGTGTAAGGGACTACAATGGTCCAATAAGCCCCCTTACTAAAATGCATGGAAAACAAAAGTTTGCTTTCTTAAAACAGAAAGAATTTGCGATAATTCAGGTTGGAGTGAGCTCTGAGATATCTCCCAGTGCATCACTGCTGAATATATGCAAATTAACCATTCTACCCTTAGAAGCTGAACACACCTCCAGATCCACTGGAATGCAATGATGTGTCTGCTTGTAATTAGTACAGAGCCATAATAATCTAACATGCATACATCAGTGCATGGCATGGATTAAAGGGAACCTTAACTGAGAGGGATATGAATGTTTCCTTTTAAGCAATACCAGTTGACTATCCTGCTGATCGCTGTGTTTGCAATAGTGGCTGAATCACACACCTGAAACAAGGATGCAGCTAATCCAGTCGGACTTCAGTCAGCGCACCTGATCTGCATGCTTGTTAAGGGGCTGTGGCTAAAAGTATTAGAGACACAGGATCAGCAGGAGAGTCAGGCAACTGGCATTATTTTAAAAGGAAAAATCCATATCCTTCTCAGTTAAGGTTCCCTTTAATTTGGCTCTATGAAGTAGGACTTGAAAAACCCAGAGGTACAGACTAACCAGCAAGCTCCTGGTGAACCAGAACTCCTAGGAGTGTGTAAGGGGCTATAACTTTCCATGCATTTTAGTAAGGGCGCTTTTTGAACCATTGTAGCCCCTTACACACTCTTTTGAGTTTTGGTTACCATGAGCTTGTTGGTTAGTCTGTACCTCTGGGTTTTTCAAGTCCTACCCCATAGAGCCACATTAAACCATGCCATGCACTGGTGAGGATCAATCAATCCGAAACAGTCTGTATACATGTTGGATTATTATGGCTCTGTACTAATTACAAGCTGACACATAATTGCATTCCAGTGGTTCTGGAAGTGCTTTTAGCTTCTAAGGCCCGGTTCACATTAGCGTTCCCTGTCCGGATCCGCCTGATCGGATCCGGACCGTATACTGTACAAACGGAACATACGTTCCTCATAGCAATGCAAAGGCTATGCGGACGTTCACATGCATCCGTTCCGTACAGTACGGAGCCGGACCGGATCCGGACTCTGGACACTTTTCCAACATGCGCTATTATTTGGTCCGGCTCATCCGGCCCACGCACCCGGACCGGAGCCTGACTGCACCATCCGGAAACAGAAAACCAATGGGAAACGGAAGCACAGAACACACTGGCTACAAACACCTGACGTTCTACCCCACTTCCTATGCTTATTCTAGCGGCGATTTTGGATGGGGACACATGGGCAAGCATTTTGGAGTGGAGCAGCAGTGACTTTTAACGTGCTGGAGCTGTTGGCAGTATGTCGGAGGTGGAGGTGAGGCCTATAAAGCGGAGGACCTGATTCCACAGGTGCACCTTCTGCTGACCTCCCAGACCCCAAAATTATTTATTTCTACTCTCTTTTGCCAAACGGATCCGGATCGCATCCTGATGTACACCTGATGCAACCTGATCGGATCCGGATCAGAACCGTACGGTTCCAATCCGGATCCGGTCAGGTCATCCGGTCCGTTTGGCAGAGAAACGCAAGTGTGAACGGGGCCTAAGGGTAACAATGGTCACATATATACAGCAGTGATGCACTGGGAGACATCTCAAGCTCACTCCAACCTGAATTATCGCAAATTCTTTCTGTTCTGAATTGGAGAAAACACATTTTCTATGACAACTGAAGTGAGAGGGATCTGGAGGCTGCCATATTTATTTCCTTTTAAACATTTCCAGTTGCTTGGCTATCCTGCTGATCCTATAGACCCTAAACAAGTATGCAGCAGATTAGGCGCTTCTGACATTTTTGTCAGATCTGAGAAGATTAGCTTCATGCTTGTTTTTGGTGTTATTCAGATATTTCTGCAGCCAAATAGATGAACAGAGCTGCCAGGCAACTGGAATTGTTTAAAAGGAAATAAATATGGCAGCCTCCATATTTTTCTTACTACAGTTGTCTTTTAAAATGACATTGCAAGAAGATTTGTTAAAAAAAAACTGAATGTATAAACGAATCAGTGCTTGTGTATGTGGCCAGCCTAAGGACAATTCTTTTGTTTTTATTTACTGCATTTAATATAAAATAAAATATGAAAAAAATGCCAAAATTGTACTCTCAGAAAGTATCAGTCAGCTTTAGTTATCTATAGTGTGTTTTCTTTTCTCTGAGCATTTTATTGTAGCCTCCTAAATGAAAGCCACAGACCTGGAGAAATGGATCATCTATTGCAAAAAGCTAAGGGCATTTCTAAAGTTCAAGAGGCTTCTCCAAAGGTAAAATGAATGTAATCTTTATGTGAAATGTCATTTGATTCGGTGCAATTGCATTGAAAACATAAGCGCTTTTGCCAAGACTGCTTAAGGATCTTTCACTTTATACATTATTAAGGGAACAATAATTCAAGGAAAAGGTTAACATCTTGACTTAATATTATAGCCTTCATGAAATATATCATAGATTTATACCGAACCTCGACTGACTAGTGTGACTGCAAATAAAGCAATAAGAAAGGAGGCTTCGCACGTCAATCACTGGGTTCACTAACCTTACTGCAGGCTAATCAAGTATTTTTTTCTTTATTTTTTCTATTTCTTTTCTTCTTTTTTTTCCACGATAGATCTTGCTTACCTTAGCTTAATGTGCCATGTACACACACAATTAAAAACTATAAATAGAAATAAGGCTTTTTAAACATCAAAAGATGAAGTCTGCACACTTGTAAAACAGTTTACAGCAAAGATTAAAGTTTTAAGGGAATTAAGAAAGAAAATTGGAAAAACTGATCTCTAAGTATCTTAATTTGGCTTTCATGACCCGACGCAGACAAGCCTTATTAAATCCTAGCAGATCCAGGGGCGGCATACAACAAAGCATCTTATTTGAGCACTGAGAATCATAACGTGATTGATCTTGGCTTGAGGGACCCTCGATACTGTTGGCCCGGGAACGTGAGTGTATTAGTTTAAAGAGACTCTGTAACAAGAATGTCATCCTTTTTTTCTACTATCCTACAAGTTCCTAAACCTATCCTAATGTGTTCTGGCTTACTGCAGCACTTTCTACTATCACCGTCTCTGTAATAAATCAACTTATCTCTCTCCTGTCGGATTTGTCACCCTGTGTCTGGAAGGCTGCCAACTCTTCAGTGTTGTTGATCTGTTATGCACGCCCCCTCCTCCAGGCCTCCTCTATGCACACTCCCGTGTGTGTTATTTAGATTAGGCAGCCTCTCTGCTCTCTTGTCAGTGAGAGAAGAGAGCTGCCTGGATAAATCGTCCTCTGTTAGGCTGTGAAAGGAGCTGGCTGTCACACGCTGAGGAATTACAGACACCGCAGAGCTGTCTGCAGGAAGAAACAATCAGCCTGTCACTCTTCAGTGGATGAGAGCTGCAGGGGAAGAAGGTAAACACACAAATGATCTCTTGAGATTCAAAAGGAAGGCTGTTTACAGGCTTCTTGTGTATGTATGCATTTTCTATGTGTGGACATACTGTACATCAACCTACTTCCGGTTTTTGTAGCCATTTTGTTACTTTTTATAACTGTTTTTGACTACTTTTAATGCAGCGGGGAATAGGAGATGTCCCCTAATGCACTGGTATGTTTACTTTTGTGTGATTTTAACAATACAGATTCTCTTTAAGAGGTTTGACAGGTGCTGTTATACAATTGCTATATGCTGATTGCAGGGTATCCTAATTCCATCATTAGCCATTTTGTCACTATTGACTGACACTATTTGATTTCAAACTACTCGCCATGTGGGTTAGCTGCACTCTCCCTCTTTCTGCACAGCAGGGGGAGGATCAGCAAAGACCCCCACACACGTGTGTGAAAATCCTTCTGCTGGCTGATAGCAAAAGCAAAAGATCAAAAGTATTATACCGAACACATGTTTTTCAAAGTTGATTGAATAAAGTATACTTTATGATTTGAGTACATTGATAGGGACTTCTATAGGACTACATTTTGCAAGTATCGTTCCCTAGTACTATATTCGGAAGATATTGCATTAATTTAAAGGAGAACTGTAGAGAGAGGGATATGGAAGCTGCCATATTTATTTCCTTTTAAATAATACCAGTTACCTGGCTGTCCTGTTGATCCTTTGCCTCTAATACATTTAGCCAAAGCCCCTGAACAAGCATGCAGCAGATCAGATGTTTCTGACATTATTGTCAGATCTGACAAGATAAGCTGCATGCTTGTTTCTGGTGTGATTCAAACATTACTGCAGTCAAATAGATCAGCAAGATATCCAGGCAACTAGCATTGTTTAAAAGGAAATAAACATGGCAGCCCAGAGGCGTAGCTAGGGTTTTCAGCGCCCGGGGACAAAGACTATTAATGCGCCCCCTAAGGTGAAGGGTCGTGACCAAATGTGGGCGTGGTTATGGGTGCTCCACATTTGGTCACGCCCCTTCAAATGTACATGGAGGTTAGCAGGCTCACGCTCACCCACCCTCCCTCAGTATGTACCTTCCAGCATGTTCCAAGACAAATTCAGCAATCATGAGCCCCCCCCATCAAGACAAATTCCGCAATCATGAGTAAACATGAGGCCCCCAACATGACCAACTCAGCAATCATGAGGCCCCCAACAAGACAAATTTAGCAATCCTGAGGCCCCCAACAAGACAAATTCAGCAATCATGAGGCCCCTAACAAGACAAATTCAGCAATCATGAGGCCCCTAACAAGACAAATTCAGCGATCTTGAGGCCCCCAACAAATCATGAGGCCCCCAACAAGACAAATTCAGTAACCATGAGGCCCCCAACAAGACAAATTCAGCAGTCATGAGGCACATAAATAGACAGCATTTCACATAAATAGGCAGAATGCCCCCTTAATATGGTAGACACCTCTCACCTGGCAGCAGTTCCCCAAAATACACTCAATCTGACAGCAGTGCTTCCCCAAAAATAGGTAGCCCCAGGTCTATAGGTGTCCCCAGAATAGGTGGCCAGCAGTATAGATGTCCCCAGAACAGGTAGCCAGGGGTAGAGATGTCCACAGAACAGGTAGCCAGGGGTATATGTGCCCAGTATATGTAGGCAGGGGTATGTGTCCCCAGTATATGTAGCCAGAGGTATATGTGCCCAGTATATGTAGCCAGGGGTATATATGCCCAGTATATGTAGCCAGGTGTATATATGCCCAGTATATTTAGCCAGGGGTATATGTACCCAGTATATGTAGTTAGGGGTATATGTGCCCAGTATATGTAGGCAGGGGTATATGTGCCCAGAGTAGGTAGCCAGGGGTATATGCCCAGTATATGTAGGCAGGGGTATATGTGCCCAGAGTAGGTAGCCAGGGGTATGTGCCCAGAGTAGGTAGCCAGGGGAATATGTGCCCAGAGTAGGTAGCCAGGGGTATATGTGCCCTGAGTAGGTAGCCAGGGGTATATGTGCCCTGAGTAGGTAGCCAGGGGTATATGTGCCCAGAGTAGGTAGCCAGGGGTATATGCCCAGTATATGTAGGCAGGGGTATATGTGCCCTGAGTAGGTAGCCAGGGGTATATGTGCCCAGAGTAGGTAGCCAGGGGTATATGCCCAGTATATGTAGGCAGGGGTATATGTGCCAAGAGTAGGTAGCCAGGGGTATATGTGCCCAGAGTAGGTAGCCAGGGGTATATGTGCCCAGAGTAGGTAGCCAGGGGTATATGTGCCCAGAGTAGGTAGCCAGGGGTATATGTGCCCAGAGTAGGTAGCCAGGGGTATATATGCCCAGAGTAGGTAGCCAGGGGTATATGTGCCCAGAGTAGGTAGCCAGGGGTATATGTGCCCAGAGTAGGTAGCCAGGGGTATATGCCCAGTATATGTAGGCAGGGGTATATGTGCCAAGAGTAGGTAGCCAGGGGTATATGTACCCAGAGTAGGTAGCCAGGGGTATATGTGCCCAGAGTAGGTAGCCAGGGGTATATGTGCCCAGAGTAGGTAGCCAGGGGTATATGCCCAGTATATGTAGGCAGGGGTATATGTGCCCAGAGTAGGTAGCCAGGGGTATATGTGCCCAAAGTAGGTAGCCAGGGGTATATATGCCCAGAGTAGGTAGCCAGGGGTATATGTGCCCAGAGTAGGTAGCCAGGGGTATATGCGCCCAGAGTAGGTAGCCAGGGGTATATATGCCCAGAGTAGGTAGCCAGGGGTATATGTGCCCAGAGTAGGTAGCCAGGGGTATATGTGCCCAGAGTAGGTAGCCAGGGGTATATGTGCCCAGAGTAGGTAGCCAGGGGTATATGTGCCCAGAGTAGGTAGCCAGGGGTATATGCCCAGTATATGTAGTTAGGGGTATATGTGCCCAATATATGTAGGCAGGGGTATATGTGCCCAGAGTAGGTAGCCAGGGGTATATGTGCCCAGAGTAGGTAGCCAGGGGTATATGTGCCCAGAGTAGGTAGCCAGGGGTATATGTGCCCAGAGTAGGTAGCCAGGGGTATATGTGCCCAGAGTAGGTAGCCAGGGATATATGTCCAGTATATATAGGCAGGGGTATATGTGCCCAGAGTAGGTAGCCAGGTCAGGTGTCCCCCTCCCCAGCAGGAGGGGAGCAGCGCAGAGAGGAGCTGCTATCCCTTCCTCGCTGTCCCCTCCAATGTCCGGGTGGCTGGCAGCGGCGGGCGGAACTTACCTCCGTCTCGTCGCAGCGCCGGATGGATCTGCCACTACTCTGGTCTGGTGCAGACCAGAGCAGCGGCTGCGCACCCGAACTTCCGCCCGGCGCTGGAGCGAGAAGGAGGTGAGTTCCGCCCGCCGCTGCCAGCCAAGAGCCACCCGGACATTGGAGGGGACAGCGAGGGAGGGAGAGAGCACCTAAGGTGAGGGAAGGAGGGGGGATATGGCCCCCCTTCCCCACCGTCCGCACAGCTCTCCCTCTTCTCTGCGCTGCTCCCCTCACCCGCCAAAAAAAAAAAAAAAACAAATAAAAAAAACCCCCGCAGCTCAGCCAGGCGGAGGGCGCCCTTGGGGACCAGGCGCCCCGGGGCACTTTTCCTACCCCGACCCCCCTAGCTCCGCGCCTGTGGCAGCCTCCATATCCCTCTCACTTCAGTTGTCCTTTAAGAGGTTCACAAGAATAAATACATTTAGTGTAAGTATAGGATAAGTATAGGGGATATGGTTAGTATTGTGATTGCTAGAGGATGTCCCAATCTGCAACAAAACCCACTGCTTACAATCCAAAAAACTATTAGGGCTAGTGCACATCAAAAACCTCTAGTAGATCTACAAAATGCTAGAGGTTTTTGAAGCTGATTTCAGAGCGATTCTAGGCATGTTTAGAGAGGTTTTCTACGCATGCCTAGCGTTTTTGGAGCGTTTTTGTGTAGCAGATTTCAAACATTGTAACAGTAAAGCTGTTACTGAACAGCTTCTGTAACAAAAATGCCTGGAAAACCGCTCTAATCTAGCATTTTTCAGAGCGGTTTTCCACTTTCCTATACTTTAACATTGAGGCAGAAACGCCTCAGAAATCTAAAAAAATGCTGCAGTCCCAGAGTTTGCACTTGTGTAAAAAACGAACCGCTCTGGTGTGCACCATCCCATTCACTTTCATTAGCCAAGCGTTTTTCCCCTGTAAGCGTTTTAAAAAACGCTCCAGAACCTCTCTGGTGTGCACCAGCCCTTAAAGTAGGATGAAACTCAAAATTACATTTTTTCTCTAAAACATTAAATACAGCAAAACATTATTAAAAAACATATAAAGGCTGGTTTAATGTTATTTCAAAGCATATTTACACTTCACTGTATTTAAAGAGACTCCGTAACAAAAATTGCATCCTGTTTTTTATCATCCTACAAGTTCCAAAAGCTATTCTAATGTCTTCTGGCTTACTGCAGCACGTTCTACTATCACCATCTCTGTAATAAATCAACTTATCTCTCTCTTGTCAGACTTGTCAGCCTGTGTCTGGAAGGCTGCCAAGTTCTTCAGTGTTGTGGTTCTGTGATGCATCTCCCCCCTCCAGGCCCCTCTCTGCAAACTGCCTGTGTATTAATTAGATTAGGGCAGCTTCTCTCTTCTCTCTTATCTTTTACAAGCTGGATAAATCCTCCTCTGAGCTGGCTGGGCTTTCACATACTGATGAATTACATATGGGCAGAGCTGTCTGCACTCTGCAGTAAGAAACAGCCTGACACTTCAGTGGAAGATAGCTGCAGGGGGAAAGAAACACACAAATGCTCTCTTGAGATTCAAAAGGAAGGGTGTATACAGCCTGTTTGTGTATGGATGTATTTTCTATGTGTCAGACATACTGTACATCAACCTACTTCCTGTTTTGGTGGCCATTTTGTTTGTTTATAAACAAACTTTTTAAAACTGTTTTTAACTTTTAATGCGGCGAGGAGCGGCGAAATTGTGACAGAGGGTAATAGGAGATGTCCCCTAACGCACTGGTATGTTTACTTTTGTGCGATTTTAACAATACAGATTCTCTTTAATTGATACGATTGCAAGTGGCAAGGCAAATTATCAGATTGAGGCCCAGTGCACACCGAGCGGTTTTTGGAGCGATCCGCCGGCCGCATCCGCCTATAAAAACGCTTGTCTAATGTATTGCAATGGGATGGTGCACACCGGCGGTTTGCGGTTTTTGCCAAGCCGCAAACGCGCCTCCTGCTGCGCGTTTGCGGATTTCGGAAGCGTTTCGTCCTCAATGTAAAGTATAGGAAAAACGCAAACCGCTCTGAAAAACGCTACTTCAGAGCAGTTTGCCAGGCATTTTTGTTACAGTAGCTGTTCAGTAACAGCTTTTACTGTAACAATATGTGTAATCTGCTACACAAAAACGCACCCAAAACCGCTAGGTATGTTTAGAAAACCTCTCTAAACATACCTATAATCGCTCTGAAATCAGCTCCCAAAACCGCTAGCGTATTGCGGATCTGCTAGCGGTTTTGGTGTGCACTGGGCCTGACTTGTAATTAAGTAATTGCAGAGCAAACACATTATAGTAAGTTCTCTAAAGGTCCGTACACACGCCCGGCGGATCGCTCAGAAACAGCCGTATCAGTACGCCGACAGACTGTACACACGCCGGACTGTCGCTGGAACGCCCACCCAGCGGGAGGTGACGACGGACCCGTCGTTGCCTCCAGTCCGGCGTGTGTACGGACCTTAACACTCTTCTATTTCAAGAATTACATTTCTTATCTCTGGGAACAAGAAAATATGTTACTTGGTGTGAGATTGGGAGATGTTACAAGATCTCACAGCCACATGCCCTTGCTTTGTCAACTGTAACTTGAAATGAGTAAGCTGGTGCATTGTCATCATGTTGCAATTCTCAGTTTTTTCACTGTCACTCTTTAGTCACTTATGGCACAATCTGAAAAAAGACACAAAGGATACAAGGAGCTTGTTTTCTCAACATCATGCACTTAGGGACCAATGAGGACACTGGCGAAATGTCATCAATATACCATAATAAATTCCGACTTATAGCTAAGACTTTACGATAGCCCCTCGTATACATTTCATGGAGTTTACCATACTTTGGTAAAGCCGTACATATGAGTTGCAGCACAATAAACAATGTATTTTGCAGGCAAAGGCCTGTTCATTACATATATAAATATAGTACCATCCAATAGTGACCATAAAATGTAAGTTGTTTTATGGTCACATTCAGACAGAACAATATAAACCTGATGACGTTTGCTTGCGCCTACAAAATGTGTTGCTTTTAGTGTCGAATGAACTTTATGGCTTTATTGCTTATGTGTTTTTTCTAAAGGAGGTAAGATTGCTTACACTGATTCTTAAACTGTTTTTAAAAGGAACCCGAGGTGTGAGACCTATGGAAGCTGCTGTATTTATTTCTTTCAAACAATACCAGTTGCCTGGCACAGTCCAGTTGATCTTTCTGGTTAGTAGGGTCTACATCACTCACCTGAAACAGGCATGCAGCTAATCTTGTCAGATTTGTCTTAGACATCTGATCTGCTGCATGCTTGTTCGGGGTCTATGGCTTAAATATTAGAGGCAGAGGGTCAGTAGGAGAGTCAGGCAATGTGCATTATTTCAAAGGAAATAAACATGTCAGCCTCCATATCCCTCTCACCTCGGATTCCTTTTAATCTTGGTTCCTAATGAGTGCCATCAAAACATCTATTGAGACATTTATACCAACTTGAAGCTTGTTTTCTATATAATTGTTTTTGTTTCAATAAATATAACTTTTTGGAAGAAAACAACCACCCATCAAGAGCCAACAAAGAAACCCATAACACTAATTGGGATAGGGGATACCCTGCAGTTTATATACAGCGGTTACTGTTCTGGTATTTCATCTGTTTAAAGCGGTATTGTCACCATAAAAATCAAATTTCAACAGCAACTGGTCTGAGTGTGTTAAGTGATAAAGATGCTAATCCTGCATTCAAAACTGTTTCTGCTGTTATGGTTTGGAGTTATCACATACTTTAGGAGCACTGGCCCTTTAGTAGTCAGTGCCAAACAGTTGCATGCTGGGGGTTCTTTTTATCTATAATATATTCCTCCTCTTCCCTTTATTTCCCTACCTAGCTTCTTATCTGCTCACTTGTGTTTACAAGCAAAGCTGAGGTTTCTCAGCGATTGGAGGAGAAGATAAAAAAAGACAGTGCAGTTCCTAGTATACACCTCAGTGGGAGTGTCTAAAGACTGGGAGGAGGGCAGCTAATGAATACACAATGAGCAAGAGAAGAGATACAAGAGTCAGGGAGGATATGATGTCAGCATTAGCTTGGCAAAATGACCACTGCCTAAAATAGGATTTTCTCCTTTTCCTTTATAAAATTCACAGGAATCATTACGTGGATAGCAAAATACATCTGTTATGGAAGTAGAAGTCGTATTTATCTACTTATATATGTGTTTTTTATTTCTAGGTTAACATGTGTGTTGCTTGTTCTTTAAAGTGAACCTGTAATGACTGCCCCTGGGGAGTACTTACCTCGGGAGGGGGAATACGCTGGATCCTAATGAGACTTCCCCATCCTTCTGTGTAGCCTGGATCCAGTGATGCCTCCCCCCCCCCCCAACAAGCTTATCAGCTGATGTGCGCAGACGCAGTAGTGGCTGCAACACACGGCTGTGTTTACCTCTGAGATCCAGCGCAGTACCAGTTTCCCTCTTAGGCGGCAGAAAAACCCTGCGCAGAAGAGCAGACCCAATCAGGTTCGGCTATTGCTGCTTGAGTCCATGGGGGAAGCTGGTAGTGCACCTGCGCTGGATCTCAGAGGTAAATATTGCTGTTTGCAGCTGATTGAGGGAGCCAGCGCTGGATCAGTGCTGCACAGGAGAAAGGGGGAAGCTTCATTATGATGCAGAGGTCTCCCCCTCCCAAGATAAGTACCCCCCACGGGGAGTTTTTTTCATTACAGGTTCATCTTGAGATAGGCTGCCTTAATTGCCCAGTTAGAAGCAGGTTACCCCTCAGACCACACTATGAGGCTCCTCCCACCCACAGATGTCACAATCTCTTAGCAGTATTTGCAAAGGCAGAAAACTGGCATGGCAGGGGGCATGGCTAACCAGCAAAACCTGGATTTTATGGTGCAAGCGGTCTTTTTTTTCCCTGCTACACTTGTTATAACTTCCGCTGTCTGTGCTGATAGTGTGCGCTTTATTTTTACACCAGAGGTCCGCTTTAAAAACTCCACAAATAAGTGTGTTCTCCTGACTTTAGAAACCAAAGCCGCTACAAATATCAGCCATATACGCTGGACTCTCTTATGCAAAAGTGTAACAATATTGAAGATCAGATTGTTATTTTTATAACAGAGAAAATCTGTCCTTGTATTTGAAAGGTAAAAAATATTTGATCTTGGAGTTCAAGAGAACCTGAGATGGATAATAAAAAAAAAAAAAATCATACATACCTGGGGCTTTCTCCAGCCCTCTTCGGCCTGATCGTTCCCTCGCCCCCGTCCTCCACCTCTTGGATCCTCCACTATGGCTCCCGGCAGGCCCGGATTTACATCACAGGAGCCTATAGGCACAGATGTCCTGTCACCGTAGATCTTTCCCTCCATGAACCTACAAACCCACCACCAAACCGCACGACAAGTGTGCTGGCTGTCCCAACTGTCACTTCTCCCTTACTTCCCTTGCCCTTTATAGGCAGTTGCAGGTGCCCCTTAGCATTATGTAGCCAGAGGTACCCTCAGTATTAAGTGGTAGCTTCTAGTGCCACAGACTGAAGTGAGGTTTCGTCAGTGGAATTCCAAGAGCTGGGTGAGCAACCTTTCATTTACGCTCTGCTTGGGACGTTGCATAGGGAAAGAGGGAGGGAGGCACTCATAAAGGGGAGTGAGCCACCTTTCCATCAACAGGCACCTGTAGGCATGTGCCTACAGTGCCTTATGGTAAATCCGGCCCTGGCTCCCGGTAACTTCGAGAGTCGGGGCTTACTGCACATGCGCGGCACAGGCACGCGAGTGCAACCCGCCACGCTCTTGTTGCCTGAAGCGTTCTGCGCCTGTGTAGTACTACTGCCACTGCCGCGCTGCGCCAACTGGCCCAAGTTACCAGGAGCTGTAGTGGAGGATCCAGGAGGCGGCGAGGAAGCGATCAGGCTAAAGGGGGCTAGAGGAAGCCCCAGGTATGTATGAATTTCTTATTAATCTCAGGAACACTTTCGGCATGTCGGTTATAGTGGGTACATTTTGCTGATCAAATGTAACCAGGCATGTGTATCTGTGATATGAATTGGCATCCTCCGAATATCAGTTCTGCTTTCATCCTGAATGACAAATATCTATGCCTTCTATTTATTTAAAGTAGTGCCAGACATGTCTTCTTTAAATCGATGTGACGGGATATTTCATAGATGACTGAACACTATTTTTACATGGCATATTTAATCATCCTATGCAAATTATGAGCTACGGCACTGTTGCTTATAAAATACAACAGACTACATTTTTTTTATTCAAAATATGTTTATTACATTACATATGTACATACATATACAGCACTCCTCATCTGGAAATTCAGACATGAGAGCCTCTGATTCGCCTTCTAGTATGTGATATGCTGAAAACTAATTTGCAAATAAGATGTGACAAGGTTTGACGGCAAAAACTCAATAAAAGCATCAAAAGAAAAAAAAAATAACATCTGTTAAAACAAACAAACAAAATCTCCCCATAATTTATCCAAATCCTGTAGTGCAGGGCTGTCAAACACCAGTCCTCAGGGGCCATATCCATGCCAGTGTTAAAGGATACCAAGGCTAAAACCCTTAGGAGAAACAGGCGGAGCCGGCATGTATGGGGAGCTGTCCTTAAAGAGACACTGAAGTGAAAAAAAAACTATGATATTATGATTTGTATGTGTAGTACAGCTAAGAAATAAAACAATAAGATCAGATACATCAGTCTAATTGTTTCCAGAACAGGAAGAGTTAAGAAACTCCAGTTGTTATCTCTATACAAAAAAGCCATTATCTCTACGACTTTCAAAGTCGTGGAGAGGGCTGTTTTCTGACTTTTATTATCTCAACTGTTAGTTAACTATTTACTTTTCCTCTGGCAGAGGAGAGGTCATTAGTTCACAGACTGCTCTGAAAGAATCATTTTGAATGCCGAGTGTTGTGTAATCTGCACATATTAGAGAATGATGCAATGTTAGAAAAGACACTATATACCTGAAAATAAAAATATGAGAATATTTTCTTTGCTGCTAATCTTCTAGTAATTATTCATAGTACACAACCAATTCATTATATCATATATTTTTTTTCGCTTCAGTGTCTCTTTAAGGCCACTGCTCCCCTCGTTCTTCTGTGTCCCCCTCCTTTCTTGCCTAAAGCCACCCAGCAACCTCTACTGGGTCGCCGGAGTCGGGTTTCAGTGTGCAGGCGCTAGCTTGGCTGTGCTCGACTGTTTGGCTGATATTTTAGTGAAACTCCTTCCACAGTGTGATGTCAGCACCTAGGTCCTGAAATCACACTGTAGGAGCCTTGTTGCATTGTGGAAAATAACAACTGTTTCTAACTGCCTCTGTGCATATGTATATCATTGACATTTTACCATGTCTGCCAGTAGTAAAGATGATGGTGTGCAGGCTCATTGTGGATCAAACAATATGAACAAATTACATGGGGAATATAAATCATTTCTTGATCTCTCTTCTATTTTTTAACTTCTCACTTTGCTGCCATCAGAAATTTTAGGGCCCCTCACACATCATTAGGCCTGGGCCCCCCTTTCCCTGGACCCAACTACTGGTTGCTGTTCCCACCCACTAGCCACCACACCCCCTTGGCCGTGCGCAAAGTGTGCTGCTGCTAAAAATGTGCACGGCTCAGAAACTGAAGAAAGTGGCATGCGCACTGTGATGTGACAAAAAGTGGGCGTGGCCATGGCATGTTGTGGGTGGAGCCAAATACTAGCAAAGTACAGGTAGTCCCCTGTTAACAAATGAGATAGGGACTTGTAGGTCCGTTTTTATCCTTTATCCGTTCCCTTCTGTCCCCCTCTTTACTTCCTGTGCCTCTTTTTTTCCCTTCTTTATCACTTCAGTTTGTGCCTCTCTTGTGTCCCTCTGTGTGACCTCATGTTCCCATCTCATCTCTTTTCTCTGTGTGCCTCTTTTGTCAGCCTCTGTACCCCTGTTTTTCTTTTATTCCCCTGTGTAACCTCTTTGTCCGCCTCTGTTCCCCCTGTTCCTCTTTTATCCCCCTGAGTTACCTCGTGTCCCTTTCTGTCTCAGCTCTTCCTCCTGCCCTAGCCAAGTGAAGGAGCCCCTAGTATAGGTATCCAGGCATAGGTTCCCCCAGTCTAGGTAGCCAGGTATAGGTTCCCCCAGTATAAGTAGCCAGCTATAGGTGGTGCCCCAGTATAGGGCAGTAAGATAAAGGTGCCCCAGTATAGGTAACAAGCTATAGGCGCCCCAGTATAAGTAGCCAAGTATAGGTGGTGTCCCAGTATAGGTAGCCAGGTACAGGTGGTGCCCTAAGTAAAGGTAGCCAAGTATAGGTGGTGCCCCAGTATAATTAGCCAGATATAGGTGGTGCCCCAGTATAGAAAGTCCGCAGGAGCGGGCTCACTCATCTGCTCCCCACGTTCAAGCGCTGATATCAGTCTTCTCTCAGTGCTGGAACGCGGTGTGCTGGTTAGTGAGCCACAGGCCCGCAGCCATCGCATGTGGCCAGGGTCGTACTGGGGCACTGAGGGCCCACCAGAGAAATGTCAGCTTGGGGCCCACGGCCCCATGATTTGGAGTTTGTATAGTTATGTAGTCTATAAAGTACTACAGAAGATGTAAGTGTTACATAAATATAAAATAATATGGTAGGCCATTAGACTATGGTAAGGATTAAATTGTGAGCTCCTCAGATGACAGTCAGTGACATAACCATGCAAGGTTGGCATGTCACGTGACCCGAAGCAGGTCACATAACGGAGTATCTGTTAACCTCCCTGGCGTTGTGGGTAATGCGTACATAAGTACGCATTACAGTTTTAGTTAAATAATTTGTTTCCTCTTGCTGTAGCTAGCAGTATGCTAGCTACAGCAGTACGCCATGTCCTCCGCATCCGAATCCACCCACCCAATCCCCGCCGGCCATACTTACGCGTCCTAGATCCCGCGAGAAGCGTGATTTCCTATAGTTGCTTCTCCCGTCGCCATGGTGATGATCGGATATGACGTCATGACGTCATGGGGAGTTCCGATCCTTCCCATTGCGCAGCTTGGCGGTGATTCGCCAGGCTGCGCTAGGCGTTTCGGGGGGGGGGCAGCCCCTTTAGCAGCACATTGCGGCAAATCGGCGGGGAACGGTGGCGATCGGACAGAACATGTAGCTAGCAAAGTGCTAGCTACATGTTCTGCAAAAAAAGTAAGAGAAAAGACCCTTCAGGGACTGAACACTCCACCTTGGCGTACATGGACGAGCTGAGCTCGTCCATACCACCAAGGAGGTTAAACGGCCGCCGAGAAGTGCAGGGTAAAGCCGATATACATCTCACCCTGCTCCTGCACAATTTCCAGCAGCTCTAATTACTATTCCCACTCCAGGTTGCCATGGATAAAGGGGGAAAGATGTAATTTGGCTTCCAGCCATTGCTGGCGGCCGAATTACACAGTTTCTGTTGTAATTTGTGCTCCATCTTTTGATGGCGCCCAAATGACTCACTAAGCACCGCTATAGCCGTAATTCCTATTACGGCCTATGGTGGAGCCGGCTGCGCCCAAATTTCCTGCGCTGTTTTTTCACTGCACACACATAACATGCCAGGGCCGGTACATGGACACTGGAAAGCCACTGGAAGCTGCAGAAGTGTAAAAGACGGCACCCAGAGGACTGGTAAGTTGCTTCTGCTGCACAAAACCTCTGCACATAACAAAAGTAGAGTCCCCATTGTCCACCTCGGCATGCCACTTAGTTGAGACTTCTGGGTACCTGAGTTCCGGAAAGGGGACTTAGCTGTACTATTTTTTTTTTTAAGGACTCAAGAAATACTGTATAAATGTGTATTGTACCACTACAAGGGCAGCGGCACACAGGGCAGGACTGGGCCACCAGGGGGGAGGACAGCCAAAGAGTGTGTAACATTTCTCAATAGATACATTTGACTAAACAGAATGTAACAATCTGAACTTCTGCATATCTCTCCATGGAACTTTAAACCTCTGTGTTTAACCCTTCCAATGCTGGTCTAGTAAAAAAAAAATGCTTTTTGCATATAATATGCTGTAAATAATGTTTTAGAGCAAAGTTGAAATGCAGGGTTATATTCCGCTTTAAGGTGCAGAAAGCAGGCTGAAAAAGAAATGTGGTATAAGAGAAGTAAGGGGCAACTTAAAGGGAAGGTCCGAGGTGCATAAAGCCGCAGCGTCGCTCCCCGCCGGAGCCCCGGGGTCCCCTCCGGTACAAAAGGCCTACTTGCGCTCATGTAGTCGCTCCGATGTCATCCGGACTGTACTGTGCAAGTGGAGTTGTTCTGTGCCTGCACAGTACAGTCCGGATGACGTCAGTGCTACTCTGTGAGCCGCACACTGGAGCTCAAGTAGATGCCGACCTGGCGAGGTCGGCATCTGCATCGGAGGGGACCGGGAGCCACCGGAGCTGTGGCGAGGGCACAGGATGGCTGCCAGGGGCTGTAGGATGCCTCAGGTAAGTGGATTTTTGCTTTTTATGCTCCTCAGACCTTCCCTGTAAGCTGGGACTATTACATTGGAATTATTATAATCAACAAAGTGTAAGTTTCCATTTCAGTTGTATAACTTGTATTAAGTGCAATTTTGTGCATAAGAAGCATGTTACTATGATAGAGGATCAGCAGAGAGAGTGATGATGGGTGCAGCAGGGCAGGACACTTTTGGTATTATGCTAGCATGCCTCTCTTGCACACAATTGCACTTTTATACAATTGAAACAAAACAATTTGCACTTTGTTGATTGTAATAATAAATCCAACTTGGCAGTGCCAGCTTGCCACTGTTGTCTCTTATGCCATATTAAATTGTTCTGGAAACAGCTTGAGCCAGCGAGGTAATAAAACCTGCCAGTAATTGATGTGCCGCCAGGGTCGGACTGGAACACTAATGCTGGGCATACATGGGTCGACCCGGCGGCCGATTAGCGGTTCTCAATCAGATTTAAGTCTGGTGACTGCGATGGCCACTCCAAAATGTTCCAGCCTTTAATCTGCATCCATGCTCTAGTGGACTTGGAGGTATGCTCGGGAGCAGTGTCCTGTTAATAGGTCCAAAAGTTTTTTGAAAGTTGTGGGATAGTGTTCTGTGGACTGATGAAACAAAATGAGAACTGTTTGGGCCCATGGATCAACGCTATGTTTGGAGGAGGAAGAACAAGGCCTATGAAGCAAAGAACACCTTGCCTACTGTGAAGCATGGCGGGGGGGGGGGGGTGTCAATCATGGTTTGGGGCTGTTTTGCTTCTGCAGGTACAGGGAAGCTTCAGCGTGTGCAAGGTACCATGAATTATCTGCAGTACCAGGAGATATTGGATGAAAATGTGATGCAGTCCGTCAAAAACCTGAGGCATGGGAGACGTTGGACCTTTCAACAGGACAATGCTCCCAAGCATACCTCCAAGTCCACTAGAGCATGGTTGCAGATTAAAGGCTGGAACATTTTGAAGTGGCCATCGCAGTCACCAGACGTAAATCCATTTGAGAACCTCTGGTGGGACTTAAAGAAAGCAGGTGCAGCGCGCAAGCCTAAGAATGTGACTGGAGGCTTTTGCCCATGAAGAAGGTGCTAAGATACCCGTAGATCGCTGCAAGACACTTGTGTCAAGCTATGCTTCACATTTAAAAGCTGTTATAACTGGAAAAGGATGTTGTACTAAGTACTAAGAATGAATGTCACTTGGGAGTTGAATAAAACTGATAATGATGTGAGTACAGAAAAGACTTTTGTGGTTATTTCATTATAAATGTTATGTTATATTTGTCTGACTTACAAGTGCCTCTTTGATTTAATTGTAAACAAGATGACTGGATGACTGAAATGATCAAAATCAATGTCAAACTGGCCAAAACACTCAATTTCAGTGGGGGTTGAATAATTTTGAACACAACTGTAGCTGAATGCTTGTTTCTGGTGTGATTCAGACACTTCTTCAGCCAAAGAGATCAGCAGAGCTGCCAGGTAACTGGTATTGCTTAAAAGGAAATAAATATGGCAACCTCCATATACCTCTCACTACAGTTCTCCTTTAAAACACAAACACACACACACACACACACACACGCACACACACACACACACACACACGCCTGCACACACACACACACCAAAAAAAAAGTTAATGTTTAAAGTTGACTTGCACAGCTATCATCAAAGATGTAATTCCACCTCATCAGAATAAGAGATGTGCATTTCTCATTTGTTTGCACCATACAATTACTGCTTGACACAACAGGGTGATTGGGAAGAGCCGATGTAGAAAGAGGATGATTAGTATTCTGTGTTTGTACACCCAGCTAACGTGCTGCAAGTCTCCCTGATTGATGTGGATTAACATAAGGTACAATTTATTTTACAGGTCAGACATCTTGATCAGTAATGTCAATGTACTTATCTGTCTCAAGCAACAAAGGGAACACTTTTCTATTTTTTTATTTATTTTTTATCAGAGAACACTACTAGTCACTGAAGAAAAGGAGTCTGGAAACCTAATTAAAGTAATACTGTTTTATGACGCTGTTTAATTTTTTTTCCGAACGATAATACGAAAAAAAAATCCTTCCGAATTAGGTGAATACTTAAGTTGAAAATCCTCCAAAGGCAATCTGGAGTGAGAAAAGCACTTTGATTATGGCAGGCTTCCGCAGAAAATGAGTTGGCTGGCAATATATTACTTAGGCAGCATTTCCGCTGACACCCTGACATATAGATGAAATGCTAAGAATGACAAGTAACATTTTGTAAGTTTAAAAAGCTGTGTGAGTTCCACTAGTTATTTCACATTTGCAGGACATGAATTTGCATGTTCATTTTGAAGCTCTTTTTTGTAAAACTGAATCAGATTTTTGTAAAACTGAATGAGACAAAATGAAGTTAACAGTTGGCTTTTTTTTCCCATTAATACCTTTTATTAAAATAGATGAGCAATTAAAAGGTGTGTGACATACAAAACATAATAATATAAGACAGAATAATATTTGAACAGTTTATTGACTCTACTGGTACATGGGGTTAATTATTTTCCCAAATAGGTGGTGGTGGTGGGGGGGAGACTTTTAATGCCATCTAACAGTGCAGTAGTAGAAGGGGCAGTGGTCTGCTTGATTCAGTCAGAATACTGTTGACATCTTCACAACTTCCCAACCAATATATCTCAAACTGTGATGAGGCTCCCAAATGTTCCCTCCCTTTCCTTTGCCTACCCCTTGTGACCCTCACAGTCTGGGGGCCCATCCCGCGAGGGTCATAAAGCATGTGTGAACATCGTAATCTTCACACCCATAACACGTGTAGCCACAACAACACCTGGGCCCGTATGCCATTCACTTTTTCTCCTGAGTTTTCTCCTAGGAGATCATTTATCATCTTGTGTTTAAAATAACTTTTCCGCATTTTGGAATTGAAAAAGTTCCAAAAAGTTGTTGAAAAACCACTATTAAAATTATTTTGAGTATTTTCTTACTTTCCGCTGATTAAAAATGCATTTTATTTTCAAGTTATGAAAATATCACCTAGGAGAAACTCAGGTGAAAAAGTGAGTTGCATATGGGCCCTGATCTGACCCCCCCCACCCCACCCCCATGCAGTTGAAAGAGCTGCTCCCCTGTAATATAGCCCCTAAGGCCCAGAAATACAGAAGCCTCTGCACTGTTTATGGTACTGGGAAAAGAAACACAGAGACAACGGGAACCCAAATTGTGCAGTATGTCATAGATAAATGGATAGGTAAAAGTGCTCATAAAAGGGAATACTCACAAAGGTGGGTTGCACACGGGGCAACCGACCACTTAAAGCAGGTGGAGTGTCTTATACCTGACTTCACTCAGGTATGCCAGCAATCCTGGAGGCGGTCACTCTCTTGGTAAAGAATCTCATGCACGCTAAAACCGTGAGGTGGTGTGGATTCCACCTCAAGTTTGGTCTATGAGACTCCCCTCACTGGACCGAGGAGGGGAGTATGACACAGAAGGGGGTAAAGAGGCGCCCAATGGAGTATAAAAGAGTTAAAAACACTAAAAACTAAAAGATTGAGGTGGCTTACCTCATAGACGACAACTCACTTTGAGTAGAAATATTTATTAACAAGCACAGGCTATGCGTTTTGTGAGATCTAGCCCACTTCCTCAGGCCAAATAAAGTGCCACTACAGTCTAACAGCCGTATTCGGGGCGCCCCAAATACGGCTGTTAGACTGTAGTGGCACTTTATTTGGCCTGAGGAAGTGGGCTAGATCCCACGAAACGCGTTGCCTGTGCTTGTTAATAAACATTTCTACTCAAAGTGAGTTGTCATCTATGAGGTAAGCCACCTCAATCTTTTAGTTTTTAGTGTTTTTAACTCTTTTATACTCCATTGGGCGCCTCTTTACCCCCTTCTCTGCACTGTTTAGCTGCATAACAATTTTATCGATCCGCTTTAGAATTTGTAGAGTAATTAGTACAGTATTGTGTGTTTGAAGAAGTCTTGAGACTCCTAACCGTCATGGGTGAGTTGTGTCCAGATCTTTGTGGACCCTTACCTACTGGACGTGTTGCGCTGTATTGCAATAGTGTTCCCTGCCGCAGCTTGTCGCAAGGGTCATGCAAGTCTATGGAGACTTGCATAGTCAATGTGATGCGACAGAAGTATCCAAATTGTGCGGCAGAGCGGGAATCCCAGTGACGTACTTCCTGCCCAGCAGGGAGTACATCACTGAGTGTGGGATGGTGCTATGCATGTGACCTTGTTGCCGCAGGCTCAAATGAATGCTGATTTCTGTGGTGTGGTGATTGCACGGCAGACTCCCCTGTGCAGCCAGCTTGTAGCGTCTAATGTTAGGGTGGCCACTAACGATCCAAACTTTTTCATCCAATCTTACCAAATCTATGTAGTAGAAGGGCAAACTGAGTGAATATATTGAAAATATACTTTAGGCAGTCCCTTATATTACATAGAAATGGTAAGATTGGATGAAAAAGATTGTATTGTTAGTGGCCTTTCGTTTTAAGGTGGCCACACACGATATACAATAAAATGATCCAATTTTACGGTAATTCGATAAAAACGATCGGATCTCCCGAAAAAATCGAAAGCTTTTCTCTCATTCGATCAATTGATCCGGAAAGGCCAGATATTTTTCTTCAATCTTTCTAAAGATTGTGCGGTGTGTGTGGATTGTCAATTTATTAATATACACACCCTAGCAATTTTGCCAGAGTTTCCAATCATTTGTATAATAATTGGGGGGAAAATTGAACATACGTGTGTGGTATATTGGTCATATTTTTGAAATGTTACAATCAGTCAGAAAAATTGATTGCAAGTCTTAAATTGAACAGATATTTAAAAAATTGTATGGTGTGTGGCCACCTTTAGGGTAAGAATGCTAGACTGTCAAGGTGCTGAACCTGGCTTTGCAGTCCATCTGTTGTAAAATTCAGGGTCCTTTCCTCTGCTGCATGTAGAACATTGAGTAGTAGGGTCAAAAAGCATAACGGGACCTGTGTGTAAGGAAGTCTGGCACGTCATTCGGATTTATGAATAACTTTTTTTCCTTTTGCCTAAACAAGCTATGGTCTTCTATAATAGGAAGTGGGGGCGCCATATTATGAAAAAAATATGTATTGTAAACGAAAGCAGAGATGTATTTTGAAGCTTCTGGGGCTTTCCTCTGACCTGTAGCAGAGGAGTAATAATAATAGTCACAAAGCATACATTTTTAATTACGTATGATGCACGATGATAATAAGTTGTCTCTATTTGTGGCTTCTGTTTACCACTAAAAAGTATTTTTTTCCATCAGGAAGATATTAAAGCCCCAGTTGAGGCAGCTATTCTGTGCATTTAACATTAATATAAATTAATTATGTTTCATCTGATATAACCATATGTAATACTCTAAATTCCCCAGCTTCAATATTCACTAGTCATTTTAGCATAAACATTTAAATTTTCACCTTGCTCTAAAAAAAAGTTTTCCTCAATTTTTGTTTCAAAATATGCATTTAAAAAAAATGAACATTAGCATTTGCAAATGTTCTCATCAGTGCACTTGGCAATAAGGAGTTTTGGCATGCCAATGTATTCACTAACAATCAGTCAGAAAACCTTTTTTCTCACGCCCATATATTTTCACTAAAATTCTCATCTTCTCGAAAATGTGAAAGTTATGATGAAATGAAAACTGCTATATTTGCTTGTCACTGGTTCCCACCTGTTGGCTATGAAAGAGATGTCAATGCCTTATGTTAATAATGTTAAAAGCAAACTTGCTAACAGTCCTAACTTCAACTAATATCCATACTAAATTAACCCGAAGGAGGAGACTAATTAGTTAAAATATAACTTTTATGCATATATGATAAGCACATGCTAATAGCCAACTATCTACAGGGATCATGCCCTCACTTTTTGCTGAAATGAATAATTGATATATTGAGTAGCTACTGATTAAGCCATAAAGGCTTTTTTTATTTTCTTGTTTGATATTTATGAGTAATGTATTTATTGTACTTAGCACTGGCACCTTATCACTACTAGGAACTTTTTTCCCCATGACGAAGCCCTCCATTGAGACGGTGGAACATGTGGAGTTGGAGGTGAAGTCTATTTCTTATTTTCTTATATGTATCATTAAGTCATTTCAGCAAGAAGTTAGGGGCTGATCCCTGTAGACAGTTGGCTATTAGCATGTGCAGGTCATATACGTACTTGAGTTCCCTCCCAATCTTAATAGTGTTTCAAACCTTAGATATACACAGAAAAATGAGCACTACCATAATTCTGCACCCATGTGCACCCCAAATATACCCTATGGCAACCAAACATATATTCGCACTTCAGCTAGAAAAGGGGAAAACCATTTAGGGCACGTCTATATGACTATAAATCAAAACTAATTCAGATCTCTTGTGAAAAAACTGTCTTTATTGTAACAAGCTAGACACACTAAAAACATTTTTCCCCTTCTTTTTGTAACTAGGAATTGCCATTAATTGTATTGGCACTAAAGGCACTTTAATACAGTTTATATGGTCACATGCAGCACCTGCGGGGGGCGGAGAATTAGAGAATTATTATTACATTTGTTATTACCATTATTATCATTATGGGTGGGGTGTATACCAATTATAATTGGCAGCCTCTGGCAGTTTTTACATGTTTTTTAATTGATTTTAGTTTGTCTAGCTTGTTACAGTAAAGACAGTTTTTTCACAAGGGATCTGAATTAGTTTTGATTTATAGTCATATAGACTTGCCCTAAATCGTTTTCCCCTTTTCTAGCTGTAGTACGAGTGTTTCAAACCTTATCAATAGCTCATCGGCAAACGTAGGTGGGATTACAGCTGCCCAGAATCCCCCCTCAGACCAGGGCCAGTGCAGTGTCTGGGGACAGGCACAAGTTGAAACACCAGAATATCTGCAGGCATCCTGCAGCTCAAAGCACTGTCCCTTTCTTTCCCTGCTATAGTTGACTTTGGATAGAGCAGCAGTGTGTGTAGAGCGCATAGAGCAGCAGCGTGTTTACAGAGCATGGAGCAACAGTGTGTGTACCGAGCATGGAGCAGTGTGTGTACAGAGCATGGAGCAGCAGTGTGTGTACAGAGCATGGAGCAGCAGCGTGTGTACAGAGCATGGAGCAGCAGCGGGTGTACAGAGCATGGAGCAGCAGAGTGTGTACAGAGCATGGAGCTGCAGCATGTGTATAGAGCATGGAGCAGCAGCGTGTGTACAGAGCATGGAGCAGCAGCATGTGTACAGAGCATGGAGCAGCAGTGTGTGTACAGAACATGGAGCTGCAGCATGTGTACAGAGCATGGAGCAGCAGTGTGTGTACAGAACATGGAGCTGCAGCATGTGTACAGAGCATGGAGCAGCAGCATGTGTACAGAGCATGGAGCAGCAGTGTGTGTACAGAGCATGCAGCTGCAGTGTGTGTACAGAGCATGGAGCAGCAGTGTGTGTACAGAGCATGGAGCAGCAGCATGTGCACAGAGCATTGAGCAGCTCTGGGTAACTTAACAGAGCCAGGTACGAGCACAGCCCTGTGCCCTGCTGTGTGAATGCTTTACTTTCACCTTCATTACCAATGCTGTCTGTCCTCATTATTATCTGTATCCAAACTGCTCCTGGATGAATCCCCTTGTCGGTTGGTCAGTTGGATGGAAAATTGCTTTATGTGTACCCAGCATGATGACCTACCATACAGTATTATTATACTGTAATGTATGTGGCTGCCGCTTAAGGGAGATCTTTCAGGAATCCCCTTCCTTGGTTTGCCCGTGTAGCTCTACTTTAGTATAAAAAAATTCATAAAAGCTATATTTTAGCTACAGTAGCTAGACTCCTCCTTCATCTTAATTTAGCGTTCATATTGTATACAGTATATCAGAGTTTGTATAATTGCTAACCTCAACTGACACAGCTAATTTTAAATTGTTTCCTTAGTTGTAACTCTCAGCATCACAGCAGATGGTGGATAAATGGAGGTGGTGGAAATTGATATCTTGGTGTCTAAAAACATCTACAGAGAAGCACATGAACCTTACCTCGTATTTATGACTACACACTATAGATTATTTCCAAATCAATTTGCCACGGACGTGTTCCACCCCAGCTGATACCTAATGTATTTTGGCATTATTTTGCTGTCATGAAGTGACATGTGACTAACCTCTGTTTTAATATGACGGTGGCAGGTGCACCTCCTAACGCTGTTTTCCCACAGCCCCATAATAGCTTAGCAGTCAGAACTGCCAACAGAACCAGTTACATCAAACAGAAGATAAATCTCATAGTCTTTGTTGAGATTGTGCTTGCTCAACAAAATGCTTTACATGCAGTTTAATGAATTTACACTGCTCTAGTTTAATATATCTCAAAAGGCCAATGTAGAAGACTCAATACAAAATGATGAACTTGCACATAGGCATAAAGCATGTTATCCCCGCGGAGTTGAAATTTGCTCACGAGATGGACTATGATAAGGAAAAAATAGCTGCAGAGAATGTGGGAATCCGCCGCAGAACCATCACACCACTTGAAATCTTTCAATACAGATGTTTTGATGGGCAGTCTGGATTCATCCATTTCCC
Organism: Hyperolius riggenbachi; assembly: GCF_040937935.1. Lineage (NCBI taxonomy): Eukaryota > Metazoa > Chordata > Amphibia > Anura > Hyperoliidae > Hyperolius > Hyperolius riggenbachi. The sequence goes on along the minus strand of NC_090647.1, from coordinate 507,624,530 downwards.
AGCCCAATATCGCTGTAATTTAAATCACAGGTAGGGCCCCAATGGGTAGATCTATCTTGTATAAGCATCTATGGAATCAGGAATATTTTTTGCTTGGATGGAGGAAAAACGGCATTTTAAACATATATGACATCTGGTTGCTACAAATGAATGAAGTCTGCCCTTTACAGAACGCATGTTGCTTCCTCAGCATCCATGAAGCTATTTTATATGAAGATGGTAGATTTTAATTGTTGGATTAAACACAGGGAACATACAATCACAGGGAAACACAGACTATATATATATATATATATATATATATATATATATATATATATATATATATATATATATACATATATATCCTACTAATATAATAGATGGGAAAGTTCGGATGTTTGGATGTTTGTTACTCGATCACGCAAAAACGGCTGAACGGATTTGAATGAAATTTGGCACACACATAGTACAGTACCTGGAATAAAGTATAGGATACTTTTTATTCCCATAACCAAAAAGAGACAAATACAAATGTCACTGGAAAATGTAAACTGCAGCCACTCTTACACTGTAACACACTGGAGGTGTGTTTAGATTCTAAGGGTAGAATGGTTAATTTGCATATATTCAGCAGTGATGCACTGGGAGACATCTCAAGCTCACTCCAACCTGAATTATCGCAAATTCTTTCTGTTTTAAGAAAGCAAACTTTTGTTTTTCTTAACATCTTAGTAAGGAGGCTTTTAGGACCATTGTAGTCCCTTACACACTCCAATGAGTTCTGGGTCACCACTTAATCCATGCCATGCACTGATGAGGATCAAACAATCCAAAATAGTCTGTATGCATGTTGGATTGTTATAGCGCTATACAAATTAACAAGCTGACACATCATTGCATTCCAGCAGTTCTGGAGGTGTGTTTAGCTTGCAAGGGTAACAATGGTTAATTTGCATATATTCAACAGTGATGCACTGGGAGACATTTTAAGCTCACTCCAACCTGAATTATCGCAAATTCTTTCTGTTTTAAGAAAGCAAACTTTTGTTTTTCTTACACTGTTAATGGTAGGGTTCTCAAACTTTGCACAGTTGGTTGATTTTCAAGGGGAATATTTCTGCCATTCTTGCACTGTTAATGGCACAAGCCTCAAACCTGCCATTCTTGCACTGTTAATGGCACAAGCCTCAAACCTGGTATAGTTGATCATTGGGTGACTGGGGTTCAATTTCAGAAAGGGGGTGAAGCCACAAATAGCCAATCAGATTTGTTTCATTCCAATGCAAATTATTGTTGCCAAACACAGCAAAGCTCACAAACTTGGTAATTGAGTAATTGATTAATTTTGTGTTAGGGTTAGGAAAGTGGGCACAGCCAACACCAGCCAAATACATAAGCGGGCAACGCCGGGTCATTCGTGGGCAGAGACCAATACAAATTTTACTGGGAAAATGTAAACAGCAGCCATTCTTACACTGTTAATGGTAGGGTTCTCAAACTTTGCACAGTTGGTTACTGCGTGACTGGGATTAATATTCAGAAAAGTGGGTGGAGCCTACAAAAAACAATCAAAAATTACCTATCGATTTTTCAGGGGAATATTTCATTGCTGCCATTCTTGCACTGTTAATGGCACAAGCCTCAAACCTGGTACAGTTGATCATTGCGTGACTGGGGTTTACATTTATATAAGAGGGTGGAGCCCCAAACAGCCAATCTGATTTGTTTCATTTTAATGCAGGTTATTGATGCCAAAGACTGCAAAGCTCACAAACTTGGTAATTGAGTAATTGTGTGTTAGGGTTAGGGTTAGGAAAAGTGGGCGCAGCCAACACCAGCCAAATACATAATTGGGCAATGCCGGGACATCAGTAGGCGGAGACAAATACAAATTTCACTGAGAAAATGTAAACTGCAGCAATTCTTACACTATTAATGGTAGGGTTCTCAAACTTTGCACAGTTGGTCACTGGGTGACTGAGATTAATATTCAGAAAAGTGGGTGGAGCCTTCAAAAGCCAATCAAAATCCACCTATTAATCTTTAAGGGGAATATTTAATTGATGCCATTCTTGCACTATTAGTGGCACAAGCCTCTTGCACTGTTAATCACCTGTACCTGGTACAGTTGGCCATTGGGTGATTGGGGTTCAAATTCAGAAAAGGGGTGAAGCCACAGCAAATCAGATTTATTTTATTTCAATGCAAATTATTGATGCCAAAAACCGCAAAGCTCACAAACTTGGTCATTAAGTAATTTTGTGTTAGGGTTAGAAAAAGTGGACGGAGCCCACACCAGCCAAATACATACCTGGGCAATGCCAAGTCATCAGTGGGCGGAGACAAACACAAATTTTACTGGGAAAATGTAAACTGCAGCCATTCTTATGCTATTAATTGTAGGGTTCTAAAACTTTGCACAGTTGGTCACTGGGTGACTGAGATTAATATTCAGAAAAGTGGGTGGAGCCTACAAAAACCCATCACAATTCACCTATTGATTTTCAAGGCAAATATTTAATTGCTGCCATTTTTGCACTGTTAATGGCACAAGCCTCAAACCTGGTACAGTTGATCATTGGGTGACTGGGGTTAAATATTTAGAAAAGGGGTGGGGCCACAAACAGCGAATCAGATGTGTTTCATTTCAATGAAAATTATTCATGCCAAAGACCACAAATCTCACAAACTTGGTCATTGACTATTGACAATTGTGTGTTAGGGTTAGAAAAAGTGGCCACAGCCAACAGCAGCCAAATACATACCCGGGAAACATTAGGACATCAGTGGGTGGAGAAAAATACAAATTTCACTGCTAGAATGTAAACTGAAATTTGGCACACACATAGTACATTACCTGGAATAAAGTATAGGATACTTTTTATTCCCATAACCAAAAAGGGGGTGGAGACAAATACAAATTTCACTGGAAAATGTAAACTGCAGCCATTCTTACACTGTTACACTGGAAGTGTGTTTAGCTTCTAAGTGCACAATGGTTAATTTGCATATATTCAGCAGTGATGCACTGGGAGACATCTCAAGCTCACTCCAACCTGAATTATCGCAAATTCTTTCTGTTTTAAGAAAGCAAACTTTTGTTTTTCTTAACATCTTAGTAAGGGGGCTTTTAGGACCATTGTAGTCCCTTACACACTCCAATGAGTTCTGGGTCACCATGAGTTTGCTGGTTAGTCTGTACCTCTCGGTGTTACAAGCCCTACTGCATAGAGCCAAATTAATCCATGCTGTGCCCTGATCAGGATCAAACAATCCAAAACAGTCTGTATGCATGTTGGATTTTTATGGCTCTGTACAAATTAACAAGCTGACACATCATTTCATTCCAGCAGTTCTGGAGGTGTGTTTTGCTTTCAAGGGTAACAATGGTTAATTTGCATATATTCAACAGTGATGCACTGGGAGACATTTTAAGCTCACTCCACCCTGAATTATCGCAAATTCTTTGTGTTTTAAGAAAGCAAACTTTTGTTTTTCTTACTCTGTCAATGGCAGGTTTCTTAAACTTTGCACAGTTGGTCACTGGGTGACTGGGATTAATATTCAGAAAAGTGGGTGGAGCCTACAAAAGCTAATCAAAATTCACCTATTGATTTTCAAAGGAGTGGAGCCACAGCCAATTAGATTTATTTCATTTCAATGCCAATTATTGATGCCAAAGACTGCAAAGCTCACAAACTAGGTCATCCTTGAGTAATTGTGTGTTAGGATTAGAAAAAGTGGGCAGAGGTAACACTAGCCAATTACATACCCGGGCAACGCCGGGCGACCAGCTAGTATATACATATATATATATATATATATATATATATATATATATATATATATATATATATATATATATATATCCTTTCCTTTTTTTTACTATACCTTTTAATCGCAACATTTCTACAGTGCAATGTATCAAGACGTGCACCACCAGGATATGTTGCAATGAAAGCTTTATTCGTGTGTACAGAAATATTCAGGTGCTAAACCATCCATGATATTTGCAGCGGTGAGGGCAGCGGGGGGTGGGTGTAGGGGATCAGTGTCCGGACACAACGACCGTTTTGTGAGCAGTACGCTTGTTCACGTGGCCAGGCACTTGTAAAAATTAACCAGAAGCTGTTGTGAATGTTTTGCTTTATTCAGATCCCTCGGAAGATGAAGCCTCTGGAGGCCTTTCTTGGTCATTTCTGTTGTGTTTTTTTGTCCGTGACAGATCCTGACTAATATGGACTCCCAAGAATCGGAAGCTTTGATAAGCAATATGTGCGGTCGTTTGTAATGTTAGACAATCCTCTATGAAACAACTCATTGTATCAGATGAAATGAAAATTCAGATAATTAAAAGATGTTCACATACGTTATTTCTTCCTTGCATGCTCGGGCAAGCTAATACTCGCCCATCACTATTGTGTTTTCTGAATCTTACACATTATTATGTTCATGAGTCAATCACCAGCCTTAAAGGATACCCGAAGTGACATGTGACATGATGAGATAGGCATGTGTATGGGCAGTGCCTAGCACACAAATAACTATGCTTTTTTTTCTTTCACTGTCTGAAAGGGTTAAATATCAGGTATGTAAGTGGCTGACTCAGTCCTGACTCAGACAGGAAGTGACTACAGTGTGACCCTCACTGATAAGAAATTCCCCTTTTTATCTCTTTCTTGCTCTCAGAAGCCATTTTCTGCTAGGAAAGTGTTTTATAGTTGGAATTTCTTATCAGGCGGTGAGAGTACCTGGGGCGCCGCCCACGCCTCACTCCTTCCCCTTTATATGGCCTGCTGCTCCCAAGTCAATGTTGCTAGCATGTTCTCAAATCGTTGGGTGATTTTAAACTTAGGTAAGGGTGGGGACCCCGAGAGAAGTCTGCACGCGGCATCCCTGCAAACATGCTTCGCAGCGTGGAACCGATGTCTCTCTCAATAAGAGAAGGGTAAGGTCCCCTAAAATAAGTTGAATAATGTGTAATGCATAAGTTTGCTTCCATTATTTGTATTGTGAGATGCATTAGTTCTTAATGCACCTGTTCTACTGCAATGAGCACAGTTGTGCCTTTGTAAGTCTTATTAGCCCTATGCAGTAAGTGTTGTCAGGTGCATCTTGGTTCGATGTGCAACCATTTCATTGAATCTCTTGTTGCATAGTAAAATGAGACATAAATTACTTTTCTTCTATATTGCTGCCATTTGCAGTAGGTAGTAGAAATCTGACATTACTGACAGGTTTTGGACTAGCCCATCTCCTCATGAGGGATTCTCAGCATGGCCTTTATTTTTTATAAAGGCATTCCCTGAAAAGGATTTATACAAATATGCTAGCCAGCTTCCTTGCTCGCTGCACAGTTTTTTGGCAGTTGGATGGAGCAACTGCCATTTACTAAGTACGTTTGAAAATAAAGTAAATCTTGAGAACCCCCCATGAGGAGATAAGCTGGTCTAAAACCTGTCGATGCTGTCAGATTTCTACAACCTACTGTAAGTGACAACAACATAGTAGAAAAGTAATTTATGGCTCATTTTAATCTGGGAAAAATGCACTTCTTATTTGTATATGTTTACATGTACTTAAAATTGTACACGTTTTTACCATAGTGCCCCTTTAACTAGTGTATTGTCTTATACTCTTCTCTCTACATGAGCCTATAGGTCTATTAACCACTTGAGGACCACAGTGCTAAACCCCCCTAAAGACCAGCCTGTTTTTTCTGTAATTGGCCAGTGCAGCTTTAAGGCCAAGCTGCAGGGTCGCACAACACAGCAGAAGAGTGATTCCCCCCTCCCTTTCCCCCCCTCCCCCTCCCCTCACCAACAGAGCTCTCTGTTGGTGGGGACTGATCGCCCCGCCATGTTTTTTTTTTTTTTTTCAATATTTATGTTATTTTCTTTTATTATTTTTTTCTTTTTTCTCTCTTGTCCCCCAGGGGGACAGCCGTGTCACACGGCTGTCCCCAGTACAGTGTACAATCGCAGCGCTGTACAAGTAAATAGATGGCGATTACGCCGTCTAACAGTCTTCCGAGCGGCGATCGCGGCTCAGAGACTGAAGAGGGGGCGGGGCTCCACCCCCGAGCAGGAGATGCACAAACTGCAGCCCCAGGAATTGACGCCAATTGGCGTTAGGCGGTCCTGGGGCTGCCGCCGCAGCCACGCCCGTGGGCGTGGAGTGGTCTTAAGGTAGTTAAGGCCTACCCCTATATGCATCAGAATGTTTTAAATCATTTTGAGGGGTGAGGGGTTTTATGATATATAAAGATTAAGATATGCCCGAACAACATTCTCAACATATACTATAATGGATGACTATCACAACTGTTAAGCTTAAAAAGAAACTCCAACCAAGAATTGAACTTTATCCCAATCAGTAGCTGATACCCCCTTTTACATGAGAAATCTATTGCTTTTCACAAACAGACCATCAGGGGGCGCTGTATGACTGATATTGTGATGAAACCCCACCCACAAGAAGCTCTGAGGACCGCGGTACTTTTGACAGTTTGCCACATTGTAACAAGGTTCACAGACAGGAAATAGCTGTTTACAGCTGTCTCCAACTGCCAAAACAGCTAGCAGCAGCTACATTACCTGCCCACAGTAAAAATGTCACCATGCAATAAATGTCAGAATGTAAATCGGGGAGACTAAAGATTTTACAATGGGCAAACACTGACTAAATCATTTATACATAATTATTGTAAAAATAAAGCACTTTTTTATTACATTATTTTCACTGGAGTTCCTCTTTAAGGTTGGCTTTAAGTAAGTGGAATAACTTTCACAAGCAGCTTTACTGAGTGCTTCCGTTGACAAAAGAGATGCATTTCTTACAATAATGTATTTCAGTTTTTTGGCATCTTTTGTATACTGTATTTTGAAATATAATAAAATGTTTTCATACAAAAAAAGTACAACAAAGATAACACTGGTTTAAAAACAAAGTAAATATGCATAAAAAAAAAAACTTTAGCTAAATAAAAACCTCTATGCCTGCATTTAAAGTTAACCTGAGATGAAAATAAGCTGATGAGATAAACAATTGCATTTATCCTAACATATTCATAATTACAATCTACTCCTAAAACTGACATTTCTTTTAGCTATCCCATGCTTCTATTTTATATTTAAACATTTACAAAGTAGATTGCATGTTTTATTGTCTTTGCTCAATGGCAGCCTATTAAGCATCCCAGATTTAAAATGCTTGTATTCTGCAAGAAAAAAAAAAACCTTTATGGCTGTAATTTGCTTATCAGTGAAGTTTACTGTATTCCAGACAAGGTATGACAAGGTATGGACAAGTCGGAAGCAGTCACTTGCAGGGCTGCTCAAATCCGGATCCGGGAGACATCCGGATAGTTCTATCCGGATATCTCCCAGTTACCTGTGCGGGGCGGGCTGGGGGTCAATCTTACCTTTCTGACGTCTACTTCGGTCCGTCCCTCGGCGCCTCCCAAGCGTCGGTCACGTGATCACAAACACTTCCTCCTTTCGGGTTGAAGGAGGAAGCGTTTGTAATCACATGACGCGCATGGAGCGCATCGTGGGAGGCGCCGAGGGACGGACCGAAGAAGACGTCAGACAGGTAAGATTGACCCCCCCCCCCGCCCACCCCGCACAGGTATACTGGGTGATATCCGGATAGCAACTATCCGGGTATCTCCCGGATCCGGATTTGAGCAGCCCTAGTCACTTGTATGCCTGAAAATCAACTCTTTCAGGTAGCAAACAAAACAAGTAAAACAGCCTGGTTATTCATATGTTTTGCACTGTACCTATACATGTTTATATCATCATGTCACATGTCGCCTTGGGTAAAGAGGATGTCATTGGCGTCCAAACATGTTCACATGCATTGATGATGCATGCATCTACATTCTATGGCCGAGCAATTTCAGATACCAGCAGGGATGGCATTATCCTAGCAGGGCACTTGGCATAGTGATGGACTTAGAAAATCAGCTCTTGCTAAGTCATCATTCTCTAAGATCAGTTGGCCCAGGGTGTCTGCTGTGGTGCTCAGGGCCACTCCATAAACCTTAGATCATTTCCTGATCCTGCCACCTCTGGTGGATGCCAGGATTAATTACCGTACAGGAAGAACATGGTGTAAGGAAGCTGCAGGCTCTGATCTGTACTGGGAAGTTTTACAATTCTCTATTTTATAGCGCAGCCATAGAGATACAATAGTTATGTATACTTTAAAGTGTACTTGAACTGATTGAAAAAAGTAAATCAACAGTATAGATTTGTTCACATGGGTTACCAAACAAATAAGAGCCAAAGAACTGTCGATAAAGCTACAACTTCATCTCGTACACATAAGTACCGTATGTTGGATAGACCGACTTTTGACACCCACATTTTTGTTGTAAAGTGAGGGGGCAGCCTATCCATGGGGGATATATTGCGGGTGATGTGTGCAGGGGCCCCTTATATGCGGTGTGTGCTGTGGACCATGCTTCAGCATGTATAGCTTCCTGTCCTCACTCCTGCTTGTTTCCTCTAGTTTCCAGTAAAGCTGGCCATTAGAGCTTCGACTCATTCCAGTGACATGACAGTAAGTCTGTAGCTTTAGAGCACAGTTCCTCAACCCTGTCCTCACGCCCACCAACAGTACATGTTTTGCAGAAAACCCCAGACATGCACAGGTGAGATAATTAGTGTCTCAGCAGAGCTGATTAACCACCTTTGTGGATTTCCACAAACAAAGCAGTGTTGGTGGGCCTTGAGGACAGGGTTGGGGAACTCTGCTCTAGAGCTCCAGACTCACTGTCATGTGACTGGAATGAGTCGAAGCTCTAATGGCCAGCTGCTCTAGAGGCTACTTCAGAAGCTGCATGGTAAACTAGCTGGACCATGGACAGCGCCTATAACCGGTGGGGTTTTCTTAGGACAGAACTGGGGGAGGGGTCACCATAGGCTTGGCAGGGTAACAGATGTTATTCTAAGAAATGTTTGTCTTCACTGATTTCACGGCCATGATGAAATGTGCAACTCAGAAACAGAGCATGTACGTAGTCATTCAGGTTGGACACTACCTTGAATTTTCAAGTGCTTTATGGACACCTGACTGCTTACACACATGGTTGTGAAGGAATTAATAGGTGTTTGTTGTAAATTGACATGTATAGGTAGGTGGTGGCTAACCGGAATTACAACTACTTTGCAAGAGCCCATATAGCATGCCTCTGACAGGTGTTTGTTAAAATCTTACAAATGCCTACAGAATAATAACAAAACAATGCTTCTCAACCGTCTGTGAGAACCAAAGCCCACTCTTGTTTTAGCTAGATGATGAGATGCTGACTTTCCAAGATGCCTTGGCAGCCTTCAGAAGCATTTGTGTCTCCAAGTGCTTCCCGAAGACTGGTAGATCCATACTCTGCATGAGCGAGCACACATTTGGGCAGGTGCAGAATGGATCCGCTCGTCTTTGGAAGTATTTGGGGACGCACATACTTCTAAAGGCTCCTGAGGAGGGCCCAATACTTATTCGGCCTGCAGTTTGCATAACATTACCAGGAGGATAGTTTTAGACTGAGAGGATGCAGAGAGGACCAGGAAGACTCTATGGGATCCAGCGCCCTTTGTCTTAACAGGTAAATACCTAACTTTTTATTTCAGGTTAATGTTAAAGAGTACTTGAGCTGAAAATTATAGAGTCTGCCAATGACACGTTCTCTTTGAATAAGGACGGATGGGGAGGGTCCCGGGGAAACATATTTGTCCTGAAGTCTTTGGGGCACAGGAGATACTCTGCCCCCTCCTCGGCAGTAAGGTGGTGACCATGTTTTTGAACACTGCCAAAGATCTTCTGAAACCTCCACCTGCATGGCCGAGATCCCCTACCCCCAGCTTGGCAGCAACCTATTAGGCTGCGGTTGCCAAGCTTTGGGTGGGCCGCAGCCACACATGTGGGTGTGACTAAAGCCTTGGTGGCACCTTAGATATTGCTTTTCTAAGTTTGGAGAACAACGGAGAATATAAGTGATCCAGGAATCCCAGGCTTCTTTTTATTAGGTGGGAAATGTTTGCTTTCTTAAATCAGTCCTCCTGTAGCCGAGGTTTCTAGTAGGCTACGATACAGGTATGTGCGGAAACACTCTGCACTAGTGTGTCATAGTTTCTGTTCTGAATGACATTAGCAATATAAACTTCATATTGGCATTACAAAGTCTCTGTTGTGCTGTTACCCTAACACTAAAGTGGAGCAAACACATACAAACTCCATGCAGATAGGGTCCAGGCTGGCAAATGAGCCCAGGACCAGGCCCAGATTTACCTCACAGGAGCCTATAGCCACAGATGTTCTGACACCTTAGACTTCACCCTCCATGAACCTACAAACCCCCGCCGAACCGCACCGCAAGTGTGCTGCCTGGCCCAGCTGTCACTTCTCCCTTACTTCCCTTGCCCATCATAGGTAGCTACAGGTGCCCCTTAACATTAGGTAGCCAGAAGTACCCTCAGTATTAAGTACCTAGAGGTGCCCCCAAGAATTAAGAAGCTAGAGGAACCTCAGTATTAAGTAGCTAGAGGTGCCCGTGACTGAATGGAGATCTTGTTAGTGGAATGCCAAGAGCAGGGCGAGTAACCCTCTTATTTACACTCTCATCAGGACTCTGCATAAGGAAGGAGGGACAAAGTCCATAAAGGCTAGCACCACCGTGTGAAATATTGCTCTTTATTTTAATTTTTATAATTCCCTCTAGCTTCCTAATTCTTGGGGGCAGCTCTAGGTACTTAAAATTGAGCTATATTGTACATGGTGTTGCCAGCCTTTGTGGACTTTGTTGGTTATAAGTCACATGGTACTGTGGTTTGAGACATTGGCACACCACACGTCTTTTGTTCATGGGTGCTCCCTCTCCTCGTGTGTGTATCCATGAGGAAGGAGGGAGGGAGTCGCCTTTCCATCATCAGGCACCTGTAAGCACGTGCCTACAATGGCTAATGGTAAATCCGGCCCTGCCCAGGACTCTTTGCATCAACTTGTAAAATTGGCATCTCAGCAATCATCTTTAGTTGCACCCTTTTAAAGGTCTCCATGACATCAGTATTGCTGTGGAACCCAGTGGTTCCTCTGCATGAATTCCTGTCAATTATGGCCCCACCTGCTCAGTACCTAAATTGTACCCCAAAGCCAACTTTATTATGTAGTCACTTCTGCCACATGCAGCTACCTTCCTTATATTGCACTTTCATATGCAGCCGTTTTCTATTTCTTGTAGATGCCCCACTTATTTTCATATGCAGCCTCCATGTACAGCAGTCATGCCTTTTCATCTATGTGCAGCTTCTTCCTTGGCAACAGCCCCCCCCTTTCTTGTGCAGTGCCCCACTTGCAGCCCTACTTTGCCATTTGCAGCCTGGTGTTCCATGTGTAATAGCCCCTTCATGCATCTCCAACCCCACCTCTAGGCACTGACCATTGTGATCTTTTTGAGAGTTTGGCCTTACACCCTCAGAGGTTAGCGATCCCGTCTTGCAGTGCCGGGTCCCCGGTCCGAATCTCAGGAAGGGCACTATCTGCACGGAGTTTGTATGTTCTCCCTGTGTCTGTTTGTGTTTCCTCCAGGCACCCCAGTTTCTTCCCACATCTCAAAAACATACAGATAAGTTAATTGGTTCCCCCTAAATTGACCGAACACAGTGATACATACAGTACACAATACATACATAGACATATGACTGTGGTAGGGGTTAGATTGTGAGCAACTCTGAGGGACAGTTAGTGACAAGACTATATATACTCTGTACAGCACTGCAGAAGATGTTGGCACTATATAAATACTAACTAATTATAATACACCCACCCACCATGTCAGGTGGGGTTCTTGCTCTTCTATCTCATGGTAGCGCTGTCAAAAATTGACCTGCCCTAAAAAGTAGCTGCCACAGACATAGGTTGCAGCTAAAACAGACTTAAATGTACCTGACATGGGGAAGCAAGTTCTTTTTTACTTACCTGGGGCTTCTTTCAGCCCCTGTAATCTTACAGGTCCCATGGTTTTCTCCTAGCCACTAGGCCCCTCCAAAATCTTTCTGACTGGATTAGTTGTGGGCTTGGCCTCCCGCTCATGATCCTGTGAGCAGAAAAATGACCAGCACTTGCCGAATTCTTAAAAAGCAGGTTATTTATTCACAAAAATGTGAACAAAAAGTAGCCGTGGCATCCGGACTTCCAGAATGTCAGCTGAGCAGAATTGGGCTGCAATGAAGGCGTAACTTATACTTGAGGAGATCTTCATGCATCTGTATGCAGCTAAGAGCTATCACTACTACTGAGCTATAGTTACATTCCGGAAGTCCGGGTGTCACGGCTACTTTTTGTTCACATTTTTGTGAATAAATAACCTGCTTTTTAAGAATTCGGCAAGTGCTGGTCATTTTTCTGCTTGTGGGTTATATCAACTTTGTGCTAGCCACACGGACTAGACCTGGCAAAATAGGTGTGTTCTCCGAGAAGTTTAACCTCCCTGGCGTGTAATTTTTTTTTTTTCAAATGGGCAAAAATTCTTTTTTTTTTTATTTATTTTTTGTTTCATGTAAAGCTACCAGAGTGGTAGCTACATGAAACACCACTAGAGGGCGCATGTGTCCCTCTAGTGCGATCATCGCCGGCACTAATAGCAAACAGGGGAGCGCGTATATAACGCGACGATCGGAATGACGTCATGGACGTCAGCCGACGTCCTGACGTCAGGTGCACCCGATCCAGCCCATAGCGCTGCCCGGAACTCATTGGTCCGGGCAGCGCAGGGCTCTGGCGGGGGGGGGGGGCCCTCTTTCGCCGCTGCGTGCGATCAAGCTGTGCGCGCGGCTAGCAAAGTGCTGGCTGCGCGCACAGGACTTTGAATGGGCCAAATCGCCCCACCAGGGCCGGAGAAATCCTCCTGCGCGGCATAGCCCGAGCTCAGCTCGGGCTTACCGCCAGGGAGGTTAAATATAGTTCACGATGCTGTGGACACAGGAGAGCGGTCAAGGTGCTGCCCGGCCTCGATCACACATGAGCAGTAGACCGCAGAGGGCCATCTTTTGAAAGAGGACAGTGGCACCATGGAGAGGACCAGGCGGAAACCAAAAGACCTGTAAGGCTGGAAGAAAGCCCTGATAAATAAAATAGAACTTGTTCCCCCTGTCTCATTTTTATTTTAAATTGACTTCACACTTTAGGTCCACTTTAACAAGACAACATGTACTGTGCTCTCCCCAGGCTCTTTTAGCCGGGTGCTCCACCCAGCTAGTTTTGGTGAGCACCCGGCTGTCAGCGGCTCACCTCCTCCTATGTTGTAAGAAAAGTTGTGCACAGACGCACCGGTCCTGCATTCTCTCATATTGCCCCACCCGTCTACTTTTTCATGCCACCCGGCTGGTAAAAATTTCTGGGGAGAACACTGATGTGGTAAACTTGTTCTAATACTTATTATAGTGTGGTAGAGTTTCCTTTTGCTAGATATGTCACAGAGTGGGATATCTCCTCAGCTATTCTTTTATGGAAAATGTTATGATAGAGTTACAAGTGTAAAGTTAATAGATTTTCAGAATATGGGCACTTCTCTGGAACACATGCCACTTTCTTCACTGTAATAAGTCTCATCTAATTTGATTATGTCACTTTATTCAGTTCTTGTCAAAGTAGCAGACTAAATGCAAGCCACTCAACTCCCGAGCTGTCATCAAAGTATAGAAATCCAATAGACAGATCTTGTAAAAAATTAATTGCATTGGTATTATAAATAAACAAAAAAGTTATTAGAGAAATACAAATCAGTATTGTCAACATCATGTTGTTAAAAAATAATAATAATAACATTAGGTAAATAAATATTTAAATAAGAATGATTATGTTTATTTATTAAAATAGGAAAGTTGATGTTGTTAAAGGTAATGTATACTGTTCTTGTTTACATTTCTGATTAATTCATTTGACTTTTAGCATTATTATTATTTTAAGTGTTAGCATTTTTTTCTTTTCTTCTCATTTTTAACACCTTCTGTTGGTTTCACTGGCATCAATGTTGTGTTCAGTACATAGTATTTATGGGATTCATCAACTCTTGTCTTCGCTAACTAGGGCAAAACAGGAACAAATAAACCATATCAGTCTAGATAATCTTATGCAGGAATACAAGTAGAACAGTGCTACCTACAGGCTAGGTGTATGAAAACCATAATCCGGAATCCTACTCAGGAAAAAACATACTTCTTATTTGTTTATGTTTGCACATATTTTACATTTTACTTTTTTTTTGCCATAGTGCCCCTTTAACTGGTTTTGTTTATGTTTGCACACGTCCCATTATTTTCACATACAACAGTCTCTACAGTTGGGTTGTAATTGTGCAGAACATTGTCAGTTCTGCAGATGGAAATGCCTTGTTGATGAGAAAGGTCACAGGAAAATGGCCAAACTGGTTTGAGCTGATGGAAAGGCTATGATAATTCAGATAAAAATGTGGTAAGTTGAATGCACAACACTTTAGACCACAGGAGATTCCACTGTTGTCAACCAAGAACAGAAAGCAGCCATGAAAACCTAACTGGATGAATGAATAAATGTTTAATCAAAAAAAAAAAAATATAGCACTAACCTCCTGGGATAAAAGGAAACTAATCTGATTCATAGAGGACCCACCATGCAATTTACAGGCTTTGAAGAGGCACCGCAAAAACATATAGTAGAATATAATATATTATTCAGGATACCCAATTTTACATTAAAGGGGCACTATGGCAAAAAAAATGTACAATTTAAAATATGTGCAAACATAAACAAATAAGAAGTACATTTTTCCCTGATTAAAATGAGCCATAAATTACTTTTCTCCTATGTTGCTGTCACTTACAGTAAGTAGTAGAAATATGACAGAAGCGACAGGTTTTGGACTAGTCCATCTCTTCATGGGGGGATTCACAGGGATTTATTTATTTTCAAAAGCACTTAGTAAATGGCAGTTGCTCTGTCCAACTGCCAAAAAACTGTGTAGCGACCAGGGAAGCTGGCCAGCATCATTGTTTAAATCCATTTTAGGGAATATCTTTATAAAGAGTAAAAGCCTTGCTGAGAATCCCCTATGAAGAGATGGACTAGTCCAAAATCTGTCGCTTCTGTCAGATTTCTACTACCTACTGTAAGTGACAGCAACATAGGAGAAAAGTAATTTATGGCTCATTTTACTCTGGTAAAAATGTACTTCTTATTTGTCTATGGTTGCACATATTTTAAATTGTACAATTTTTCACTATAGTGCCCCTTTCATTATCCTGGTGTCAGCATCAGAAACACTTCATATATCTATACATTGATGTATGCTTGGATGTGACCCCACTCCTCAGTGATGATTAGCCTAGGCTATGATGTAACAAAGCCTTTTCCCCTAGAGCATTCCGGGAGATCAGGTGTTGTTTCTGCTCACTTTGGAACACACAACAAACAAACATTCTGCAGTGTTGCATCTTACCAGTAATATAGCACCGTGTTGCCATCTGTGATAAATTTAAGAATGTAAATCAAGGAGAGGAAAGATTTTACAATGAGCAAACATTGACTCAATAATAAATTGATATTGTAAAATATAAACAATTTTTTATCATTAAGTTACATTCAGTAAACTTTTATATAAACAATTTTTCATCATTAAGTTACATTTAGTAAAGTTTTTTTTCTTAAAGAGATCCCAAGGTGTCACACAGTTAAAAAAGTTAATCCTAACCTTAGTACCGAAGATTTTCCAGAGGCTTCCCACACTGTCCTACTAGTCCCCTGCCACTCGCTGGGACCCTCCTTAAAGCAGTAGGATTAGCCATACTATGTCAGGGAAAAAACACATATATAAGTAGATAAATACTTGATCTACTTGCATAACACATGTATTGTACTGTCCACGTTTTGAGTTCAGTGAATGTTATATAGTAAATTAAGAGAATTCTGTTCCTGGTGGGAACCATGCCCACAGTTTAGGCTAAATCCTGATGTCATTTCTGCCCTTTACTTTTTTTTTCTCCTCCAATCGCTGAGTCACCTCAGTCTTGCTTGTAAACACAAGTGAGCAGGGGATCGTGTTTCAGATGAGCAGCTGGCAGGGAAATAAAGGGAAGAGGAGGAATATATTATAGATAAAAAGAACCCCCAGCATGCAACTGTTTGGCACTGACTACTAAAGGGCCAGTGCTCCTTAAGTATGTGATAACTCCAAATCATAACAGCAGAAAAAGTTGTGAAAGTTTTGAATGCAGGATTAGCATCTTTATCACTTAACACACTCAGACCAGTTGCTGTTGAAATTTGATTTTTATGGTGACACTCCCGTTTTAACATCAGGGCCACTCTGACTGTTCTGGCACAAGCATGGCTGTGCTGCATCCACACAAATCTGCTTGTGCATGAGTGGCTTCCAGCTTACTGCGCAGGTGTTCTGTAATCACGCAGGCGCAGTTCGGTCACAATTGTGCCTGAAAAAGGAGCGCAGTCCCAATGTGATTACCAATATGTCCTGGTCAGTAATCTTCTGAGGGTCCACGTTCAGCGACCAGGGACTAGTGGACGATGTAGGAAGCCTCTATAGGATCCAGAACAGTGCCCGCAGGCCATATCCGGCCCACTTGCACTGCTCATCTGGCCTGCCGACAGGCTGCCAGATTCCTCTCTTCACCCCCACCCTCCCTGCAGAGTCGTGAGCGGGTGATAACAGGTGGTTAAAACTCACCTGATCGCTGATTGCAGCGTGCCATCTCCATGGCAACAGCATCAAATTACACGCTGTCAGGCCGTGCCAGTGTATTACACGCTGGAAGCCAGTGATACGCTGGCGTGTCATTTGACGCGTGTCACATGATGACGCCCTGTTGCCATGAAGACCTGATGACAGAAGCGTAGAGTAGGTGAGTTTTAACTGTCTGCATTCTTTCCTATGGAGGGAGGGAGGGAAAAAAAAGAGGAATTTCAGGAATGCAGGCCATGCTTCACAGAATGCGGCTCGGGCCACCCAACGTTTGCCCAGCCCTGATCCAGAGGCTTCCCTCTT
Source organism: Hyperolius riggenbachi (assembly GCF_040937935.1). Lineage (NCBI taxonomy): Eukaryota > Metazoa > Chordata > Amphibia > Anura > Hyperoliidae > Hyperolius > Hyperolius riggenbachi. The sequence goes on along the minus strand of NC_090647.1, from coordinate 507,607,510 downwards.
CTTAGGTACTGTATTTTTTGGACTATAAGACTCACTTTTTCTCCCCCAAAAGTGGGTAAAAAAATTTGCTGCCTCTTATAGTCCAAATGCAGGGAGGTCCTGCCTTGTGAACGCCTGCCAATATGAACCTCCAACCACCACAATGTTGGGGACTCCATGTACTGTGCCCATGCAGAGGAGGACACAGGGGGACAAAAGGAAGACACAAGGGGGGCACAAATGGGCATAGAGTAGGACACAAGGGGGGCAGAGGAGGACACACAAGGGGGGCACAAATGGGCATAGAGTAGGACACAAGGGGGGCAGAGGAGGACACAGGGAGACACAAGAGGTACAAGGGGCCATGAGGTACAAAGGGGGCATAATCCACCATGGATGCACCAGGTTTAGTATATATATTTTTCCCCTGGTTTTTGTCCTCTAAACCTAGGTGCGTGTTATGGTCAGGAGCAGGGCCGGCCTTAGGTTTCACAGCGCCCTGAGCGTAACCAAACTTTGGCGCGCCCCCCCCCCCCATTCATCCTCTTCACGTGTGAGCGCACCACACACATACACTAATGGGGGGGGGCTTAGTAGTGCGTAGGTAGAAAGGTAGGTGCCCCCAGTACAGGTTAGATAGGTAGGTACCTGCAATATAGGTTAGATAGGTAGCTGCCCCAGTATAGATTAGATAGGTAGATGCTCCCAGTATAGATTAGTTAGGTAGCTGCCCCCAGTATAGATTAGTTAGGCAGCTGCCCCCAGTATAGGTTAGATAGGTAGGTGCCCCCAGTATAGATTAGATAGGTAGCTGCCCCCCAGTATAGGTTAGATAGGTAGCTGCCCCCCAGTATAGGTTAGATAGGTAGGTGCCCCCAGTATAGGTTAGATAGGTAGGTGCCCCCAGTATAGGTTAGATAGGTAGGTGCCCCCAGTATAGGTTAGATAGGTAGCTGCCCCCCAGTATAGGTTAGATAGGTAGCTCCCCCCAGTATAGGTTAGATAGGTAGCTGCCCCCAGTATAGGTTAGATAGGTAGCTGCCCCCAGTATAGGTTAGATAGGTAGGTGCCCCCAGTATAGGTTAGATAGGTAGGTGCCCCCAGTATAGGTTAGATAGGTAGGTGCCCCCCAGTATAGGTAGGTGCCCCCAGTATTGGCTAGATAGGTAGCCGCCCCCAGTATAGGTTAGATTAGGTAGGTATCCCCCAGGATAGGTGAGATAGGTAGCTTCCCCCCAGTATAGGTTAGATTAGGTAGCTGCCCCCCAGTATAGGTTAGATTAGGTAGGTGCCCCCCAGGATAGGTTAGATAGGTAGCTGCCCCCCCAGTATAGGTTAGATTAGGTAGGTGCCCCCCAGGATATGTTAGATAGGTAGCCGACCCCCAGTATAGGTTAGATAGGTAGCTGCCCCCCAGTATAGGTTAGATAGGTAGCTGCCCCCCAGTATAGGTTAGATAGGTAGCTGCCCCCAGTATAGGTTAGATAGGTAGCTGCCCCCAGTATAGGTTAGATAGGTAGGTGCCCCCAGTATAGAATAGATAGGTAGGTGCCCCCAGTATAGGTTAGATAGGTAGGTGCCCCCCAGTATAGGTAGGTGCCCCCAGTATTGGCTAGATAGGTAGCCGCCCCCAGTATAGGTTAGATAGGTAGCTGCCCCCCAGTATAGGTTAGATTAGGTAGGTATCCCCCAGGATAGGTGAGATAGGTAGCTTCCCCCCAGTATAGGTTAGATTAGGTAGCTGCCCCCCAGTATAGGTTAGATTAGGTAGGTGCCCCCCAGGATAGGTTAGATAGGTAGCTGCCCCCCAGTATAGGTTAGATTAGGTAGGTGCCCCCCAGGATATGTTAGATAGGTAGCCGACCCCCAGTATAGGTTAGATAGGTAGCTGCCCCCCAGTATAGGTTAGATAGGTAGCTGCCCCCCAGTATAGGTTAGATAGGTAGCTGCCCCCCAGTATAGGTTAGATTAGGTAGGTGCCCCCCAGTATAGGATAGATAGGTAGCTGCCCCCCAGCATAGGTTAGATAGGTAGCTGCCCCCCAGTATAGGTTAGATAGTTAGCTGCCCCCCCCCCAGTATAGGTTAGATAGGTAGTTGCCCCCCAGTATAGGTTAGATAGGTAGCTGCCCCCAGTATAAGGTAGGTAGGTAGGTGCCCGCCCCCCCTCATAGTGGAGGGGGGAGCCGCAGCGCGGGGAGGGCAGCCCGACCTCTCCCTCCCTTCCTCTCCCAGGGCTGCCCTCCGTGCTCCCCCCTCAGACTGCAGCAGAGATAACTCACCTCCCTCGTTCCGATCGCCGGCGCCTCTCACTTGCAGTTGCCGCTGGTCTACTCTCTTCTACATAGTTACTGATGCACACTAAACTTCCTGTTAAGCGTGCTCCCCCCTCAGACTGCAGCAGAGATAACTCACCTCCCTCGTTCCGATCGCTGGCGCCTCTCACTTGCAGTTGCCGCTGGTCTACTCTCTTCTACATAGTTACTGATGCACACTAAACTTCCTGCTTAACAGGAAGTTTAGTGTGCATCAGTAACTATGTAGAAGAGAGTAGACCAGCGGCAACTGCAAGTGAGAGGCGCCGGCGATCGGAACGAGGGAGGTGAGTTATCTCTGCTGCAGTCTGAGGGGGGAGCACGGAGGGCAGCCCTGGGAGAGGAAGGGAGGGAGAGGTCGGGCTGCCCTCCCCGCGCTGCGGCTCCCCCCTCCATCACGGCGCACGGGCATGTTTGTCCCCTTCACCCCCAGCAGCCCCCATCACCCCCAGCAGCGGCACCAGGGGGCGGAGCGGGAGCAATCTTTAATAAATATTCGGCCAGGGGACAGGAGCGCCCCCTGGAAGCCGGCGCCCTGAGCGATCGCACCGGTCGCTCAGGTCAAAGGCCGGCCCTGGTCAGGAGCATCTTATAGTCCGAAAAATACTGTAAGTATTTCCTTTTTCTTTTACTTTGTGATGCCTCGGGTACTGTTTAAAGCATGTGTCGAACTCCAGGCCTGGAGCGCCAGATCCATGCCAGTGTTTAGGATGGTCTGAGAAAGAAAGGAATGTGTTCTACCTGATGGACCACACCTTTTCTGATTCAGACCCATTAATTAATTTGAGCTGTATCAAAAATGTGAGAGGATCTCGGCCCTCGTAGGACCGGTTTGACATCCCTGGTTTAAAGGATCTGCTGCTAATGTCTTGGTACCAAATGCCACAGGTCCACACTCTCATCATGTCAGAGCTGTTTTAGTCACACAAGGGGAAACTATACAGTATTAGGCAGTAGGATCCAGTGTTTTGGCTGACTGTCTACATTACATTCTTTATGTTGCATTTTATATGAATTTTAAGGCAGCCTGCTGTCACCTTGTTGAAATGTTATATATTATTTGTTTCGCTTTCCAGCGCTGGCAGGCGGAGGTGTTAATAACTATACCTTTTTTTTTTCGTGTTTAAGCCAAGCTGACAAGGTATGGAATTTTATTTAAATATATTTGCTGCACCATATTGTTGTGCTTCAGCGCTGCACTGTGCAAAGTTACAGAGAAAATAAAAATAGCATCGTGTCTCAGCCTAAGCAGCTTCCTAATCGCGCTCTGCTCGCTGCTTCCTTTGTAGCGCTTTCAGCTTTATCTAGTGTGTCTGACATTCTGACACCGGCGTCTCTAATTTTAAAAATCCCATTGTTAAAATCCTAAAGATTTCATACTTGGCTTCCTACTTTGTATGTCTGTTGTATTTAGTGAAGCAAAAATGGTTTCAGATGAAAAACCTGGTCGGCAGTACTTTTTTTTTATTATTTCCCTGTAGTCCCGGGGCAGAATAAAATCTTGCTCTATTTATAGTCCGCAAGGAAATTCATCATAAAAATGCTTTACTGTGGTTGGGATAACGTTCGTGGTGAGCGAAATTAAAGGGAAAATCTATCGTATAGCATGTATACAAACGATAAAAGCCTTGGAATTCCCAAGACTGTAAAAGCATACCTAGAGCCAAAACCGAATGTTTAACTGTGTCACACAGTAGCACAAATACATAGTGCAATGATTAAATCCAAATCTTACCTTTTAACTCTGTGGTTTTAAAAAATGTTAGAGAGGAAGTTTCTGCACTATTCTAGGCTTAAAGCGGAATTATAACCCTGCATTTCAACTTTGCTCTAAAACATTATTTACAGCATATTATATGCAACCAGCATTTTTTTTTTTTTACTAGACCAGCATTGGAGTTTTAAAGTTCTGTGGAGAGAGCTGCTCCCGGCAGCCGAAGTTTAAATCGATACATTTCAGTAAACAAAATGTAGCAAGTGGTGAATGTTACACACTCTTTGGCTGTCCTCCAGCTCCTGCACAGTCAGAGAGAGTGAGTCACATTCCACAGTTGTTACATTTTGTTTTGCTGAAATGTATCTATGTAAGCTTCGGATGCGGCAGCAGTTCTCTCCAGGAACTTTAAACCTCTGTGTGTAACCCCTCCAATGCTGGTCTAGTAAAAAAAAAGATGGTTGCATATAATATGCTGTAAATAATGTTTTAGAGCAAAGTTGAAATGCAGGGTTATATTCCGTTTTAATAGTGCAGAAACTTCCTGTCTAACATTTTTTAAAACGAGTTAAAAGGTAAGATTTGTAACCGTTTCTGCCGCCCGGACGTGAAGCTCACGTCCGGGCGGCTGCTCTGCTCCGCCCCTGCACTTTGGCGTGCTCCCGCGCATGATCACGGATGCGCCTCGTGCCTTCGTGGTGTCCCCCGGTAGCCCTGGGATCAGTGAACGGGAACATGGTGCCCGATCACCGATCCATGTCCCCCGCAGAACAACCGAAGCGATCTTACAAGAGGCTTCAGTTTTTCTGCCCGGAAAAATTTCCGCATCCCCCTTGTACTTCCACTTAGCGAGAAGCACAAGGAGGGTATAAAAAACTAAAGGTGGCCATCTTGTGGCCAAATAGTAAAACTACATCTACATATTTTTTACATTACAATTTACACATATAACAACATTAAAAATTAACTGTTTATTTCCCACACTAAAATATTACCCAAATACAATTTTTAATGGAAAAAAACAATTAAAAAAAAAAAAAGACATAAATAGTTACCTAAGGGTCTGAACTTTTTAGATATGCATTTGAAGGGGGGTATACAACGAACATTTTTTTTAATTATAAGCTGGTAAATAGTGATGGATGCAAAACGGAAACAATGCACCTTTATTTCCAAATAAAATATTGGCACCATACATTGTAATAGGGACAAAATTTAAATGGTATAATAACCGAGACAAACGGGCAAATAAAATTCATAGGTTTTAATTATGGTAGCGTGGATTATGGAATAATGAAATAATGCATTTTTTCCATTTTTTTCTTATTAATCCTGTTAAAATGCATTTATAAAAAATAATTCTTAGCAAAATGTACCACCCAAAGAAAGCCTAATTAGTGGCGGAAAAAACAAGATATAGATCGATAAATTGTGTTAACCAGTGATAAAGTTATTAGCGAATGAATGGGAGGTGAAAATTGCTTTTATGCATAAGGTGAAAAATCCCTGCGGGCTGAAATGGTTAAAGGGGCACTATTGCGAAAAAACTGTAAATTGTAAAATATGTGCAAACATAAACAAATAAGAATTATGTTTTTTCCAGAGTAAAATGAGCAATAAATTACGGCACTTTTCTCCTATGTTGCTGTCACTTACAGTAGGTAGTAGAAATATGACAGAAGCAACAGGTTTTGGACTAGTCCATCTCTTCATGGGGGGGGGGGGGTTCTCAGGGATTTATTTATTTTCAAAAGCACTTAGTGAATGGCAGTTGCTCTGCCCAACTGCCAAAAAACTGTGTAGCGAGCAGGGAGGCTGGCCAACATCATTGTTTACATCCTTTTTAGGGAATATCTTTATTAAGTATAAAAGCCTTGCTGAGAATCCCCTATGAAGAGACGAACTACTACCTACTGTAAGTGACAGCAACATGGGAGAAAAGTAATTTATGGCTCATTTTAGTCTGGAAAAACGTACTTCTTATTTGTCCATGTTTGTACATATTTTAAATTTTACAATTTTTCGCCATAGTGCCCCTTTAACCACTGAGGAAGAGGAAATGCTACCCAGCTGTATTATGTCACCATCTACAAGAACTTCCCTGGCAGGCACAAATCATGGAGCCCCACTAGCAAAAACTTTGATGAGCCCCCCTTAAAGCGGGATCGTCAGCCATAAAATCAAATTCCATTTACCCACTACTCTGTGTTTATTATGAAGTCTACAACCTTACTGTGCATTGTAAACACTCCAATCTAATCAGAAATGTTTCTGCTGTAATAAATCTTATCTCAGTCAGCCTGGCTCTATTTGGTATATTGCCAAGAAGGAAGCTTGTCATCACCCCTCCCACATTTCTGCTCTTTATTGATTGTCTGAGGGCAGTTTAGTGGGCTGCTGAGATACATTCTATACTGTGCGCACTTATGTTTACAAGTTAGATATGACTGTGCAGTTTCTACAGAAAAAAAAGTAAGGGAGGAAATGACATCAAGATTGGCTTCAGTCAGAGGGATTAAAAATGGAAAACGCCACAAGCAGTTTTCCCTTTATTTATTAATAATAATAAAATTGGCTGAAATTAAAATGTGGATAGTACAATACAAATGTTATGTAAGTAGAACAAGTATTTATCTACTTATGTAATTTAACAGTCATAACCCTTCCCCTGTCTTCTTTTGCTGACTCCCAAAGCTTGAGTGGTCTTTTGGCAAGAGTCATAGAACAAGTGTGGCCATCAGTATCCTTTCACCCATATGGCCACAACAACACCTAATCTAGAGGATGGATCCCTGTTTTGGAGGGAGGATATATAGCCATGGCTACTCCCCCATAGTTATACCCCGGATTTCTGTCCTGATTTATTAAAGCATCTCCTGTGTTGCCCAAAGATCCACATAGGGGATGCCATGGGTCTTCCTGAAAACCTTGGATTTTTTTAAAGTGGGATAAAACTCCAGTGATGGGCAGATATTTTCTGTGATAACGGATTAGCTGTGATTCGTGAGCATTTTTCCACTATTTGGCTTCGATATTTGACGCCGTGATTGATTCTGGATCACGGAAATCGGCCACGGAAATTCCGTGATTATACTAATTAGTATAGCTGAGAATGCGTCCTTTAGGACACATAGCCACTGCCTCCCGCTGTCCTCACCGCCTCCTCATCTGTCACCCTCACCTAGCCTGGCACCTGGGCTAGGTGAGGGTGACAGTTGAAGGCTATACGACCGCATAGGACGAGTTTCTCAGCTATACTAAAGTTTATAGCTGAAAAGCATCTTTACATTTTGGCTCCAAGGTTCTTTAACCTCCTGGGCGATAATCCCGAGCTGAGCTCGGGGTATGTCGCGCAGGAGGATTTCTCAGGCCCTGGTGAATTTTTTTTTTGTTACACGCAGCTAGCACTTTGCTAGCTGCGTGTAACTTCCGATCGCCGCCGCTCGCTGCCGATCCGCCGCTCGCCGCCGTGCCGCACAGCCCCCCCCCTCCCCGACCCCTTGCGCAGCCTGGCCAATCAGTGCCAGGCAGCGCTGAGGGGTGGATCGGGACTCCCTCTGACGTCACGACGTCCATGACGTCGGTGACGTCATGCCGCCCCGTCGCCATGGTGACCGGGGAAGCCCAGCAGGAAATCCTGTTCTGAACGGGATTTCCTGCTTACTCTGATCGCCGAAGGCGATCGGAGTGGGTGGGGGTATGCCGCTGCGCAGCGGCTATCATGTAGTGAGCCCAGGGCTCGCTACATGATATACAAAATAAAAAATAAGAAAAAAGTGCTGCGCCCCCTCCTGGGCGATGTAATTATATCGCCCAGAGGGTTAACCCTGAGCGTTACGGATGAGCTCAGCTCGTCCAGTAACGCTGCGGTGGATTGCTCAGGCCCTGGTGGACCGATTTGCATAATTTTTTTTCAAACACGCAGCTAGCACTTTGCTAGCTGTGTGTTTCTGTGTGTTTGTTCCGCTCGCTACCGCTCACCGCCGATCCGCCACTACCCGCCGTGAAAGAGGGCCCCCCGCGCAGACCCCTTGCGCAGGCTGCCAATCACCGCCAGGCTGCGCTATGGGGTGGAATGGGACTCCCCCTGACATTAATGACGTTGATGACGTCATTCCGATCGTCGCCATGGTGACGGGAAACCCCAAATAGGAAATCCCGCTCAGAACGGGGTTTCCTGTTGGGTATGATCGCCGACGTTGATCGGAGGGGTGGGAGGGATGCCACAGGGAGGGGGGAATCATGTAGCTAGCGCTAGGCTAGCTACATGATATAAAAAAAATTAGGTAAAAAAAAACCTCCTGCAGCCATGCGCCGCAAATAATCAGAACGCTAGGGAGGTTAACAGACCAATGGGGGTCAGGAGGATCGCACTCCCGCACCCCCCATAGTGAGCTAGTGCTATCAGCACAAAATAAATAAATAAATTACATTTATAAAAAAAAAAAAAATATTGTTTCCCACTATCTTTTTAACACATCCTGCAAATTTGGTGTTGGTAGGATGTAAGGGGCCTTTGCTATTAACTGCTAAAGTCGGTGGAAATTGTTTCACTAAGAACTGTCATTTGCCGCATTTAAATGTATACTTTTTCCAAAAACTATAAGGTCTTTTTTTTCCTCTTGTTCCCACTGTTCTTCTTAACATATCCTGCAAATTTGGTGTTCCTACCATGTATGGGGGCTTTGCTACCAACTGCTAAAACCGGCGGGTTTTGGCGGGTTTTTAATCACAAATACTTTTTTGTTTGAAATTTTAAAATCGATTTTCTTAAAAACTTAGTTATTTTTGATTTTTTTTTTAAGTTGTAGCCACATCTCACCTTTATAATCCATGCAATTTTGGTGATTGTAGCATGTATGGGTGCTTTGCTACTAGCTAAAACGCTTTTTAGTGATCACGGGGATTCATTTCCATGATCACCTCATTCACAGGAAAAATCCTGGTTGAATTTGTGAGTCTGTTTCAAATCCGGAAATTAATCACGCCATTTCCGGATTTTTTTTCAACCACGGCCGAATAGTCGAATCCGTGATTGGGGGGTATCTGAGCATGACTGTAAAACGAAAAAGTTATCTATGATCTAAAGCATTAAACACAGCAAAGGATAGCAATAAAAAAAAAATAGACATGGTTCCAAGTCACTACAAGGGCTAATACTTTTTACTGAACGATAATACTCTTTACTTTAAAAAAAATAAAAAAGTAAATACTTACCTAAGGAGAGCTTCCTCCAGAGGCTCCCCACACTGTGTTTCAGGCTGTTGCCCTGGACTCTCCTTAACATGGAGGTCATGCCCGTCTTCTGGCAAGAGTGTGGCCATGCTTGTGCCTCGGGAGCATGTCCGCACCTGTGGAGTAGCTCCGGCTTACTGCGCAGGCATGGCTGTACTCATGGAGACACAGTACGGACGCGATCGTGCCTGAAGAGGTGCGTGGCTCGGATCAGATTACTGACAAGCCCTATGGCATATCATAGGAACCACAGGCTTCCCTCTGCTTAGGTAAGTATGTAATGTTGTATCCAAGCTTCAGCTCAGGTACACTTTAAGTGCTTCTTACCACTATTTCCTACACCCAGTTAGGATGACCTAATCAGAAAAGAATCCCAGCTTGGGCCACGCAATCCACTTTAAGACTTTCTAGTTGTTATTAAAAGAACAAAGATTAACATGACTATATTCTTTCTGTCGTATCTTTTTACCTTGAGATAGAGCGTGCGCCACATATAAAAGTATTCCAAGCGTTCCGCCGAAACCAAGGATTCAACATTAAAGATGCTTTGACAGCCATTAGTAAATGATGTCTTTTTGCAGAAAAGTCTCCAAATCCCCCATCAGTATCTCGCCCAGAACAATAATTGTTTATTGATCTAAATGTTAGCAATGTATCACTTGTGCTTCACCAAGGCAAAAGTACGTGACTCAAGGGTGAAAGAAGCTCCGGCAAGGCATGTGCTTCATCCAATATATGCTTAGTCTCATCCACCCTCTACAAGCTGCAATTACAGGCTAATCACTGAAGGTTATTTCCTAAATTTGATCTGACTGCGTATCCTCCAATGCACAGATTGCATGCATATTGCAGCATCCTTTTTTCATCCCGCTGTTTGCGATGAACAAGCTTAGCTTTAATTTGGAGCTGTGGATTACCTCTGGGTGCCTTCCGGGGAAAATCTTTGACATCATAAAAGAAGAAGGTCATTCCTTCTTGCGGAAATGTCATTGGGGTCACTGGCTAATGATACGGTGAGATGTCTACGTAGAAGTACGCCTGTGCACAGCCTTTCAAGTAAAACTTTAGGAAAGACTCGATATTTAGCATAGATATATTTTTTAAATGAGATGTTATCTATTTCTCTCTGCATTCCAATACATTGCCTGATAGATAAAATACAAGTCTTATAAAATACAATACAGGAAAAGGAACTTTGTACAAAGGAACAGAGGCGCCAAAAGGTTACAATTAGCTAAAAATGTTAAAAATAGAGGAGGTAGTGGTGGACTTACCTCCGCCAAGTAGACACAAGATTCTGTTGATAATATTGAACAACATTTTTATAATTTACATACTCCAAAATGCAACGCGTTTCGCAGGATTGATCCCGTTTCATCAGGCAATAAATGGAGCATACAACTGTGAGTCAGAGAAGTATGGCTCTGTAAAACTTGATAGTATGGTCATAACTTGATTATTACACTTGCGAAATCATTTCTTCTTGCGGAAATGTTATTGGGGTTACTGGCTAATGATACGGGGAGATGTGTACGTAGAAGTAGGCCTGTGCACAGCCTTTCAAGTAAAAAACTTTCAGTAAGACTCAATATTCAGCATAGATATTTTTTTAATGAGATGTTACCTATGTCTATCTGCATACCAATACATTGCCTGATAAATACAAGTCTGAAACAGGAAAAGGAACTTGTCTCAGTTATGCTGCTGCAGCTTTGCAACCTAGTTAGAATACACAATGGCACTAATTCAATTCACTTTTTCTCCTAAAGGTAGCCATACATCTAGTGATGATGGGTAAAATCAAGGCCGGATTTACCTTAAGGCACTGTAGGCACGCGCCTACAGGCGCCTGATGATGGAGGGGCGGCTCACTCCCCTTCCCTAGTGCAGAGTCCCTCCTTCGCTATGCAGAGTCCTGAGCAGAGCATACATGAGAGTTCAGTCACCTGGCTCTCGGCATTCCACTGACAAGATCCTCCATCAGTCGGGGCACCACTGGCTGGCTGCCTAATGCTAAGGGACACCTGTAGCTACCTATGACTGGTAAGGGAGAAGTCACAGCTGGGACGGGCAGCACACTTGCGGTGCAGTTCGGCGGAGGTTTGTGGGTTTCTGAAGGGCGAAGTTAAAGGTGCCAGGACATCTGTACCTATAGGGCCTGATTCACAAAGTGGTGCAAACCGTTTGCACGCCAGTGAAAAGCCCTTTATCACGCCTAAACTCAGTTTAGGCGTGATAAACAGAAACTCCCGCACGCAAAGTTTGCACGCAGCGCCCAATAAACCCTATGGGACGTTGCGCACAAAACTTTGCACGTGGGACCTTCGCGCGATCAGCAGCACAAAGCGGTGCTAACTTAGCTAGTGCTACAGTTAGCACGCCTAAAAGTTTTTAGGCGTGCTAACTGGATTAGCACCGCTTTGTGAATCAGGCCAATAGGCTCCTGTGATTCAAATCCGGGCCTGGGTAGAATTGACCAAGAGACAGATCTCTCTCTGTTTGAACCTGATTAGAGAGAGATCCGTCAGCTTCCGAAACACTTCAGGACAACTCCTGATCGATTTCAGCAAGAAAGATCTTGGAAATTGTCCGAATCCACCGCCTCACCACTGACCCCAAATGTATAAATGTTCCCCCTCTGTGTGCATGTTTATGGGCAACACGGTGGCATAGTGGTTAGAAGGGCACTATCTGCATGGAGTTTGTATGTTCTCCCCATGTCTGTATGGGTGTCCCCCGTGCACCCTGGTGTCCACCCACACCCCAAAAACTTATAGATAGGTTAATTGGCTTCCCATCAAATTGGCCCTAGACTACGGTACATACACTACATATTATATATATGTATGACTATGGTAGGGATTAGATTGTGAGCTCCTCTGAGGGACAGTTAAAGAGAATTGCAATTGAACTTTATCCCAATCAGTAGCTGATACCCCCTTTCTCATGAGAAATCTATTCCTTTTTTCAAATGGATCATCGGGGGCTCTGTATGGCTGATTTTATGGTGAAACTCCTCCCACAGTGTGATGTCAGCACTGGGGCACGGACATCACACTGTGGGAGCCTTGTTGCATTGTGGGAAATAACAGCTGTTTCCAACTGTCAAAAAGCAAGCAGCATCTCCTTCCAGTGACATCACCTGCCAGCAGTAAAAATGTCACCATGTGATAAATGTCTGACTGTAAATCAGGGAGAGGAAAGATTTAACAAAAAGCAAACAGTGACCAAATCATTCATACATAATAAAGCCCTTTTTTATTACATTATTTTCACTTTAAGTATACTCTGTAAAGCACTGTGGAAGATGTTGCTATATAAACCTATACTGTAATAAGGCTCGGTCCACACTGGAATTAATATTCAGGGATGTGGGTGGAGCCTACAATAGCCAATCAAAATTCACCTGTTGATTTTTAAGGGGAATATTTAAATTGCTGCACTTTTTGCACTGTCTATAGCAGATGCCTCAAACCTGGTACAGTCGGTCACAGTGTGACTGGGGCTCAAATACTGGAAAGGGGGCCGAGCCACAAACAGGCAATGTGATTTGTTTAACTTTTTATGGGCATATACAAATTATTGATACTAAGAACCCCAAAGTTCATAAACTTGGTCATTTAGTGACTGTATGTCAAGGTTAGAAAAAGTGGGCAGAGCAAACAACTACATTTTTTACATGAAAAAATATATACTGCAACCATTCTTACACTGTTAATGGCAGGGTTCTCAAACTTCACACAGTTGGTCACTGGGTGCCTGGGATTGACATTCAGGAAAGTAGGTGGAGCCTACAACAGTCAATCAAAATTCACCTATTGATTTTCAAGGGGAATATTTACATTGCTGCCATTCTTATACTGTTAATGGCAGAGGCCTTTAAACCTGGTACAGTCTGTCATTGGGTGACTGGAGTTCAAAATCTGGAAAGGGGCGGAGCCAAAACCAGCCAGATTTGTTTAATTTCAATGGGAAAATGCAAATGATTGATGCCAAGGAACCCAAAGCTCAGAAACGTGGTTATTGAGTGAGTGTGTGTCAAGCTGAGAAAGAAAGTGGGAGGAGTCAACAACAGCCAATCACATACCTGGGCAACACCGGGTCCTCAGCTAGTACTAAATAATAATAATTACCTGTCCTATGTCGCACGCCACGCATTGACCATAAGTCTTCTGCTTCCCGCTTCTCCATTTGCACCTCACACGCTGCCGACATTTAGCATGTGGAGCACATGACGTCACACACATGCCATGTGCTATACACAGGCATGGTAGGTTGACATAGGACAGGTAATTTATAAATGCACACCCGGGGGTAACATTTATACCCTGGGGGAACAGCCCCGGGGGTTTCATCACGTTCATCGCTCGTCCTGATTTAATTTTTCATCTTCTATTCAGTACTCTGCAATTGAAAAAGTAGATGAAAAAGTACTGTCAAAATTATTTTTTTTAGTATTTTCTTGCTTGTTAGTGGCTTATGACAAGGTGGGAAAATATCACTTAGAAAAATACTTATGAGAAAAAGTGAAATGGATCGGTGTGTCTCAGTACTTCAAGCAATCATAAAGAGCGCCCTTTGCCACCAGGGCTCTTCTGGCATGAAAGGAAAGAAAAAAAAAAGGAAGATTCGGAAGCCCCAATAGTGTCAAATTGATGGTATACAGGTTATTAATTGATAGAATGGTATACTCACAAACACAGGTTGCCGAGCTTGGCAACCACTGAATGCACCAATGGGGAATTATTCCTGTCCCCACTCAGGCTAAGATGTCGCTCACTGTAGATAGGAAATGGTAGTAACACCCATCCACCGGGTGGATAAAAGATCACTTTGAGGAACAGAGGTGCCAATAAAGCATAAAATAAATTAAAAACCGTTTAAAATTGGGTGGGGGGTTAATGGTGAAGTTACCTCCCCACAAAAGATGACACAATAATGTGTAATACACAAATTACATTTATTTTTTACTCCAAAAGCCCTGCAACGCATTTCTCGGGTCTCACGCCCGCTTCCTCAGGCAAAAATACAAGAAGGAGCAACTCTAAGAGTGTCTGTATGTGGTATAGCGCCACAGAGGAAACAGAGCATTGTAACAAAGACAACAAATAATACTATAACTCCAAATAACCCTTCTCGCCCACTGTCCCACCCTCTCACCTGTCCTCTCTAGTGCTCAAACATTACACCTTAAAGTGTTGCCATTTTGATATAAGAGATGGGATAGCCGGCCTGGTGCTGCTTTCTTATCTTATCTTGTGAGTTACAGTTGATCTCTGAGGCTTTGTTTACATCTAAAATCGCAATCGTTGAGGCCAGCATTTTGCGATTTTGTGAGTGGTTTTTTTTTGCGCATCCCGGTGCTTACCTGCACGTTGCGATTTTTTTAAAGCTCTTTTCTAAGTGTATTTGTAGAATGATTTGTTTTTTCACTTCCTGATGCAAGTCAGGAAGTGAACTCTGTGACCCGGAAAATAATAAATACAATGTATGTACAGGGCCGGATTTGTACTTTTTACCGCCCAAGGCCCATTACCTCCAGCCGCCCCATGACAACAGCGTGGTTAGGATAAGGTTATCGGACTTAGGAAAGGGGGGAGGTTAGAGATACTAATAGATCAGGTTATTAGGGTTAGGTACTTACAAAAAAAGTGGTTAGGAAAGATTAAAAGCTAGGCCTTTTGGCAAAGTAGGTTAAGGCTAGGAATTTGAGAATACCATTATAGGAAAAGGGTTAAAATTACGCATCAGGTTAGAGTTAAGCTGACCATACAGTTATAGATTTCTACCCAATGTTCCAAAGCGATTGACTCCTAGCTGAAAGTTACCAAATCACAAGGCATTGATTCCTACAACACACAGCACATTCAGTTTTAATAGATTCCAGCAGGGAATCTATTGAAAATTGATCGAACCCCAGCGTTGCACTGTTTGATACAGTGCAACGCTATGGCCTATCAATCATCGGACACTCCTGCTCCATCCATAATGGACCTATGAGTCCTGTTTGATCAATACTTTAGATCGATTTTTGGTCAAAATCAATCAAATCAAATATTTAAAGGAATTGATTCCCATTTGATTTGATCAGAGTGAATGAATCTGCAGGGAATCAAATGAAAAAATCAATGTGTGTGTACGGGAACCTTTGCTGATCACAATGTTAAGGTGATTAAAGGACCACTATCATGAAAAAAGTAGGCGTTAAAATCTGACAAAACCAGTCCATCTCCTCATGGGGATTCTCAGGGTTTTGTTTTAACCTCCTGAGCGGTATGGACGAGCTCAGCTTGTCCATCACCGCCGGAGGCTGCTGGGCCGATTTTTATCAAATAAAAAGCAGCACACGCAGCCGGCACTTTGCCAGCCGCATGTGCTGCCTGATCGCCACCGCTCTGTGGCGATCCGCCGCGAGCAGCGGCGAAAGAGGGTCCCCCCAGCCGCCCGAGCCCTGCGCAGCCTGGACCAATCAGTTCCGGCCAGCGCTAAGGGCTGGATCGGAGGCGGCTGACGTCAGGACGTCGGCTGACGTCCATGACGTCACTCCGAAAGCAAAACAAGTAGGGCCGCTCATCGCGGCCCTTCTTGTTACTTCTGGTCGCCGAAACGATCAGAAATATGCAACAGGAGCGCCCTCTAGTGGGCTTTCATGCAGCCAACTTTCAGTTGGCTGCATGAAATAGATTTTTTTTATTAAAAAAAACCCTCCTGCAGCCGCCCTGGCGTTCTCAATAGAACGCCGGGGAGGTTAAACAGCATTTCCTGAACAGCATTTGCAAAGTCTAACTGACAAAATAGTGTGCAAGTAAGTAGGGAAGCTGGCTGGTATCTTACTATTTTGGCAGTGAAACTGCTGTTCAGGAAATGCTGATGAAAACAAAAGAATACCCTGAGAATCCCCCATGAGGAGATGGACTGGCCCAAAACCTGTCAGTTCGGTCAGATTTTCACTGCCTACTTTTTTCACTATAGAGGTCCTTTAAATCACTGTGAATGGTAACTATATACTCTGTACAGTGCTGTAGGAGATGTTAGGGCTATATAAATACATAATAATAATATGGTAGGACATTAGACTATGACTATGGTAGGATTAGATTGTGAGCTCCTCTGAGGACAGTCATGGACATGACTATGTACTCTGTACAGTGCTGCAGAAGATGTCAGTGCTATATAAATACATAATAATAATAATATGGTAGGACATGAGACTATGACTATGGTAGGGATTAGATTGTGAGTTCCTCTGGGGACAGTCAGTGACATGACTATGTACTCTGTACAGTGCTGCAGAAGATGTCAGTGCTATATAAATACATAATAATAATATGGTAGGACATTAGACTATAACTATGGTAGGGATTAGAGTGTGAGCTTCTCTGAGGACAGTCAGTGACATGACTATGTACTCTGTAAGTGCTGCAGAAAAGGTCACTACTATATAAATACATAATAATAAAAACAGCAGGACATTAGACTATGACTATGGTAGGATTAGATGCATCTCACTTCCCCACCTGCTGTGTGACGTCACTCACGTGCCACTCTGTTGTCCCTCTGCCCCCCTGTATGGCAACAGAATGCCTTGTCAGTTACACAGCTGACACGTATCTATACAGTCCAGCCCAGCGATGTTGCCTGAGAGGATCCTGGACAGGTGACATCAGTCACAGGTGTATACGCACCTTAACAACAACCCATAAGTACTAAGAGCTGTGCAAACTAATCAGGCTGGGTCAATTACATAAAAACAAGTGTAAGAATACATTTGTAGTCAACTTTAAAAAGTGCTCTTATGCATATACTGCAGCTGCACGGAGAAAGTACTGGTGCTCAAACATAGATATAATTAGATTGATTAATGAAATGTTAACGTGCTAAGCTGCATGGGCCAAACCTGTGGCGGCTTAAGCTACATGTGCTCCTTTGAAGTACAGTGCGATGGTATGTAGCATGACCGTGATACTTTACTAGTGCGGCCGCTACTACGTCTAATGTAGTAGCAGCCGCGCTAGTAAAGTATCACGGTCATGCTACATACCATCACACTGTACTTCAAAGGAGCACGCGTAGCTTAAAGGAAGCATCCAAGGTACAAAAAAAATTAAGATCCACTTACCTGGGGCTTCCTCCAGCCCCTTGCAGCCATCCTGTGCCCTCGCCGCAGCTCCCGGTCTCCTGCGCTGGCAAAGCAGACCTCGCCAGGTTGGGTTCCGGGTCGGCTGCTGCTGCATTCCACAGCGCTGGTCACATGGGCTCGCTGACGTCAAAAAGACGGTACTGCGCAGGACCTTTCCTTTAAGCCACACGTTACGCTAATAGTAGCGTGCGCTCACTGGTTTAACCCATGCGGCTTAGTGTGTTAACATTTCATGAATCAACCTCAATATACTTTAAAAAACAAAAGAGTGAACCACTGTTCTCAGAAGACTAAAAGTGCAATAACAAAAGGAACAACCTAGGAAATAAACCCAGGTGTGAAGTGAGAATAGCTGTGCTAGGGCATGCAAAGGGGGGAGAAGAAGGGGAAACAATTCGGTACTTATCCGTTAGCCGGGCGCATCCGGCAGGTGGCGACAAAACTCCACCAGAGTTACATCTTTCCCTACTATCCATGTCGGACTGGAGGAGAAATAGTAATTAGCGCCACCTGCCGGATGCGCCCGGCTAACGGATAAGTACCAACAATTCTACCTGATTTAGGGCCTGGTGCACACCAAAAACCGCTAGCAGATCCGCAAAATGCTAGCAGATTTTGAAACGCTTTTTCTTATTTTTCTGTAGCGTTTCAGCTAGCATTTTGCGGTTTTGTGAAGCGTTTTTGGTGTAGTAGATTTCATGTATTGTTACAGTAAAGCTGTTACTGAACAGCTACCGTAACAAAAAACGCCTGGCAAACCGCTCTGAAGTGCTGTTTTTCAGAGCGGTTTGCGGTTTTCCTATACTTAACATTTAGGCAGAAACGCATCCACAATCCAAAATCTGCAGCAGCCCGGGAGTATGCGTTTCTGCAAAACGCCTCCCGCTCTGGTGTGCACCAGCCCATTGAAATACATTACCCTAGCGGATCCGCACCCGCAAGCGGATCGCAAACCGCAGCTGAACTGCTCTGGTGTGCACTAGGCCTAAGTGGTGAAAAGAGTGACAGGGCAGCATGGAGAGAAGAGATTGAAGCCAGGCTAGGAGGACCAAGGAGAGCACCAGGCAGCCCTGTTTGTAGCAGCATTGGGAGTCACAGGCTCCCCGGGAAGGAGGAGGGGGAGGGGGGAAAGAGAGATTCCAGCTGGTCAGTCATTACACAGCATCAAGCAGGCACAGCGTGTTTCTAGTCTCCAAAATGCTTTCTGTTCTGAAGACACTTCTTCTCCCTCCCTTCCCTCTCACTCCCTTCCCTCTCACAGCGCTGCCATCAAGCATAGATACCTGTATGCTGTGCTTCTGCTGAGAGTAGCCGCCCATCTTCCTGAAACAACTGAATCTCCCGGCTTGGCTTCTCTGCTCAGCCCCTCCTCCCTCAGTGTCAGAGTGCAGAGGAGGGGAGGGGCGCTTTCCTCCGTGCACAATTATTGCAGGAGAGACTGGGGACAGTGCTGGTGTAGACAGCTGGTTACCGAAGAACAGCTGATCTGTGGCTAGCGTGCGACTCCCGCCCCATCTCTCCTGTCGGCAGGTTTCCGCCCTAGGAACTGGCCTAGGAGGCCTGTGCGGAAATCCGGCCCTGTGTATGTATTCTTAAAAGCATTGGGGAAATCGCTATACCAAGCGCTTTTTCAAGCGTTTTGCGATATCCCTATACCTGCCATTATAGGCAAATCACCCCAAAATGGTACCGGCAGGGCTTTGGTCAGCGGAAAGCAGATAAACATGCTGATATGAATACTCCCATAAGGATTCATTGCACAAGCGCTTTTAGGGCGATTTTGAAATTCGCCATCACTGAAAAAATAGCGAAAACGTCCAGGGTATGAACAAGCCCTGACAGAGGATAAATAAACTGCACACAGACACCATGCTTCTCTCATGCTTTTGTTTCTGTCAGCTTTTATTTTCCTTTTTTTCTTTTTCTCTGCTTTCTGAGTAAACTTTTTTTAAAATGTCTTGGTTAACAAACAGACAATATTGTCACATGATTCTAGATCACTGAATAAGCTGTATAAAAGCATATGAATCATCACATATCTTAACATAAAAGTCTCCAGAAAAAAAAAGTGGCAATTGCAAACATTACTGAATGACTTTTTGTTTTCATTTGTCTTTTTAGGAATTTTGCTGCAAACAATTGTTATCGTAGGAAAAATGTATTTATTATGACCTAGTTCACCTCTCTCTGTTCTATAGAAGGGATGAAACTACTGTAAACATATAGTGGCTGTCTGGGCCAGATTTTCCATAAGACGCTGTAGGCATGTGCCTACAGACGCCGTATGTGGGACAGGCGGCCCCACTCCTCAGATCACTGACCTTAGGAGTCTAATCCCTGCCTTATATTACTGACCTCAGGAATTTACATCCCAATCCTTGTCTCATGTCACTAGGGATGATCTGAAACAGTGATTAGAGTGTAAGCTTTAAAGGACAGTTAGTGACATAAAGCAGGGATAAGAGTTCAGAATATTTTTACTTGGGGTGTTACCTGAATTCTAGGGTGGAATTTAAGGTGCCAGAACGCCTGAGCCTACAGGCCTTTGAGTTGTAAATCCAGCCCTGGTGGCTGTATTACCTGATTTGCAGTTCATTTCTGTACAAGATTTTTTTTATTATTATTTGGTAACCAGGGACTATCTATATTCAGGTATTTTGTGCAGTTTATTTCTATTTCAAGAAAATTGTATACTTCAAGGGTTAAACATTAGGTTGTAGCTGTAATAGGAGCTGCAATCTCATTTTAATGAACTCTGTTGGTTGCTTGCTGTTTAACCTGCTGAGCGGTCTGGACGAGCTCAGCTCGTCCAGTACCGCCGGAGCCTGCCGCTCAGGCCCTGCTGGGCCGATTTGGCTCAAATAAAAAGCAGCACACGCAGCCGGCACTTTGCCAGCCGTGTGTGCTACCTGATCGCCGCTGCAGCGCGGCGATCCGCCGCATGCAGCGGCGAAAGAGGGTCCCCCCAGCCGCCTGAGCCCAGCATAGCCGGAACAAAAAGTTCCGGCCAGCGCTAAGGGCTGGATCGGAGGCGGCTGACGTCAGGACGTCGGCTGACGTCCATGACGTCACTCTGCTCGTCGCCATGGCGACGAGGTAAGCGAAACACGGAAGGCCGCTCATTGCCGCCGGAGGCGATCAGAAGAACGCATCCGGAGCGCCCTCTAGTGGGCTTTCATGCATGAAATAGTTTTTTTTTAATTAAAAAAAAACCCTCCCGCAGCCTCCCTGGCAATCTTAATAGAACGCCAGGGAGGTTAAAGATGTGATTTGTACAGGCACTCGCATTTAGAGTATAGTTAGTTGTAGTTTTGCTATAATTGGCTGCAAACCAGATTAGTTCAGCTGTATACTTTATCTTACAATGCAAAAGCAGGTCATTTGTAAAGTCCACCAGCTGAGGAGGAATGATAGGATACTGGTCGCATGTTAATAGAATGTAATGTTTCAAACTACTTCTGGCATTCCTAGGCATGCTTCCATCATTTGAATTGCGTTTTGAATAGTGCAATGGGTTGTGCTTTGATTGGTAGAATACAGATCACAAAAACATACAAATTCTGCACTATTTATGTCTAGTCTCATAAAACAGTGCCCAAATTTTTGAGGTTGCTCATCATATCTGGTCACCTGCATAGTAGAGGGGACCCGATGGTAGGCCTGAACGATAAATCGTTTTAAAACCAAAATCGCGATCATGGAAATGACGACTCTGTAATCGTCAAAGCAATGGTTTTTCACAATATCCCGCTGCCCTCCTGCTGTGCAGCAGGAGCAGGTCCAGCAGCCATTCTCCTGCTGTGCACAACTGGCCGCTAAGTGCACAAGTAGCATTGGCTCAGCAGGTCTCACTCCCGGTGGCTCACTCACTCTCTCTTCCTTCTGCCTCTTTATCAGCTGGGCAGGCGGCAGACTCCGCAGGCCTGTCGGTCAAGTTTGCCCAGTAAAGGCTTAGGACACACATTACCAACCCGTCTTGCTTCGGGTATGTGTGCTCACCGCCCCGCTTCTCAAGGCCTCTGTTCTGACTGTAGTTAGAACAGGGCTACAAGAAAATGGCTGCCGATGTCCACAAATGCAGCCCTGCTCTATCTACCTGACAGAGCGGAGGCAGAGAGAGAAGAGTGACGTCAGCGCTGGAACGGGAGGAGCTGGTGAGACAGACACTGCCCGCAAATGCCACTGAGGGCACCTATAGCTGACTACTAATACTGGAGCTGTAATCCCTCAAAAGGGGGTTACAAAGTGCTAATGCATTTTTATGTGTGTGGCGCCTTTAAGCCTTAGACGCCAGGTTTGTGGAACTAATACGGCGCATGAGAAGGGAGTGTAAGCGTCCGCATGGTTGTATAGACCGTTGCTAAGCAACCAGAGTACGCAAAGCAGGGAACATGGTGGAACTTTCCAGAAGCCCCGCACGGCCTGTCAAAGAGCTACTGCGCAGGCACAGGGGGCGGAGATAACAGGGTGTAGCCGGAGGGAACTGGCTGAGATCGAGAGAGCGCATCTGAGAGAGTGAGGAGAGAGGACGTGACTTAGACCTGGAGCTGGCGGTTTGGAGCGGGAAGGAGGTGGACAGAGACACAGGCCATAGCAGTCGCCCGGAGAGTGAGAGGGGACCCGGCGTCCACAGAAGTGACCAGCGCAGAGCAGTAAGGACAGCGGCAGCAGGTTGGACAGTGACCAGAGGCCGGAGGCGGCAGACCCTGCCCAGACTCGGACTAGGCCGGAGACCATAGACAGATGACTACAGGCCTGAGGGCCAATTGCAAGCCACAGAGTGTGTTCTAAAGTGGTGTTACTAGAGACTGTGAGACTGTTAGACTGAGAAAGCTTTCCACACACAGCGACATTGTGCTAAGAGAAGTTACTGCTGATTATAAGAAGTGCATTGAGTGTTCAGGCCTTGCTGCTGCTGAGAGACATTAGAAGCCTCTCTAAAGTACCCGCATAGCTGACTCGGCCCCATTTTGTATTAAGTCCTGGTATATGAAGATAAATTGTTCCTGTCAAGTCCGTTTCAAGTCAGGAATTAAGTTACAAGTTCTTCAGTTGATGTGTTTTGCAGAATTAAGAGTTTGAAATGTAAAGAGAATTTAACAGTATTGAAGAAGATAAGTGGAGGAGGAGTTATATTATATACTAAAGTGTGCTGCAGGGGAAACCAGGTGAAACCTGATCGAAATATAAAGTCAACTAAGTTGGAGTATAAGTTTTGCATCAACTCTAAATTAGAGCTTATTCAGCGTTGACGTCAAAGTGCACTTAAACAAAGTTTTATTGTTAGGGCTGGTGCACACCGAGCGGGTTTTGTTGCGTTTTTTACAGCCGCTTGCGTCTGTGGATACTCTAGGGTAATGTATTTCAATGGGGTGGTTCACACCAGAGTGGGAGGCGTTTTGCTGAAACGCATACTCCCAGGGTGAGGCATTTTTTGGATTTTGGAGGCGTTTCTGCCTCCAATGTAAAGGAAAAACGCAAACTGCTCTGAAAAACACCAGTTCAGAGCGGTTTTGCAGGCATTTTTGTTACATAATCTGTTTAGTAACAGCTTTACTGTAACAATGTATGAAATGTATTACACCAAAAACACTACCCAAACCGCAAAACGCTAGCTGAAACGCTCCATAAAAATAAGAAAAAGCGTTTCAAAAATCGCTAGCGTTTTGCGGATCTGCTAGCGGTTTTTGGTGTGCACCAGGCCTTAGACGGTGATATTGGTGGTATAGAGGGGTGCATCAGTTACTTTATATTTTATTTAATCTACTTTTATTTTGTTCTAACCATATCTGATGATTTGATTTATATTTTATTTTGTCTGTTATTTTGGGAGGCCCTATTCCAAGGGGAGATGTTTGGAGATAAAGTAAATTGAGTGTGACCATACAAAGAGTAAAGAGCCTAACAGATCGGTGAACAAGTTAAACGTCCTGTTCAGGACCGACCTGCGAAATTGTGAATTGTTTTAGTACTTATTATTATTTATTGTATTTATAAAGCGCCAACATATTACGCAGCGCTGACCATCTCAACAACTGTCACGAGTTTCCCCCAAGGTTTGGCTGAGCAGTGTAGCTTGGACTTGGTTAGAAGGGACTGAGAACTGTTTAGGAACTGAATTGAATTGCTCAGTAGACCAACCTCTTGCCCCCAGCCCATGCCCAACAACGGTACTGTGTATTGTATATGCTGTAAAGTGGATTGTTGTACGAGAGGACCTTTGTAGCTCAAATACTTTGTGTGTAACTAACCTTTTTATTCCACAGCTTTTGCCAGTGCACCGGCAGTGAAGACCAGGAGATTTTATTATTTGACCTTTGATGTGCAAGGAAAGTGTATTGTGACATTGAAGTGTATTTGGTTGATTCATTTCTACAGTGACCACTGTTAGGTCACGAATAAATCTTTGATCATTTCATCTGAGTCAGTGTCTGGTGGATTCCACTCAGCC
The DNA here is from genome assembly GCF_040937935.1 of Hyperolius riggenbachi. Lineage (NCBI taxonomy): Eukaryota > Metazoa > Chordata > Amphibia > Anura > Hyperoliidae > Hyperolius > Hyperolius riggenbachi. The sequence continues at coordinate 507,583,677 of NC_090647.1, read as the reverse complement.
GATTGCCTGGTGCTAACGGATAAATCGGGTTACAGAGGCACCTACGCCTGGCTACCTATACTGGGAACACCTATGTTTGGCTACCTATACTGAAACCCCTATACCTGACTTCCTATACTGGGACTGGGAGCACCTATTCTTGGCTACCTACCTATACTTATGCCCCTCCACCTGACTTCCTATACTGGGAGTGGGAGCACTTATGCTTGGCTACCTACCTATACTGATGCCCCTACACCTGACTTCCTATACTGGGATCACCTATGCTTGGCTACCTATACTGATGCCCCTGCACCTGACTTCCTATACTGGGAGTACCTATACTTGGCTACCTATACTGATGTACCTACACCTGACTTCCTATACTGTGGGCACCTATACCTGCCTGGCTACCTACCTATACTGGGTCTGAGGCCTGGAGCCCACTAAAAAACGCTAGCGCAATCGCTAGTGTTTTCAAAAAGCGTTTTGTAAGCAAGTTTTTTCCGGCAATTTTGGTAGCGATTTTAAAAAGTGTACGCTTTTTGCCAGTGATTGGGTAGTGATTTGCGATTAGCAATTTTAATTCTGATTGGTCCTTTCAATTTATTTTAATTTTTTTACAGTTTGCAGTAATTTAAAAAACGCACACAAATCGATATGTGTAGCGATTCAGGAGCATTTTGCCGATACTTTCCATTGAAGCGCAAACACTTCCAAAATGCTGCATGTCCTGCGATTGCGATTTTTCTAATCGCAATCGATACTGTGGAATTTGTTACATTCATTTACAATGGCAGAGCATTTAGGGAAATCACTTGCGATTTAAAGCGCTCCCTAAACGCTCAAAAAAGCGATCTAGTGGGATCCCGCCCTTAGGGCGTTTTTTTTTTTTTTGCACATTGAGAATTTTTAGTGGTAAAGCTTGATTTGAAAAAAAAAATGTGAATTGAATCGAAATCACAATTTTTGACAAAAGTCATGCAATTCAATCTTTACCTAAAATTTTCAACCCTACCCTGCTTGGATTTTTCTGCCTGAGTCCGATTGGAAAGCCACTATTGCGCCTATTGCGCCTGTGCAGGATTGCAGTAGTTAAAGGGATACTGTAGGGGGGTCGGGGGAAAATGAGTTGCCCGTGCAGCCACTCACCGATGCTCCAGCCCCGCCTCCAGTTCACTTCTGGAATTTCAGACTTTAAAGTCAGAAAACCACTGCGCCTGCGTTGCCGTGTCCTCGCTCCCGCTGATGTCACCAGGAGTGTACTGCGCAGACACAGACCATACTGGGCCTGCGCAGTACGCTCTTGATGACATCAGCGGGATCGAGGACACGGCAATGCAGGCGCAGTGGTTTTCAGACTTTAAAGTCTGAAATTCCAGAAGTGAACCGGAGGCGGGGCCAGAGCATTGGGGAGTGGCTGCATGGGCACAGGATGCCTGCGGGGGACCATTAGAAGCCCCGGGTAACTTCAACTCATTTTCCCCCGACCCCCCGTACAGTATCCCTTTAAATATTTACCTCGCCTGTGTTCAGAGGCTGCTAGCACTGGATCCCGGAGGGAGAAGAGGGTGGGGGAGGCTTCATTAGGATCCAAACACTTCCCCCACCTAAGGTAAGTACCCCCGACGGGTGGCGGTGGGTGGGCTGTTACAGATTCTCTTTCAATAAGAATCCTTTGTTCTAAATTTGGATGGACGATTTCATCAGATTTTTGCTATTCCAGCAGCTTGCTAACTCTACGGCGCATATCTTGGGAAAAAAATGTAGTAAATAATGCAGTCCTCCATTAACACAGATAACAAGCCTTGATTGCGGGTGATGATGGGAAAGCAGAGCGACAAGTGCAATTTGCATGAGGCTGTTAGGTGAACAACTCAATTCTTGTTTGTTTTGTTCCTAAACAATCATCTTAAAAGGTCCATGATTAGCCATCCGAAGGCAGCATCTTCTGCAGTCACTCAATGAAATGTTACACAAAGAACTTAGAGGTTTGTTGATCCACATAGTCAAGTCAATATGTGTCATGGCTGGGAAGGTTTTCAGAACACATGGAATTGCTGAGGGAAAGGAATTCACAGTTAAAGGTACAAGGGATTTAGAGGCGCCCAATAGTGTATAAAAGGGTTAAGAACAATGGTAAATGGTAAGAGCAGCTTACCTAATAGAAGGGTCTAAGCTTATATGCTAGAAAGAAGAATTTATTGCACAAAAAAGACAACGCGTTTTGTGGGCTACAATCCCACTTCCTCAGGTTAATGAAGTACCTGATCAGCAATGGACCTAGGAGCACCTCAGTTAAAGGGGTGATTTACTAAAGCCACTCTAAGCGGCCATGTACTAGTCTACAATGCAGGTAAAATCATTATCACCTTAGTTTTTTATCTGCACCATTCACGTTCATTCAAGCTCTTGTAAAAGCTTGGGTTCTCTTTCATATAAGGTGCAGGCGATTTTTTAAAACCAATGCAAGGATAGTGTCACTATCTGGAAATCACATTCTAATCCTGTGGCTGGATGGTGTAATGGTTAAGGGCTCTGCCTCTGACACAGGAGACCTGGGTTCGAATCTCGGCTCTGCCTGTTCAGTAAGCCAGCACCTATTCAGTAGGAGACCTTGGGCAAGTATCCCTAACACTGCTACTGCCTATAGAGCGCGTCCTAGTGGCTGCAGGTCTGGTGCTTTGAGTCCGCCAGGAGAAAAGCGCGATATAAATGTTCTGTGTTTGTCTGTGTTTGTTAATCCGTACCTTAAACGATCCTGAACTGAATAATACAAGTCAAAATAAACATGTACACATCATACTTACCTTCTATGTAGTCTTTTTATCACTCTCTTTCTCCTCTCCTGCATCCTATTTGTCCAGTGTGTTCGATGGAATTCTATGTCCTTCATTTTAAAAATGGTGATGACCCTGTAACTACTTTTGGGTCAGGACTCTGATAACCAGTAATATCACTTGAGCCATAGGGTAACATGGACATTACCTTGCACATCAGTGAAAAGGGCCCTAAGGCTCTCAGCTTCTGGAGAGACAAGTATGACTAGATCTAGTCAGAACTGGAAAGAATTGTTGTTAGAATAAATAGTTGATCTTCTTAGAGGAACTGATGGTGAGGTAAGTATGTATCGTGTTTATTCTAAATAATTTTACTCGGTTCAAGTTTACTTTAAGCCTCGTACATTGCTCAACTACCATAGCCCGTAACGAACTAGGAACAACAGGTTAACCGAGTATCGTTGGAAAAAAAGAGGCACAACGACAATAAAAAGACAACAGTTACAGAGATCCAACCTGGCAGATCTATAAGTTCAGAGAGTGTTTAAAAGTTGTTTGCATCAAATTATAATAAACAATTGCTCAATTGAATACCCTATTAAATGGCTATTTACGTACTTCGACGGATCAACTCACATAACCGATGGGCAGATATCTTGCAGTTGGCCACATATGTACAATATCATTTGAACAACATTGTACTAGTGAAGGCGGATATGTCATGCATTTTTTAGCTGCTTTTATGCTGTCTGTGATTCCTAAATAAAGTTTTTGGACTTCTTTAACCTGAGTGTGTATGGACTTCATCCGTACCTACATTTAAATGAGTCGGTCGTTTGCAATATTGGTCTGCAGAAAAGACATGTTGTTTTCCACAAAGTCGTCGGTAAAGTCATTTCCGTAATGTTAGTTGTGTGTTTCCTGTGACTTTAGTTTGGTTTGTGTACAAACCAAATCCAAAAAAGCTTTATTGGCAGGACCAAATACATTTAGCATTGCCAAAGCAAAACAAAGCATTAACATGGGGAGGGGGTTGTGGGAATAAGGGAAGGGTATAGGGGGTTGGGGTATATAGTCCATAGGATGTGGTGGATGTAAGAGACAGTATGGGGGGCTGAGATATACAGTCCATAGAGGGGTATTGGGGGTATTCAGTCCATGTGGTATAATGTTCCTCTCAGTTGATGGCAGGCTGTGACATATTGGGCAGCTATTTGCACGGTTGTTTCCTCTTCCCCCAGTAGGATGTAGAGTTTCCTCTCCTCATCTGTGGAGGTGAAATCCTGGATGTGGTCGGAGAGTCTCTGGAAGTGGACAGTCCTCACAGGTGCTTGCTGCGGTGTAGCAGGAAGTGGACCTCATTCTCCAGGCCCCCTGGTCACATTGTCTGCATAGTCACTCCTCCCGGGGCTTCCATGTCTGTCTGTGCCGCCCTGTCTCTATCTCCAGGCTGTGGGCACTCAGACGGTACAGGCTCAGGGTCTGTCTGTCTTCGTGGTGGTGTAGCCTCTCCAGATATGGGGCCATTGTGTACTCCCTCTGTAGTGATTGGTAGACGGTGAGTTTCTGGGAGTTCTTTATGTCACTTCTCCATTCCTTTAAGTACAATGTCCCCACTATTGGTTAAAGGGACCCTGAGCAGAGGCATAAATAGAAATCTGAACTTACCTGGGGCTTCCTCCAGCCCACCGTAGCCCGCAAGGTCCCTCGACATCCTCTTGTTTCCCTTCATGGGCCCGCTGTTGGCTCCGGTAGGTGTGCAACTTCGCCCTTCGCTGTAAGTGTCCTGCGCATATATGCGGTGCATTGTTTTGAGAGCCACGCATGCACAGGTCGCTTATGTTGATGGGTGCATAATTAAGCCGGGTGCACGGTCAGGCTGGGCATTCGCAGCTGCGCACGACTTCAGCTGAAGTTGCGCACCTACTTGAGCTGCCAGTGGCGGGACCACAGAGGGGAACTAGAGGACACAGATGGATCTTGTGGGCTACAGAGGGCTGGAGGAAGCCCCGGGTAACTTTAGAGTTCTATTTTATGCGCCTGCTCAAGGTCCCTTTAAAGGCTGTAATGGTGGATACTAATTACCAGTAAAAATTGATTTATCAGTATGTTTTTGGGATGTGGAGGAAAGCAAAGTGCTCAGAGAACACCCACACAAATATATACACTCTGCACAGTTAGCGTTCAGGCTGGCCTGGCATTCTAGCCTGGCAAGGTGAGAGCGCTGGTCATTACGCCACTGTGCTGCCCGTAAATATGATGATCAGCACTTTTATCACTACGGAAAAATGGCAATCACAGATAAACGGCAGTCTCTTGTAAAACTGGTGACCATTTAAGCTGATTGTCCCTTCTATACTGTAAATATGGAGATGTGCAAAATGGCATTAATTCTGCAGGAATAACACTATTTTTCTGGCAATCAGCTGATTGCCACCTTTATAAACAGGCGCCTTAGATGTTATTTTACTAAGTTTTGAGGACACTGGATAATACAAGTGATTCAGCAAACCTGGACTGTATTTTTCTTAGGCGGGAACATTTTTGCGTTAGTAAATCAATCCTGTAGCAGAGACTTGTAGCTTGCAACAATACATGTATGCGCAGTGCAGCAACATAATGCAGACCTGGAACTCAGAACTTCCTCTCTGCTCTAAAAGATAAGCAAAATCTTTAAACCTTTAAACATTTCTTTGTTACAGTTGGTACAAATCCTGCAATAAATCTGCAGTGTGTCTACTTCCTGCTTTCATGGAAGCTGACATATTGTTAACATCCTGTGTTTACAGTTTAGCTGCTCTGTCGTGGGAGAGGAGATTCCTCTTGAGCTGACACAGCCGAGAGATCAAATTACAATGGTGATTAGTCACAGATGAGGGCAGGCTAAACTCTCTAAATACATACAAGGTGCATTTCTCTATCGTTTCCTTCTGTCCTGTTCAAGAGGTTAGGTCCACTTTTACACAGATAACAAGCCTTGATTGCTTGTTAAAGGGAACCGAAACTGAAAAGGATATAGATTTTTCCTTTAAAAATAATACCAGTTGCCTGACTCTCCTGCTGATCCTGTCTCTAATACTTTTAGGTCTTTTTCACAGTGGGAATTTAAGGTCGCACGTTAGAAAATGTTTTAACGTGGACCAACGCACAGCAACACTAAGTCTGTGCAACATTCACAGTGCACACGTTGCGTTTGTGTGTAACGTGTAGCATTATTAAAAAGTGCTGCATGCTGTGCGTTAGACACTTTATTAGCTACGTTGGACTGTTTGCACATGCTCAGTACTAACTTGGAAGCATCTTTTTCATTGCTTGTAAGCAACGATAACAACTTTTTTGGGACGTTGCGTTGTAAGCACGTCGCATCAAACTGCAACGTCCCACTGTGAAAGTAGCCTTAGCCACAGCCCCTCAACAAGCATGCAGACCAGGTGCTCTGACTGAAGTCAGACTGGATTAGCTGCATGCTGGTTTCAGGTGTGTGATTCAGCCACTATTTCAGCCACAGAGATCAGCAGGACTGACCAGCAACTGGTATTATTTAAAAGGAAACATCCATATCCCTCTTAGTTAAGGTTCCCTTTAAATATGATAACTGGGACTCTATTGTATGTATGTAAGCAATACATAATCCAACATTGAAAAGAGACGTTCATTTTGACACATAAAAATGCTTCCTCTCAAGCCTACAAGATTTTGCACAGAAAGATCAACCAAGCACCTTCATTCAGCAGTAACTCATCATTAACCATTTAAGGACCAATGGTCTCTGGGCACTTAAGGACCAGAGACCGCTGGTCCAATCCCGATGGAATCCCGAAGAATCGCCGCACATACCCGCCGCCATCGCCGCTCGCCGAGACCCTCAGGATATAGACTCTGCCGTCTCTATGACGGCAGAGTCATGTGAGCCGGTCAGGAGCCGCTTTCATTGGCTCCTGACCCTGTTTTTCAATGTAAGCTAATGGGAACAGCTTACATTGAAAGACAGGGCCCACATGACTCTGCCGTCATAGAGACAGGCAGAGCTTGTGAGATGCGGCGAGAATCGTCGGGTTTGAGTTGCGCGATCGGCAGGGAGTGGCGGAAACGGCGCATGCGCGCTGCGGACAGTGATTGAGATTTACGCCCTGCCAGCCAGGAGCCCACCAAAACAGGGCGTAGATCTCAATCACTGCGGTCCTTATCTAGTTAAAGTGGTCTGAAAGTCAGCATTTCTGCTTTGCTCTAAAAGATTCCTTACAGCTTGAAAGCTACTATCCCAGATTTTTTTTTGCAGAACACCACTGAAATGGTTAAACAAAGCACTTTGTCCTTGTAACAAACGGAGAGGCAGCCGCGGTGAACAGCGCTACCACCGCAGCTGCCTCCAGCTCCCTGTTTAGCAATGTATCCATGCCTCAGGCGTCTAGCACGCCGAGGACGGGTCTGTCAGTTGCACATAGGGTTGATTTGTCGCGTGTGCGCGCGCGCAGACAGGACCTTTATGCGGGGAGGAGGCGCGTCAGCTGACCGGCCGGCTGACGTCAGAGGAGACGCTCGCCGCTCCTCATTGGCTGATAGGAGGGGGCGTGCCAGAGGGGTCTCCTTTGCTTCATAAGCCTAGCTGAATCACTCGCAACGTGTCTGCTGTTGCGAATACTTGGTGTTAGCGCTCAGACCCTTAGATAGTTCCGGTGTGCTTTGATCCGGGAGGAAACCGGAGATTTCACACAAGATAGGAATTGTTTGATAACCTTAAAGATTATACATTACTGTGTTATTATTTGTGCATGACTCTGGCTTGTTCTGACTACTCTTCTGCTCAGTGATTCTGTACCTCTGCCCATCTGATCTTGCTGCCGACTCTGCCTGCTTATACCTTCCTGTCTCTGCCTTCCGATTTTGTACTGCATCTGTCTGTCTGTTGCCGAACCCGATCAGTCTGACCACTCTACTCTCACCAGAAGGCCCTTGACTCTGGTGAGGGGCGCTGTACTGTTAGTACCCAACAGCTCCTCTGGTGAGGTATTGCCAAACCTATCAGTACTACTGTTGCACCAATCACACATTGCTATTTGTTGTCACATCAGCTTCTGATATACCAGCATTATAGGTGATTCTGCAGATCACCATATAATCAGAAATCTGTTCTTTGCTGACACAAATCGTTACAGTCCTGCTATTCAGCTTCAAATTCGAATCCAAACTGGAGAAAACTTTGTTTGCATTCCAATGTTGATACATGTGTGTAAACACAGTGTAACAAATGAAAAGGAGCTCTCTGTGAGGCTTTATGTGCTTCAAGCACACAAACAGCTCAGAACAGCTAATTATTGCTACAGCGGCACCCAGCTTCGGGGCTGAGCGCCAAAACCACTTGCTTCTCCCTCCATGGGCTCCCTTGCTGTCCTACTGGGTGGCTCCATTCTTCTTTAATCTTTGCCAGTAATTGGGTCCCAGTTGCGCCAGTCGAGCTGCGTTGGGCATGCATGGCCTGGCTGGATGCACGCTTGCCTTGCACTCCCGACGCCGGGAGCACTCTGTGCCTGCACCTACCTACTACCTTGGTTAGCACAATGCATGCTGGGAGATGTAGTATATTCAATGTGAGATAATGTATTACATCTCCCAGTCTGCATTGCAGCGGCCAAGGCGACACTGCACGGCTGCAGCTATGAGCTGCACTTTGAGGAGATTTAGACCAGGAACAATAGTGCAGCCTCCTGAAGGTACTTAGTGCTTTAAATCCCCCCCCCCCCCCCCCTCAAGTACCCACACCATTTATAGACCACCCTTAAAGTGAACCTTAAAGAGACACTAAAGCGAAAAAAAATTATGATATTATGATTTGTATGTGTAGTACAGCTAAGAAATAAAACATTAAGATCAGATACATCAGTGTAATTGTTTCCAGTACAGGAAGAGTTGAGAAACTCCAGTTGTTATCTCTATGCAAACAAACCATTAAGCTCTCCGACTAAGTTAGTCTTGTTATCTGACTTTTATTATCTCAACTGTATTTGAACTGTTTACTTTTCCTCTGGCAGAGGAGAGTTCATTACTTCACAGACTGCTCTGAAAGACTCATTTTGAATGCTGAGAGTTGTGTAATCTGCACATATCAGAGAATGATGCAATGTTAGAAAAAACACTATATACCTGAAAATAAAAGTATGAGAATATTTTCTTTGCTGCTAATCTTCTAGTAATTATTCATAGTACACAACCAATTCACTATATCATATTTTTTTTTCCGCTTCAGTGTCTCTTTAAGCCAGAAAAACTCATTTTTTTCTGGCTTAAGTGTCTCTTTAAGGAAAAGTTTGTTATGTATGTTTTATTGTACGGTGCTCATGCCACTTTATTTGTGCTTTGCACCTCCTAAAACAAAAGAAGACTGGGATGTGGTGCTCTGTTCTGCTATTTGTTTGAGCAGGACTGTTGCCACCGGCGTACCTACCGGGGATGCGACCCCCTCAGCCGCAGGGGGGCCCGGGGCTGCTCTGGGGCCCGCTCACTGTGCGCGGGGGGAAAGCTGCTCTGGACCCCCCAGCAAGGTGCTCAACTGGCCGCAGCGTCTGATAGACGCTGCGCCAGTTCATTCCCCGCAGCCCCGCTCCAGCAGCCTGCATAGTCTCCGGCAGGCAGAGCAGGGCTACGGCAAGATGGCCGCCGAAGCCCTGTACTGGAGACTATTTGTGTCTCCAGTACAGGGCTTCGGCAGCCATCTTGCCGTAGCCCTGCACAGTGCCTGTCAGCGCGGGAGATGTGCTGCAGTGCACAGGAGGATCGTCGGGGAGCTGAGAGGCCTGGAGAGACTCCTGACAGGTAAGGAATGTTTTTTTACAGGGGCATTTTTTTTCTGGTGTCTGCTGCCCACATTACGATATTCTGGTGACTGACTGCTGCCCACATTAGGGTTTTCTGGTGTCTGCTGCCCACATTAGGATTTTCTGGTGACTGCTGCCCACATTACGATTTTCTGGTGACTGCTGCCCACATTACGATTTTCTGGTGACTGCTGCCCACATTGCGATTTTTTGGTGAACTCTGCCCACATTACGATTTTCTGGCCCACATTACGATTTTCTGGTGAACTCTGTCCACATTACGATTTTCTGGACCACATTACGATATTCTGGTGAACGCAGTGCCCACATTACGATTGTCTGGTGAATGCTGTCCACGTTACAATTTTCTGGTGACTGCTGCCCACGTTACAATTTTCTGGTGACTGCTGCCCACGTTACAATTTTCTGGTAACTGCTGCCCACATTACGATTTTCTGGTTAACTCTGCGCACATTACGATTTTCTGGTGAACTCTGCCCACATTACGATTGTCTGGTAAAATGCTGCCCACTTTACAATTAATTTACAGTGAAACGCTGCCCCATTACGATTATTTGGCACCTATGGGGGGGGGCCCATCCAAATATTCGCAGGGGGGCCCAGTGATTTCTAGTTACGCCCCTGACTGTTGCTTCTTTGTTTTCATTGATTTAAATAAAACTAAAAAAAAAATTTCAATACACTTCTTTGGCTTTGGTTTGTGTATAAAAATTGGTTTAATTTAGTTTACAGCTATCAGTGGCATAGCTAAGGAGCTGTGGGCCCTGATGGAAGTTTTACATTGGGGCCCCCCAAGCATGCTATATATAATTGATACAGCACACCAAAACCTGCCAATGGCAACTACAGTGTCAGAGGTTCAAGAAGGGAATGGGGAACAGTTTGTTAATGATTACCACTATTCAAAGTATCTTTAGAAGTGATTATTATGAGCACAGGACCAACAGAAAGCTAATACTGTGTTTGAGGAGTGGGCCCCCTCTGGCCCAAGGGCCCTGATGCGGGGGGTCTAAGGACGGCGCTTCCTGGAAGGGGCAGAGCTCTCTGCTGTAGCTCTGCCTTTCCTGCCATCAAGTGCCGCGCATCGCCGCCTCTTCCCGACCCTCTCACTCTTCCTTCACAGAGAGGGGCGGGGGAGAGGCAGCAATCCGCGCGGCGATTGACAGCAGGAGAGGCGGAGCTACAGCAAATAGCTCAGCCTCTCAGGGCAGCACAGTCCATGACCAAGTTGGTCGTGGATGTTTGCCCAGGGATTTGGGGGTCTGCAGCCCTCGTTTTTTGGCAGGGACGCAGTGGTTTAGCGCTGGTGAGACTTCTGAAGCGAATGCTTAAGTAAATATAGCAAAACAAATTCGCTTCAGAGTCTCTTTAAAAAGTTCAAACTATCAAATCATCTATTTTACTTCCAGGTTGTGAGGCAACAAAACATGAAAAATACCAGGGGGGGGGGAGTGAATTATTTTGCGAGGCACTGTATCTATGCTCCCTATCATTGTATGCTTTTGTACTATATGCAGCGCTATGTATGATGTTGGCACTATGTAAATAAAGAATAATAATAATAGTCATTGGAAGGAAGCATCACTCTGGCTGATTATTACTGCAGAATCACACAGTTATCTCTGCATTACTGAATGTTGAATCCTTTATTTTCTTATCATGTCATGTAAGCACCATAATAAATGAGATGTGCGGCAATATCACAGCGCAGGGCCGCAATCACTTCTTCTTTCTCAATGAATGAAATGGTCTCTGCTCCTGATGGGGCCACATGAATGCCTTGTGTCTTTTAGTGTCTCAGTATCGGCTCTTCCTTCATGCCCTCTTGCTTTCTGAAACATAATATGGGTATAACAGGAACTGTCATTTTTCATCCATGAGATTCTACTCCTCTGCCGGACTAAACGATCAGTGTTGATAATGCACCAGTAACTCCTTCCTCTCAGGCATGTTGGCTGGGTGGGATATTTGATTTGGCTCTTTGGTTCAAACTCTAACCATGTCATGTTGTTTCCACCTGATGAACAATTCCTGCATTGGCTCCTTCCTTGCATAATGGTGCATTCACAGCATATTCTGAGCAGATACGCTGAGCCCCATCACAGTGTCTGTCCAGATATTCACGCTACTCACTATTGTGCATCTGGTCCACCACTGGTGCCATTACGGGCTGAACACCGCCACCATTTGGGTCCTCCACCACTGCTGGCAGCGCCGCTACACCTGGGGGGGCAACAGCCGGCACCGGTAAATAAATCAGATAGAGGCAGAAGCAGGCTCTCATTGGATTAAAAAAGACCAATGGGAATCCTCCCTAGCAACAGGAAGGATTCTTACTGGTCCACCGGCGACCAACACCTATGGAAATCCTCCCTGGTGTTAGCATGTGTGTTTCAGGTGTGATTATCTGTAGTGACAAATTCTGACAGAGTTCATTGGACTGAGGAAGTCTTTTTACATTTCAAAGGGGATATAACTGTGGGACATCATGTCAGATTGAGCCTATAGCATTATCTATAAGTCTGTATGTGATCCAGTTCTGTATAATGCCTGAAGAAGAAACTTCTGCATCCCACTTCCTTCTGCATCCCATAGACTAACATTGCTGCATAAAACGCGGCGTTTCCCGCTCCGCAAGCGTTTCTGCCATCTGTGATGATTCAGGTTGGAGTGAGTATATGATGTCTCCCACAATGCGTCACTGCTGAATATGCAAATCATCCCTTTGATGTCCCTGAAACATCCAAAACTGCTGGTATTTCTGTTTTGCATTGTTTCTTTGTGAGGCTAACCTCCACATGTGTATCTTTGTTTTTATAAAATACTATGAATTATATTTTATGCTGGGATTACACAATGAGATTTTTCAGCAGATTTACTTTCTAATCGATTTCCATTCACCTCAATGAGAAATCGATCAGAAAAATAATCGGACATGTCAGAAATTATCTATCGAACCATCTATCTGCCAAAAAAATCTCATGGTGTATTCCCTGCATAAGATTCACTTATATAATTATAATAATATAATGTAGCTTTTATACTTATAGTGTTTTATGGTCCTATGTGTCTGGTATTGAGTACCTCTTTTGTTAACATTTAAAGAGAACCAGAGATGAAGAAGATTATAGATTTATACATACCTGGGGCTTCCTCCAGCTCCATAAGCCTGGATCGCTCCCACGCCGCCATCCTCCGCTGCCTCTGTCCGCCGGTACCGGGTCCCATACTTTCAGCCAGTCGAGCCAGTCGACACAAGCGCAGTGCGCTCCCTCTGTACTACGTAGGCACACGCGTACAAATCCGGAGGGCGTACAAATCCGGAGGGAGCCCCTGCACATGCATACAACTGGTCGTGTCCGGCGGAAGTGACGGGACCCCGGTACTGACGATACAGGCAGCGGAGGACGGTAGCGTGGGAGCGATCCAGGCTTATGGAGCTAGAGGAAGCCCCAGGTATGTATAACATCTTTTACCATTTTTAGGCTTACCCTCGTCTCTGGTTCCCTTTAAGGCACTGATACTTGGCCTGATGAAGTCAGTTGTGTATGCTTACGAATCCCGTTACCTTACTGCAAATAAATGTTCACTTTACCTTATATCCAAGGGACCGTAATCCTTTAGGTAAGCCCCCTTTTATCCTTTTATTTTTAAGGATTTGAATGTATTTTACTCTTCCTGGGCACCTCTTTCCCCTATTGTGGATTAGCTGCATGTTTGTTTTGAGTGTGATTCTGACACTACTGCAGCACAATAGATAAGCAGGACTGCCAGGTGACTGGTATTGTTTAAAAGGAAATAAATATGCCAGCCACCATATCCCTTTCACCTCAGGGATACTTTAAAGGGAATAGAGGCTGCCATGTTCATTCCCTAATAAACAACCTGTTGCTCGACTTCTGTGCTGACAATCTGCCTCTAATACTTACCTAAGGTGAGGGAAGGCTCTAGGTCCTATAAAGCTTTCCCATTGCTCTCCTGGTCTCTCCATGTTCCACCACAGGATCCGCATTTCAAATCTCCCACTGCGGATAGCTTTGGAAGCCTTCGGGCGTCCGAATGCTCCCAAAGACGGACAGCTCTGTACTGCGCATGCGCGAGCGCGGGAACGGAGCGGTCCATCTCCGGTAGCACTTGGGCTACCGATGGCCATCGAAACAGTCTCCATCCGATTGGTCAGAGACTGCTAAGAGGGATCCAACGCTGGAATGCAGGGGCCGTAGGAGGAACGAGAAGTCTCATTAGGACACAGAGCCTTCCCTTTCCTTAGGTGAATACCTGCTATTTTTTTTAATGCTACAGACTCCCTTCAGCCCACTAATGCAGTTGTGCGCAGTTGTGTCCGCTTTTCAGAAACACATTAATGGTACAGATGCTGAAAATCGGACACAACTGCGTTCAACTGCGTTAGTGGACTCAGGCCCTTAAAGACACTCTTTAGTGACAAATATAGTAGATTGCAGTAAATTATTCAGAATAACCACTTTTATAGTAATTTCCTTGATTTCAGCATCTGAAACATTTCCTATATCTATAGATTGCTGCATATGCCTCCCTTTTCTGTCTCCTACAGTTTGGCATAGATTGCTGTGTATTGTTATGTAGCAGATTTTACAATGGGCAAACAGTAAGTAATTTATAAATTAATATTGTAAACAATATCGTAAAGAAATAAGCAATTTTATTGATTACATTATTATTACTACGGATTCTATGTCACTGGCCCAGAATGAACATGCAGATAAACTGGATGCATGCAACTACAGCCTAAAGCTCAGCAGGACCATCAAGCAACTAGCATTGTTTATAAAGTAATGAAGATAGCAGTCTCCTTATTCTTCCTCTCATGGCAGATTTCCTTAAAGGATATCTGAGTTTAAAAAAAGTAATTACCTATTTCTGTGCATAATCCTCCCGGGGCACAGTCTGCCTCCTCTTTTTCCCCTGTTTTTCTCCAGTTGTTTGCTAAAGGCTCCGGCCCGGGCCCTGACTTTCCCCAGGTTCAGTACCCTTGACCCGAAAAAAGAACTCTGGAATCACTGCCATGCCTATGCAGTTCACATGGCTGTGAGTGCGCTTGCGCAGGTCGCAAAACCCCCTGCCACCACGTCCTTGCTCCCTGAGGTCTCCTAGTCTCTGCACGTCTCGTGCATGCTAAGTAGGCACGGCCTCACATGAACTGCTGGTGGTGAAGTGACGTGCCTGCACAATTTCCAGGAGACCGACAGCAGCGAGGACTTTAAAACAGCAGAGGGCCTGCGACCTGTGCAGACGCACATGCAGCCATGCAAACTGTGCAGATGCAGTGGTGATCGCAAACTTCTTCTAAGGCCCGGTTCACATTGGCGGTCGCCGTCCGGAATCGCCGTGCCGGAGCCAGACCGCATGCGGAACGGACGCAACGGACGCACGGCACAGCAATGAAAGTCTATGCGTCCGTTCCGTCCGGACCGGAGCCGGACCGGATCCGGACTCCGGCGTAAGATCCAACATGCGCTATTTTTTGGTCCGGCTCCTCCGGCAGACGTATCCGGAGCGGAGCCGGACTGTTGCATCCGGCCAATACAAACCAATGAGAACCGGAGAGCGCACAACACACTGGCCGTAAAAAACGGACGCTCCACCCCACCTCCCATGCTTCCTCCATGCTACAGCGGCCATCCTGGACGGGGACACATGGGCCCAGCGCCCACAGAGTGGAGCAGCAGCGACCTCACGCTGGAGCTCCCCGGCAGCAACATGTCCGATACGTCTGATAACGAGGAGGTGAGGCCCTACAACGACCCCAGAGCTTCTGCCGACCTCCCAGACCCCAGGTATTATTTTATACAGCTTGTTATCTCAAACGGATCCGGACCGCAACCGTGTTCATACCGCACGGAAAACGGATGCAAACGGACCGGATCCGGAACGGATCTGGATAGGAACCGTACGGATCAGGTCCGGTCCGGATCCGGTGCGGTCCGGACATCCGTTCCGGTTTTTAAAAAACCGCAAGTGTGAACGGGGCCTTACAGGTCAAGGCTTCTGACTCAGGGGAGGACCGGGGTCCGGTCCGGAGCCTTTAACAAACAATTGGAGCAAAACAGGGGAAAAGAAGGACGTAGACCGCGCCCCGGGAGGATTATGCACAGAAATAGGTAATTACCTATTTTTTTAAACTCACTCGCCTCAGATATCCTTTAAAGCGCCTGATCTGTATTTGTATGCATTACAATGCATTGCTCCCATATGACAAGCAGACACGCAGGTAGGTGTTCCTAATAAAGTGTTCAGTAAGTGCAGCCCTGTATTCAGCATAATATTTGTGAAACAAGTAATGACACACATTTAGCGGTTTCTAAATGTTAATTGGAACATTCCTAATATGTGAATTTAAGTGAAGAGAGCTCAACTCTTTTGTTCCGTGTTGCCTTCAACTTTGCCTCACAACAGGAACAGACAGTAATAGATTAAAAAGATTACATTCTTTGCAGTAATTATCATGTAGGAAATTAAAGCTTTTAAATAAATTAATTGTCATAAAATGCACTTGATTAGGTTTTATCTTTATATAATGACTCCCTGGAGCTTAAAGCAAATTTAAAAAGATTTCTGCGTCCTTTTATTCAATAATAACCGTCATTGTTACCTTCGTCCTTCTTGCGCTGCACCAAAACTTGGCAGCCTTGTTTTGCTTCTTTTAAACAAAGAGGACATACATTAAATTAATGTGTAACGGGATAAAAAAATAAAATGTGTGGTTCATTTTGATAATAAAAGTGCTTTTCAGTTATTCAGTTCTTGAATATTAAGCGATCGGGGGCATTCAGAGAGGCCAATACACAACAGTGCAGAGTGTTACAAATAATCCAACATAACAATTCCTATTATATTTTTCAAGTCGCCAAGGTAAGCTTTTCACGGCGCCTATCAATAAGAAGTGTGCCTGTTTGGCTTCGGTAGAATAATAGAGAGATATGAAAAATAGAAGGCCGTGAAATCCTACACAAAACAATAGGTAGTGACCACACGTATGTGACAGAGGCACTGTACTGACAAATAGTAAAACTGTAGTAAATTATTCAGGATACCCACTTTTATGGTAATTTAACTGGTTTAAAGAACAAGCGACACCCATGCTAACCAAGAAATAAAAAACACATATATAAGTAGATAAATACTACTTCTACTTACATAAGAGATGTATTGTGCTATCCACTTACTGATTCCTGTGAATTTTACAGAAAATCCTATTCTAGGCAGTGGCCATTTTGCCAAGCTAATGTTTTCCCCCCTCCCTTCTTTTGTATTCATTAGCTGCCCTCCACCCAGAGTCTTCAGACACTCCCACTGAGGACACTCCCACTGCAACTTCACTGTCTATTTTTGTTTACACATCCAATCACTGAGTCACCTCAGCCTTGCTTGTAAACACAAGTAATCAGAGGGTGTTCCTGATAAGCAGCAAGGCAGGGAAATAAATGGAAGAGGAGGAATATATTATAGATAAAAATAACTCCCAGCATTCAACTTTTTGGCACTGTTTGGCACGAGGGCCAGTGCTCCTAAAGTATGTCATAACTCCAAACCATAACAGCAGAAAAAGTTTTGCAAGTTTTGAATGCAGGGTTAGCATCTTTATCACTTAATACACTCAGACCAGTTGCTGTTGAAATTTGATATTTATGGTGACAATACAGCTTTAAAGAGAGTCTGAAGCAAACAATAAAAAACAAAAACAAAAAAACAACAGATACTTATCTAAGGAGAGAGAAGGCTCTGGGTCCTCAGTGTTTCTCAACATGTTAATGGTATGTACCCCTTTTAAAACCCTGTAGTCACCAAGTACCCCTATCATAATAAACATTATCACAAGTACCCCTTGACAAATACAGTATATATTTAATTGTAGTACATGATCATTGGTTCTAAACAATTGTCCAAGCATTAACTATTGCTTTTAATTAGCTAAAATCAGGCCCGGCCCTAGACTTTTTGCCGCCTGAGGCGATCTTCAAAAAAATCGCCGCCCCTCCCCCCCCCAAGCTGTGTGTGTGGGGGGGGCCGCCCGAGCTGGAGGGGATAGCGGGCAGGAAGGGGGTATTGGGCCTAGCGGCGGGGAGGGGGGTCGGACCCCCCCCCTCCCTCGCCTGGGTCCCCCGTCCTCCGCTCCCCTCCAGCTTTAAAAGTGACGTCCCTGGCTGCAGCTAGCTACATTGTAAGAGGCAACGGGCGGGGATCACTCACCTCTTCCTCGTTCCAGCCCGAGCCTGCGCTCCACTGACGTCACTTCCTGCGGCGTAGCAGGAAGTGACGTCAGTGGAGCGCAGGCTCGGGCTGGAACGAGGAAGAGGTGAGTGATCCCCGCCCGTTGCCTCTTACAATGTAGCTAGCTGCAGCCAGGGACGTCACTTTTAAAGCTGGAGGGGAGCGGAGGATGGGGGACCCAGGCGAGGGAGGGGGGGGTCCGACCCCCCTCCCCGCCGCTAGGCCCAATACCCCCTTCCTGCCCGCTATCCCCTCCAGCTCGGGCGGCCCCCCACACACACGGACGGGCGGGTGCCGCCCCCCCAGAAGTGCCGCCTGAGGCAAAAGTTTCACCCCGCCTCATGGGCGGGCCGGCCCTGGCTAAAATACTAATTTGGTATCGTTTAAATAAGATTTATAATTTTCTAAAACTCAAATTTGTTATTCTTGGTTGAGTATATCAAACCTGAGTACCCCCTGGAACCATCAGAAATACCACCTGGGGTACGCATACCACACGTTGAGAAACTAGGCTCTAGAGCAGGCTTTCTCAATTAGGGTTCCTTGAGGACTCTGCAGGGGTTCCTTGGCATTTTACCTCATCGTGGGGGAAGTATAACAGAGCACACTATAATAGGTGATACTGTAACAAGAAGCACTAAATTGGGGGGTCAGGAGACAGTATAATGATTGGCAGTGTAATAGGAGATAGTGTAATTAGCAGCTTAACCTACTTTCATGCCTCCTGAAAAATAAATGTAGGGGTTCTGCGAGACCAAAAAATTGTTTGCAGGGGTTCCTTGAGATCCAAAAGTAATTTACAGGGTTCCTCCCAGGTAAAATGGTTGAGAAAGGCTGCTCTAGGGCATACATGTCAAACTCTGGTCTGTGGGCCAAATCTGGCCCTCAGAGCCAATAAATTTGGCCTTCAAGTGGTTTACCCATTTTACTTTATGTTTGGCCCACTCTAGACCACCAGGGAAGCTATATTGGAGGTAAAGCTCTAGATCACAAGAGAATCCGTACAAAGAGGGAAAGTGAAAGCACCAATTACTAGGGAACTGCATAGGGGAAGGTGGGGGCCACTAGACACCAGGGAACTGTATAGGGGAGGAAGGAAGACCACTAGACACCAGGGAACTGCATAAGGGTTGGGGGCATTAGACACCAGGGGACTCTATAGGGGAGGTACGTGGCCACTAGACATTGAGGTTGGCCCGCGATTTGGTCCCAGTTTTAAATTTTGGCCTACTTTGTATGTGAGTTTGACACCCCTGCTCTAGAACCTTCCCGTTCCTCTCCTGGTTCCGGCGTTCCACCGCTGGCTCTCCCATTAGCAGTCTCCGACCCACTGCTCTCTGCCGATGTGGGAGGCTTTGGAAGTCTTCAGGAGCCCGAGTACTCTCTCGCACGCTCATACGGGCGCAGTATGGAGCCGCCCATTTTTGGAAGCACTCGGGCACCCAAAGACTTCCAAAACGTCCTGTGGCAGAAGATTTGGACAGGGGAGCAGAACAGGGGAGCCAGCGCTGGAATTCGGGGACCGGAGAGCAATGGGAAGGCTCATTAGGACCCAGCGCCTTCCCTTTCCTTAGGTAAGTATCTGGGTTTTTTTTGTTTTTTTTTGCTTCAGACTCTATTTAAGCATCAGAAACATTTCTTTAATCTATATATTGCTGTATATTGGTATGTAACCCCACCCTCCTAGTAATATCACAGCATAGGCTGTTTAGCTATTCAAAATCTTCCTCCCACAGCATTCTGGGAGATTTTAATCCGAAATAATAATAAATCTAAACATTTATATAGCGCTTTTCTCCTGTCGGACTCACAGCGCTCAAGAGCTGCAGCCACCGGGATGCGCTCAGGAGGCCACCCTGCAGTGTTAGGGAGTCTTGCCTTGAACTCCTTACTGAATAGGTACTGACCCTAGCCAGGATTTGAACCCTGGCCTCCCATGTCAAAGGCAGTGCCCTTAACCAGTACTCTATTCAGCATTTTGTAGGTATATTTTGTACTGGCCTTGGAATTTTCAGAAACAAACATTCTGCAGAGCTGCATCTGACAGGACTAAAGATGTTGCCACCTGTGATAAATTTCAGAATGTAAATAAGAGCAAGGACAGATTTTACAATGGGCAAACACAGATTAAATAATTTATAAATGAATATTGTAAAAAAAAAAAGAAAAACAACATTATTTTCAGTACAGTTCATCTTTAATTGGCAAAAAAATCACACCAGGCAGAAGAGTTAGTAAGTATCAATTATCTGCACAGTAGGAGGGGTCATTAGTAAAAGAGATCAGCAATAATGGAGAGGGGTGGAGGAGAAGAAAGAATGGATCTCTTATGGCATTATGGCATAGGATAGGAGGTACTGGGGTCAGTAAGATGTCTTTCACATCACATGCTTGGCATGCAGTTCAGCCTCCCAACCCCCCACCACCGAATGCCTTGCGGCTGCACTGTACTGCAGCCTACTGGAAGCATTTGTAACATGACTGACGTGGTGCGGTTATCCAGCAGCAAAGAATGCTTCACGATGTGTCTGACTGTGACCATGGCTATGATCACTTGTGACTCAGTGTGGTGGTTACCTCTACGCTGCCTATACCAAGTGCCAACAAGCACCAGGGCAGTGCACGGAAGCAAGCAGACAGGCGGTCGATTCACAACTGAAATTATTTCTGCACACGAGGCTGTGAAATTATACTGTTGTGTATATTTGCGGTTTAAATCCTGAGAGACATGTAAGTAATCAGGCAGCTAAACTAGAAAGCCCCAGAACTGAACTCACATACTCCTGTATCAAAGGCAGGTTCTTTACCTCTATGCTTGACTTCTGCCGTGGTTGCTGGAAAGCACAGAACAGCACAGCACATGATGAAGCAGGAAGGTAAAGGAGGAGTACAATAGCCTCAGTTTGCACTCAGATGAGATGATCTGGCACTCTCTTGCCAACCTATTGGCGCTGTACACATGCAAGTTTCTCAACAGACCTGAGGACCATCTAGCATACAGTGGGATGCGAAAGTTTTGTCAACCTTGTTAATCGTCATGATTTTCCTGTATAAATAGTTGGTTGTTACGATAAAAAATGTCAGTTAAATATATAATAAAGAAGACACACACAGTGATATTTGAGAAGTAGAATGAAGTTTATTGGATGTACAGAAAGTGCACAATAGTTGTTTAAATACAATTAGGCAGGTGCATAAATGTGGGCACTGTTGTCACTTTATTGATTCCAAAACCTATAGAACTAATTATTGAAACTCAAATTCGCTTGGTAAGCTCAGTGACTCCTGACCTGCATACACAGGTGAATCAAATTATGAGAAAGAGTATTTAAGGGGGTCAGTTGTAAGTTGTCCTCCTCTTTTAATTTTCTCTAAAGAGTAGCAACATGGGGGTCTCAAAACTACTCCCAAATGACCTAAAGACAAGGATTGTTCACCATCATGGTTTAGGGGAAGGGTACAGAAAGCGGTCTCAGAGATTTCAGCTGTCTGTTTCCACAGTTAGGAACATAATGATGATTTGGAAGACCACAGGCTCAGTTCAAGTTAAAGGGGCACTACAGTGAAACATTTTAAAATTTTAAATATGTGCACACATACAAATAAGAAGTAAATTTTTTTCCAGACTAAAATAGCCATAAATTACTTTTCTCCTATGTTGCTGTCACTTACAGTAGGCAGTAGAAATCTGACAGAAGCGACAGTTTTTGGACTAGTCCATCTCTTCATACGAGATTCTCAGGGATTTATTCATTTTCAAAAGCACTTAGTGAATGGTAGTTGCTCTGTCCAACTGCCAAAAAAGTGTGTAGCGAGCAGGGAAGCTGACCAGCATCATTGTTTAAATTCTTTTTAGGAAATACCTGTATAAAGAATAAAAGCCTTGCTGAGAATCCCCTATGAAGAGATGGACTCGTCCAAAACCTGTCACTTCTGTCAGATTTCTACTACCTACTGTAAGTGACAGCAACATAGGAGAAAAGTAATTTATGGCTCATTTTACTCTGGAAAAACATACTTCTTATTTGTTTATATTTGCACATATTTTAAATTTTACAATTTTTCGCCATAGTGCCCCTTTAAGGCCCGAAGTGGAAGACCAAGAAAAATCTCGGATAAATAGAAGCGACGAATGGTGAGAACAGTCAGAGTCAACCCACAGACCAGCACCAAAGACCTACAACATCATCTTGCTGCAGATGGAGTCACTGTGCATCGTTCAACCATTCAGCGCACTTTACACAAGGAGATGCTGTATGCAAGAGGGATGCAGGGGAAGCCTTTTCTCTGCCCACAGCCCACAGCTCACATAGGAGTGACACGAAACAGGAGGGGTAAGGAAAAGAACAACAGCCTTTCCTTACTTGGAAGAGATGATCCAGCAGCCTGGATGTCTCACTGACTAAGGTGGCCCCGACCCAACATGTCAAGATCATTGAGGGCCAAATGAAATGAAAAAGCTTGGAACTGGGCCAATCATAATTGTCAGGGAGTCCATATGATTGACCTAATTTTAAGCTGCATAAAATATGCATTTAACGATCTTGGAGTGTAAGAGAATGAGGGAAATAGTCTGTATATTATATGTTATAGATAAAGGTGGACAAGTTTTTATGATTTTTTTACTTATGATTCTTGAGGCTTCTAACTATGTTGATGTTAATAGATTCACTTTCAAAGCGTTTTCATGTCATACTTAAAGGAAACCCCAGACAAAAGACATCTCATGTTCCATACCAGGTCGCTCCTGCCCCCTGCAGGACGGCCCAGTATCCTGGCCGAGTCACTCTTCGTCGCGCATGCACGGCCTGGCAGTTCCCCTCGCCATCCTCTTGTGGCCATGGACAGGAGCAATCTGAGACTGAGCGGCCTCAAGGGGGCTTAAGGAAGCCCCAACAAATATAAAACCTGAGACTTCTTTCATTTCAGGACCCACTCTGGACCCAATCACAAATAGAAAAAAGGTAGAGACCGGTACCATCAAATACATTTGGCTCTTAGTTTATTACAGACAACTTGACATGTTGCCAGGGCCAGGTCTAGACTGTTTGCTGCCTGAGTCAAACTTGTGAGGATGCCCCCCCCCCCCCCCCGCCCTTCATTTGATTGTCCAGCACCCGACAATTTGCACCACACTTTATAGTTGTGGTGCAACCAAAAAATAAACACCCTCGAGATAGGTAGGTAGCCAGATATAGGTGCCCCCTATAAAAAAGCCAGGTGTAGATGCCCCCAGTATAGGTTAGCCAGGTAGGTTCCCCCAGTATAAGTTAGCCAAGTAGGTTTCCCCAGTATAAGATAGCCAGGTAGGTGTCCCCAGTATAGCTAAGCCAGGTAGGTGCCCCCAGTATAGGTTAAGCAGTAAGGTCTTTTAGGCGGTATGTTCTTGGAGTATAAGAGAATGAGGGAAATAGTCTGTATATTATATGTTACGTATAAAGGAGGACACGTTTTTAGTTATGATTTTTTAATTATGATTGAGGCTTCTAAATATGTTGATGTTAATAGATTCATTTTCAAAGCTTAAAGGGAACCTCAGAGGAAAGACATCTCATGTTCCATACCAGGTCGCTCCTGTCCCCCGCTGAACGGCTCGGTATCCTGGCCAAGTCACATGCACAGCCCAGCAGTGCCCCTCGCCACCTTCTCGTGGCTGTGGACAGGAGCAACCCCGAAAAACAGCAAGGGGACGAGCGGCCTCAAGGGAACTTAAGGAAGCCCCAATGAAATATAAAACCTGAGACTTCTTTCGTCTCAACTTCCCTTTATGTATGAAATGAAAGAGCTTTGAAAACTAATCTGTTAACATCAACAAATTTAGAAGTCTCAAGAATCATAACTAAAAGTCGCACACCTTTATATGTCACATAAAATTATAAAAATTTCTTCTCAGGTCCTATCAAGGCTTTGTTCACATCTAAAATCGCAATCGCTGCGGCCAGCGTTTGGCGAATTTGTGATTGATTTTTTTTCCCCACCCGGCGCTTACCTGTGCGCTACAATTTTATGTAAAGCGTTTTTCTAAGCGCTTTTGCAGAGTCGTTTGTTTTTTCACTTCCTGACGCAAGTCAGGAAGTGATCTCTTTGTCCCGGAAAAGAATAAATACAATGTATTTGTTCTTAAAAACGCAAACACAATCGCCACACAAAGCGGTTTTGGGAGCGTTTTGCATTTTTTCTTATACCTTCCATTGTAGCAAAAACACCCTAAAATGATACAAGCAGCACTTTGCTGAGCAGAAAGCAGATGAAAAGGGCTGATATGAACTTTCCCATAAGAATTCATTGCAGAAGCGATGTTAGGGTGTTTTTTAAAAATTGTAAAACGCCCTAGGTGTGAACAAAAGCCCTAAGAACACTGTCACCAGATATAAGCATGGTAAGGATGTTCACATTTCCTTAGTGTTGTTCTTGCTCTCATCCTGGCTTTCCTGTTTGTATTTTCATTTTTTATAATCTGAAAAATAAAAAATAAAAAAAGAGAGACGCTTCACAATTTGCAGTAAAAACAGACCCTAACTAGCTTGCACAGCGGATCCGACAGAGCAGCTATTTCAAACCATGGGTGATGCCAGAGTGATAAAGCAATCAGCAAAACGGTCTCCACAGTCCCGAAGTTCATCCACATCTCCCGATTGGTGGGCCAGGACATTGTGGTGTACCCCCCACCCATTGAACTTCACTGTTACTTGATTTTGACTGAATGAAATATATTTTTGACAAAATTTGACATTAACCTGGATCTGAACAGAAACGCTATCTGCAATATCGCTTTGATTTTGTCCTGTGGCTATTTCCGTATTCCCATGGAGTTAAAAACAAGTTCTGCAGTTAAATTTTTTCAGAATTCTTTACATCAAAAGGCCGAACCCCCAGCAAAAAAAGATTACATGTTTGTTTGAAAAAAAAGCAGAGTGATTATGTTTTGCTTTTATTCATTGTGGCGAGCCATGAAGAACAGAGACAACAGATAGTGCTGCCGTAGCTTCTGTTTTATACACGTTAAAAAGAATATTGTAGGTAACTGTGCTGTACGCACAAAGGAATGCGGCGATATATTCACCGTTTACAATGGAACGGTTTTATCTGATGAAAGCCTGTTGAGATGAGCAGAAGTTTTGTTGTAAGTGTTTGTAAAGGGTCTGCTTGATATATGAGATGCCTGGAGAAACAATAACATCACGATTAGGCTTCTTTGCAAAAGCGTATAATACAGAAAATAATTGTAGTGAAATTAGGCCAAAAAAGACAGTAAAAGGGAAATTCTGCTTTGCTTAAAGAGACTCTGAAGCGAGAATAAATCTCGCTTCAGAGCTCATAAATAGCAGGGGCACGTGTGCCCCTGCTAAAACGCCGCTATCCCGCGGCTAAACGGGGGTCCCTTCACCCCCAACCCACCCCCCGCAAAAGTGTTTAGTAGAAAAAGTCGCTGGCTGTCTCTTCCTGGAGGCAGGGCTAACGGCTGCAGCCCTGCCTCCCAGCGCGTCTGTCAGCGGCGCATCGCCGCCTCTCCCCCGCCCCTCTCAGTGAAGGAAGACTGAGAGGGGCGGGGGAGAGGCGGAGATACGCGCTGACAGACGCGCGTGGGGCAGGGCTGCGGCGGTTAGCCCTGCCCCAACCAGGAAGCGCTCCCCCGGTGTATCGAGGGGGATTTGGGGGTGAAGGGACCCCCGTTAAGCCGCGCTATAGCGGCGTTTTAGCAGGGGCACACATGCCCCTGCTATTTATGAGGTCTGAAGCGAGATTTATTCTCGCTTCAGACTCTCTTTAAAGGGACTCTGAGCACTCACTAAAAATGAAAAAGTGACTTGCCTGGGGCTTCCTCCATCCCACCGTAGTCCTCATTGCTCCATCTGGTGTGAATCATCTGCCAAGCTCTTTGTCCAGCCCAGCTAACTGGGCATAGCTGCGTGGATCTGACTGCACACTGTTCCACCCCATCCGCACCGCACGCTCAGCGGACAGCCGTTTACACTACCTGTGACTGCAACATCCATTACCCGCAACTGCTTCTTGGGATATTCAAGCACGCAGCAAGGAGATGGTCTGGTGAGAACATGCTGATCATGCAATGAGTTTTTGAACTGTATACTCTGGCTGTTGTGGCGATGGCCACTTGCTTGTCTTGATATATGCTGATGCTTTGCATTGCTCTTTTGCATGGGGAATACTAACCTGCATGAACTATTAACCAGATTCTGTGCATGGCCTAATACCTTGCTGCGGAGGTGCATATTTATGGAACTTTTGGAAACTTTGTTTGTGGAGACACTTTATCGCTGATGAATTCTACCTATGAAGCTATCCCTTCCTTTTTTTGCCATATATAGGCTTCCCTGTATATTTTTGTGTACGGCCGTTGTGTGTGCGTGGATGTGCTTGGAGTGGACTGTGTTTGGTCGTGACGGGGTGGCCATCCCATGTTGTTTTTAAAGCACTTTTTGTATATTAGAGTAATAAAGAATTCATACATTTTTCATATTTTTGACCTATATGTATTTATTTGGTTTTATAATTGTTGAATGATAAGATTAGACACATTTGTTCCACGACCAGTGACCACTTTCACTTAGCAATTGTATTCCTTATTGCTCCTCTCCCGGTCCCGGCTGGCGGCTCCGTTATGGGTCGACTTCTGCTTGAAGTTGCCAGGACTACTTCCCGCTTCCTCAATTTGCGACATCACGTCGGCAGACTACACATCATCACGGCAGCCGGCGTGAGAGTGCATAGTCTGCCGACATCCGGGATCGGGAGAGGAGCCAGGAGGACGCCGGGGGACCTTGCGGCCTACGGTGGGCTGGTTAAAAGTAGAAAAAGTAGCTCATAGAACCAGCACTACACTAGTTTGTATATAAACAATTCATGACAGTTTTATTCAATCAATAACATTCCAATAAGAAAAGCATAAAAACATTAAAAAGAACAAGGCATACCCTCCTGATAAATACAATATATTTCAATGATATTATAATATTTATAGAGGCATATAAATATAGATCAATACACAGTGATATGCATAGAAACAGTGAGGGTGCTCAGAAAGAGCCCCAGGTCAGTCACGATTTCATTTTTAGTGAGTGCTCAGGGTCCCTTTAAGACCGGTTTTATACTTATTTTTAGTGTTGTGGTGGGGATGCGATGCTCCTGCCGAATCCCACCGTAATGCAAAAAATGACAAACATGACTCTGCAGCAGAGTGGGCCGACCAGGTCATATGCATAGCACCGCCCCCCGCTCAGTGATGTACTCCCTGCTGGATAAATTTCAAAATGTAAATCAGGGTGAGGAAAGATTTTACAATGGGCAAACACTGACTAGATAATTTACAGTATAAAGTAATATTGTGTAAAAAAAAAAAAAAAAAAAAAAGTAATTTTTTTAAATTACGTTATTTCAAATAAAGTTTCTCTTTAACACCCTTCTGTAACCTCACACATGGCCGTACCTTATCTTACAGACAGCTCCAGGCTTGAGGTAAAATACCGAACATCTCACTTGCTTTACTACATGTGTTATCCTTTCTGAATTTACATTCATGAGGTGTTTACCTTTATAAGTCAGTGATTTACCTCACTAATGTGAAATTTTAGTTTCGCATGTGGTCACAGCCTTTGTGAATTGATATTTGCCAATATGTTCAGTAAAATCAATTGATTTCTACTTTACCTCATGTGGTAACACTTTGTTAATTAACCACTTCACCTTCAAGAGTTTTTCCACAGAGCAATGTTCACCAGTCAGCGCCCCTTCCATTCATTCGCCTATACTTTTATTACTTCTTATCACAACAAGACAATCTTGTTATTTTTTCCACCAATTAGGCTTTCTTTAGGGGGGGGGGGGGGTACTTTTTGCTAAGAATTATTTTATTCTAATTGTGTTTTAACAGGAAAAATAAGGAAAAAAATGGAAAAAATTGATTATATCTCAGTCTTCGGCCATTATAGTTTTAAAATAATAAATGCTACCGTAATTTAAACCCACACATTTTATTTGCACATTTGTCTCGGTTATTGCAACATTTAAAATGTTTCTCTAGTACAATGTATGACACCAATATTTTATTTGGAAATAAAGGTGCATTTTTTTGTGTCCATCACTAATCACAAGACCATAATTTATTAAGTAACAGGAATATAACCTCTTGACATACATATAAAAAAAAGTTCAGCCCCTAAGGCAACTATTTATGTATTTTTTTAATTGTGTATTTTTTTTAATTTTTTTTTTACAAAACAATTTTTGGGGAACTATTGGGGAGTGTGGGAGGTAAGGGGTTAATTTTAAATGCAAAAAAAAAAAAAGTCTGTTAGTTTTAAAAAAAAAAAGTTTTAGATGTAGTTTTACTATTTGGCCACAAGATGTCCTTGCGCATAACTTCCCTATATGTAGTATTACTACGCAATCAGTAAGATATGCGTGGACATGTAAGTATCGTTTTTTGTAAATGACAGAGCGCCGTACTATGGATGGCGGCAGTCATTCACACGGGGACTTAGATCAATGAACCCGGCTAACGATCTGTGGCGGTAACGAGCACAGGGGGCGAGTGGGAGCGTGCGGCGGGGGGGGGGGGATGTAGTAGCTACGTCCTTGCAAGGAGATAGTTACTCATCCAGGGGGAGGGAAAGTGGTTAAGGCCATGTAGTGTGCATTGTACAGTTAGTGCAACTTGCATTACCTAGGTTATGTGTGCAATACTAGAGTAATATTTGCTATGCCACTTGCAAAGAAAGTAATGTGGGTTGCCCTCAGGGGGTGTAACTAGAGGGGAGCAGCCCCTGTAATTGCAGGGTGGCCAAGAGCTGTGGGGGGACTATATTTCAGATCCAATGCTTTTGTGGCTACACTTATTATGGGTGTGAATATCCAGATGGCCCCACTTGTTTTATGACCCTTGTGAGATGGGCCCCAAGGCCATGAAGAGCACCAAGGGGAAGCAGGAGAAAACTGGGGAGGCCCATCAAGGTTTTGCTGGGGGCCCCATGACTTGTCCTGTTACCCCACTATTCGCACTAACTGCTCTGCACTTGCTATGTAGTTGGCACAAGTACCAGTAAAACTGCCTACGCAAAAGTGGGCAGAACACATTGTATACAAATAGTGTACTCATGGCCCACATTTGAGCTAGGCACCCTAGCATCGAGCCTAGATCTTGTAGATTGTAAGCTCATTATCTATACTGTCAAATCCCTGGACTCTCTACATGCCCCCCCTTCAGTCACACCTCCTTTTCTTTCCCCTTAGACAGTGGTCATTGCTGCTGTTATGGTTGTTTTTACTGCTATGTTGTACCACAGCTGCTGTGATTTTTAACCTGTCCAACTACTTTGTGCCCTGTATGTTTCCTGTATGTGCCAAAAACAATTTTGGCCATGACCCAGTTGTGCTTGGCCAATAAAAGCTTTTTGATTCGAAACTGGTAAGGGCAGGACCCTTCTGTCTATTGTTTCTGGTCACCGCCATTGCTGTACACGCTCTTCCACAACAATACGTACAGTATATTATTTATGAGTTTGCATGAAATATGTAGGCATTTTTAAGCTGTCATATTTAAATCTAAGTGTGAAGGTGATGATGCTATATTACTATTAATTATAAATGTTTTGGGAAACATGCCTGTTGCAGTGATTTTACCATTTTGAAGTTTATGGCATACTTCTAATTCCTCTGTGTCCCTCTGTTTACTTAGTATCTTGCCCCTGCCCTCTCCCATTCCATCTTTTATTACTAGACTCGTTGAAAACACATACATAATGGAATCCCTCAGGAAATACATGTAGTTAATGAGTTCAGGCAATCATAAACTCTATCCTAAATGCTCTGGAGTGGACAGGCCTAGAGAACTAAGCACCAGGAACCATTCTGCTTCATCCAACCAAGATTGACAAAACAACTGGACAAGCAAGGTGACCACACTGACTGAATTCTAGAGGTATCCAGGGCCAGCGCTGCCATTAAGGCAAAGGGGGCAATTACCCCAGTGCCCCCGACAGCTGCCGGCCGGGCCTCCCTGCGCTGCCAGAACTCGTCGGTCACATGCGTCTGTACGACAGCCCCCACAATCTGCCTCCCAGGGCTGCCACAACTCGTAGGCCATATGCGTCTGCAGTGCACTACAGCCCATACAATCCCTTGGATCGCCTACTGCTCGTAACCGGGTAACCACTCTTTGGCTAGGAGTGTTCACCTGGTACAAGCAGTAGGACATGCAAGGGATTGTGGGGGCTGTAGAACGGATGCATGTGACCTCTGTGGGCCAGATTGGGGGCCCCAGGGGCTGACTTTGGTGGGGATGGGTCCCAGGTTACCTATGCCTCAGTGCCCCAGTGTGGCTTAAGCCGACCCTGGAAGTATCACTAGACTGTAGAGCCTCCAAGTAATCATCTGCAGGTGGAACATGAGTAACAGTCACAGACTGCAGGGATCCAAAAATCATAGAAAGAATTGCACACCACTGTAGAGGTGCTGGACCAATGTATACTGCAAAAAAAATCGGGACGGTCCGCACACTTGAATGAACCAAAATCCAGGTTTATTCAACCAATGTGACACAAGTCCACTCCATATACCGACGACTCATTTCGGGGCCCCGTGGGGTTCCCTTTGTCAAGGTAAAACAGTACAGAATGGTAACAATGTGTAGACTGACAGTGCAACCTAATAAGCAAACAGCTAAATGCATAGCCCCACCCCCTGGATTCAAACATGTCATCATTTGCATATGTCAACACATTCCATCTTAGTAACAAACAGACATCCTGTTATCATCAACTGTGCACACTGTATATCATAGCCAAACTGTGCATAAACTCCATGGTACCTGTGATACATAACACCGGTCCTTGTCCCAAAGTTGCTAAACATCCTATTTGTCCCTGCGACATGCAAAGAGCGGATATCCCGCCTCTCCCGTGGTGCACTGTGCGGGTATGTGTGACAGGCACCCGTGAGAATCACTCACCTGGTGCTACGTCGCATCTCTCCGTTACTGGCCGCTTCTGATGCGCTCTGATTGGCGCATCCGCGTGTTAGGTGAGCCATGATAGGCTAGACGGCAAAGCCGTCCCACCTACCCTGGCAGGGACAGATCTAGGGGGGGGGCAAGCGGGTTTCTTGCCCCAGGCGCAGTTTGTTGAATTCTTAAAAAGGCGGCAAAATGAATGGCAGTTTAGGCGCCAAAACCTGACCTTTAGGCGCCAAAACCTGACCTTGCCCCAGGCGCAACTTGGTCTTCATCCGTCCCTGTACCCTGGTCCCGTAATAGTTGCTAGGCAACCAGTCCGCCGCCATCCCCGCACGCCTATAAACATACTGGGAGGAACATTCCCTCCCCTACGTCGTCACTGCCAGCCACACCCCTACATGGAGCGAGGCTAGGACGCATATAAGTACGCATAGGTCACTGGGTTGCATGGCAACCCATCGTAACATATGCCCATAATGCGAATTATACATGTCACAATTGAGAACCAGGATGTCCCGCAAACAAGATACCGGGAGTCAATCCTAAAAGCTGACTAAATCAGCAAGGTATTAGCGCTTCACCACCTCTCATAAAGAATAAACTTGCCTAGCCAGCATGTAACAATATTGATATAAGAACCTATGAAAATGTTTACATCTGAACAAACAGCATGACAATACTTCAGCAAAAGGCACAGCAACAAATGGATGTGGAAAAATGCATAAGCCATAGTGGGGATGGGACAAGAAAGACTGAGTACTTACATACCACCAATGTGGAAAGACCCTAAAAAGAAAACACTGTGAGGAACAGCAGATAAAGACCCCCTTTGTACCAAAGAGAAAGAAGAGCCTGAAAAATAGAAAAAGGACAGTATTAAATAAAATATAAATATGTATACATCATTTACATCATTGCACATAATATGCAATCCCTCCTTCAGTATTCATAAACAGGAAGTCACCTCACTGGTAGGAAACAGGCCAACCCATTGTAAGTATTTAACCCTGCGGAGGCCACTGTGTTTAGGCAGGGAACACACTTGTCTTTCAGTTTTCTGCTGGCGTTTTTCTGCATACTTTTTCTGCACACCAAGTGTGTTTCTATGCAGCTGATGTAATTGATAGAGAAAACTGACAAAATGTGCAGAATCAGGATGAAGAATGTCAGTTTTTTTTCTGCGCGCGAACAACATATTAAGGCTGGGTCCACACTAGACACAGTTGCAGGACGGACACTGCAGTCTGGATCCGGGGAAGATTAGGGGAAGTACCCACCGTACTGCAAACTAATGAAAGTGCATCAGTTTTGCATCAGTTTCCGTTCAGTTTCCGTTCAGTTTTTCTATCATTAGGAAGGAGTGGGAGGATTTTTTTGGGCCAATCAGAAAGCTCAGGCTATCCGTTTTCACATCCGTTTTTTGCCTGTGGAGCTGGAGATGCGTTTTCTCATTGCTTTTCACTACCCCTGCGTGTATCCGTGGTCCTGATCCGTTGCGTGAAAATGCAGCAGGTCCGGACCTTCCGTTCAGGTTTTGAAAACGGGTCCCCGCAAACGCAGACGGATCCGTTTTTTACTTAGGTGAGGCTGGCTGCTATTTTAAACATTAGTATCCGGGACTTCATTTTTCATCAGGTTTGAAAAACGCAGCCACGGATACGTTTCCGGACCTAGTGTGGACCAGCTGTAAGTGTGGACTAGCCCATTGATTAACATGAATTCTCAGTTTTTCTGTGCACAAAACACGCACGAAAACAAGTGTGTTCCCTGGGGGGATTCTCAGGGATTTATTTATTTTCAAAAGCACTTAGTGAATGGCAGTTGCTCTGTCCAACTGCCAAAAAACTGTGTAGTGAGCAGGGAAGCTGGCCAGCATCATTGTTTAAATCCTTTTTAGGGAATATCTTTATAAAGAATAAAAGCCTTGCTGAGAATCCCCTATGAAGAGATGGACTAGTCCAAAACCTGTCACTTCTGTCAGATTTCTATTGCCTACTGTAAGTGACAGCATTATAGTAGAAAAGTAGTACTTATTTGTATATGTTTGCACATATTTTAAATTTTACAGTTTTTCGCTGTAGTGCCCCTTTAAGAAATAATGTCCTTCTCTATGAAGGCTCAAGTCAAGAGTCTTTCCTTCATGGAGTCACATCAGAGTGTGGCTGCAGCCGTGCTCAGACGGATGTGTCATGGTTTTCTGCCACTGTGTAGCACCACTGTTTGTCATTGTTTGACACATATAGGCTAGAAAAAATTTCTTCAGAAAAACACACATTTCAAACGTGACAAATCCTAGGAACGTCTTAGTAAGCAGATGATCATCCGAAGGTGATCAATGTCCATCAATCAGCTTAGTCCCATGGATTTCACCAGACAACGTATAACCAGCAGTTGGGTAGACACAGGGTCAAGATCATAAAAGTCTCATTAAAAAAGGTGACAGACACCGGCTAGAGCTGTTTCAGGCATCAAGCCCATCTTCAAGCCAAACAAAGTGCTGTTTTGTGGTGCGTTTGGTACCTGAGCAGCGCACAACTCTATGGGAATCAATGGCCTCGCAAACAATCTTAATAGATTGCCGTAGTAGCATTGCACAAACATGCCCATATTTCCAGATTCACGAGACACACTTCCTGTCTGGAAGGGTGCACGTGACTGTGGGGTCTGGCGTCACTCGTTTGCACACTTATGGAAAAGCGAAGGTCACGCTGATTTCCCAGTTGGTGCATTCTGCTGCAAGAAACAAAATGATAGAAATGGTGCGCTGTCGATTTGCTGAGTTAGGCAGGCCTGGCCAACCAATGATGCCAAGCAAGGCATCTTCTTCAGGTGTCGGAAATCTGGTGGTGGCTCCGGGCAGAATCAGGAAGTGTGCCTGGCCTGCAGGGACGGATCTAGGGGGGGGGAGGGGGCAGACGGGGATTGAAACGGGGAGGTTACCAGCACAGGATAGAGATCACCGAGAGAGGAGACGGAAGGCTCTATACGACCCAGAGCCTTCCCTCTCCTTAGGTAAGTATTTGCTTCATTTTTTTTTAAATACGGTTCCCATTCACTTTAAGAAGCAAAGTGACATCTTCTAACAAGTTTACTTCTGGGAATCCTTAGTGCCATCACCAACATAGTTTATTGTTTTTTAAAATATTTTTGTTGATGTACAAATTTTGTAATACATTAAAAAAAGGTATTACTTTTCCAAGACTTTGTTTTGTTTCTACCTATATGTAATAAATGAGAAACTGAATTTGGAAAAATCACTTTGAGCATGGGCTCTGTTAATATT
Source organism: Hyperolius riggenbachi (assembly GCF_040937935.1). NCBI lineage: Eukaryota > Metazoa > Chordata > Amphibia > Anura > Hyperoliidae > Hyperolius > Hyperolius riggenbachi. The sequence goes on along the minus strand of NC_090647.1, from coordinate 507,549,582 downwards.
TAATATAACCTTTCTCATTGCATAAACCTCTTTCATGAAGCCAAACCTGAGCATGAACATAACGGACACCGAACAGATGTTTAGCATAACTCTTTCTGCCATATAAATAAAATGACATCATTAAACTGACCCAAGCCATATGTGGGTAATCCAAACTAAGTGCATCATTACAGTGACAGACATATCATTAATTGGATGACGAGCTTTTGGGAAGTAAATGGTTCTAGCGATGCTTACAACTTTATTTTTTTTAAATGGGAATTTACTATTAAATAAAAGGACTTTCAGAGTCTTTACTGGAAATCCTAGTAAGCTCACGCTTGCAGCAGATATGAGCAAGCTAAGTGCCATTAATTTTTATGAACCGCAGCGATAAAGTTGCACTAGTAAAGTAAAGGTCACTAACCACACTTATCACACACGATGGAGAAGCTTGTCGTATGCACCATAATGGCGGCACTAGCAAAAAAACACCTAGTGGCTTAATTCACTAACTTGCGCTGCTACAGCAGCGCAGCTTAATGACTACAGGGAGTGTTATAATTCCCTGCGCATGCTATGCAGCCAAAGCATGCGCAGTCCAATTACGCTGGGCTCCAGGGGCACCTCTGGCCATTTTGTCACTCCAGGCAAGGAGACCTGTGGCGCCCCCACCCTCTCCATGAAAATATTTGCAATGCGGCAGCTTTTCACCAGAAAATAATCATATTACAGTAGTGGTTCAGCGCAATACTACGAGCCCCTGATCTACCGCCACTATACCACTCTGTTCCATTGTAAAAATGTACTGCTTGATTATACTTTTGGTACATTTTTGCCATGGATTGATTGAAATTCTGATCGATGTGGTGGTTGATAATCGCCATATTCGATCATTTTGAAAGAATCTGTCTGTAAAAATGAATGCATGTATTGACAGCTATAGGCTAGGGTTACTAATAACAAGATTGGGTGATTCAATTGTAATGGTAAGATTGGGGGGGGGGGGTCAAAGTAGAGAGTAACAAGGAACATTTATAATTACTTTTTTTCCTGGCGGACTCAGTGCTGACTCGCTCAGTAGGCAGTAGCAGTGTTAGGGAGTCTTGCCCAAGGTCTCCTACTGAATAGGTGCCGGCTTACTGAGTAGGAATAAGCAGAGATTTGAACCCAGGTTGCCTGTGCCAGAGGCAGAGCCCTTAACAATTACACTATACAGAGAGAGAAGGAAAAGCACTTTTATTTTGCTTTCCTTTGAGACAAGAAGACAGCCAGCACTAGGGGAAGGGGGGGGGGGGGGATCAAAGGTGAATGAGGGAGAGAGGAGGAGTGGAGAGAGACTGAGAATAGCCTGAGATGGAGCAGACAGCTTATCTGTATTGCAGACACATCACACAGAGGCGACTTGCCTGTAAAGTGACGCTGTCCTGCCAGTCTCTTACACAAGGCTGCAGCAGCCCTCCCGTAGTCTAAGGACTGTCTAAATCAGTGGTTCCCAACCTTTTATGAGGTATCGCCCCTTAGGGGAAGACGACTCACCCCTGTCGCTCCCCTTCTCTTAGTACGGTATACCCTTACGCCAGGTGGTGGTGCCAGTGGAGGGGGTAGCGCTGTGACCTTGCCAGCTAAAAATAGCCGGTGACTCAACTACTTTGCGCCAATTCCCTTACCGGTGTAATGTCAGCTATTGCAGCCCCGCACGTTGTGCAGCACCGCATGCGCAGTAGGAGCCTGCGTCCCATTAAATTGTGCAGCCACGTAAAACATCCTAAATATCTCCGCTTCCGCACCACGTACACTCCCGAAATTTTCAGGGAAGGGAGGGGACCCCCAGATCTAGCTCTGTGCCGAATTGCAGCCCCCGAGCCCCGCTGGTTCCCGAGACTGATTGCAGCAAACCTATCTCGGGAACTAGCGGGGATCGGGGGCTGCAATTCGACACAGAGCTAGATCTGGGGGTCCCTCCCCTGAAAATTTCGGGAGTGTACGTGGTGCGGAAGCGGAGATATTTCAGGTAAATAATATCTAACTTCCCACTAAGCATGCGCGATACTCAGTGAGGAAGGCTGCTTCCGGGCTGCAATATCTGACATTACACCGGCGCGTGACCAACGAGCTCTGAGGAATTACGCAACTCTATCATGCACACTTGCATATTTTATACAGATCATATTTTTTGCCCATAATTTTCTTAAAAACGAGTGTCACTGCGACACTTTATTTTTTCTGCCTTCTCATACTGATCGCTCCCCTGTCGCCCCCCACAAATTTACCGCCCCCCTTAGAACCCAAATCGCCCACCTGGTGGTGATCGCCCCCTGGTTGGGAACCACTGGTCTAAATCTTTTAAACCTGTGTAATACATACCTCCCAACTTTTTGAGATGAAAAAAAGAGGGACACTTCTGCCATGCCCCTGCCACACCCCTGATCACTCCCCCGTCACACCCCTAGTCACGCATACCATACAGATTTTATAAGAAAAATATGTTGTTTTATAATTCAAACCACACTGGTCCTTTCTATCCTGGGCCATTTTCCTTCATATTAACATTTTAAAATTAATAATATATCAATGTAAAGGATGGGAATAAAGTTTACAGTCAAACACATTTTTATTAGAGATATATATATTTACATAGAAAGAGGGACAAAATCCTGAAAGAGGGACATATGAGGAGGAAAGAGGGACAGAGTGACAGGGCTCCCAAAGAGGGACTGTCCCTCCAAAAGAGGGACATTTGGGAGCTACGACCTTATCTAGCTGACCACATGCAGTCTTTACAATGGTGAGAAAGCAGACAGTTTTTTTTCTAAGGACACTGTAGGAGGCAAGCCTCTCTTCTGCATCATGCTGTGTACATTTACCAGCTTGCCATCAAATTGTACATTTATTTCCCTCAGCCAGCCTGGTGCTTCACATTGTTGGCTCTCCATAAACCACAGGCTTATACATGACTGTACAAGCAGCAAGGGGAAAAAAAATCTCCTTCCTTCCTCCTGGCTAGTCCCGTTCTGGAATGCACACAAAGACACCATCCTCCTCTTAAGTCATAAGGCCGGGCAAGCAGGACAGGAATCACACAGACACACTCTAGATCCTGAGATAACACTAACATTAGGGAATGCCATACAAAGTGTTGTAGAAAAAAGGTTTGTAGATTCCTTATTTGAGGCTGAGCAGTAGAGGCTTTCATTAGAACTTTTTATCTCTGTTCCCTGAGTTTTCAGCCTCTAAGGACAGGAAAAATAAACTTTTTTTTTCCCTCAAAGCCGCCCTGCAATAAATCTGCCGCTCTAGGCAATTAGCTGGTCAGCTGGTCTCTAGAAGCGCCTCTGCTGGGCTCAATTAGTTTAACCACTTGATGACCCACCCTTTACCCCCCCTTAAGGACCAGCGCTGGTTTGATTGATCTGTGCTGGGTGGGCTCTGCAGCCCCCAGCACAGATCAGGGTGCAGGCAGGGAGATCAGATTGCCCCCCTTTTTTCCCCCTATGGGGATGATGTGCTGGGGGGGCTGATCTCTCCTGCCTGCTGTGGGTGGCGGGGGGGGCACCTCAAAGCCCCCCTCCGCGGCGAAATTCCCCCTCCCTCTCCTACCTGCTGCCTCCCCCTGGTGTTCCGGGCTGCACAGGACGCTATCCGTCCTGTGCAGCCAGTGACAGGATGTGGTCTGTCACATGGCGGCGATCCCCGGCCGCTGATTGGCCGGGGATCGCCGATCTGCCTTACGGCGCTGCTGCGCAGCAGCGCCGTACAAATGTAAACAAAGCGGATTATTTCCGCTTGTGTTTACATCTAGCCTGCGAGCCGCCATCGGCAGCCCGCAGGCTATTCACGGAGCCCCCCGCCGTGATTTGACAGGAAGCAGCCGCTCGTACGAGCGGCTGCTTCCTGATTAATTAGGCTGCAGCTGGCGACGCAGTACTGCGTCGCTGGTCCTGCAGCTGCCACTTTGCCGACGCACGTTATGAGTGTGCGGTCGGCAAGTGGTTAAAGAGAGCTTTGTTACATTTAATGATCGCTCCGCTGAACCCACCCAGAGCCCGGTGGGTCCAGTAGTTGCAAAGAACGATATCGCTGCACTTTGATTGGCCCAGTAGCCTGACTGTCACCAGCAAGTTGCTCTCACAAGGGAAAACGTCACAGACCTAGCTCCACCCAACACGTTTCATTGCTAGGCAACTCGTCAGGGGCCCCTGAGCAGCAAGGTGAGGATGGCGAGGGAGCCCTTGATCCTCATGGGGTAGGAGGAAGCCCCAGGTAAGTATAAATACCCCATTTTTTTATATCTCAAGTTTCCTTTAAATAGTGTTTAAAATAACCCCTGCAAAATATATATATATATATATATATATATATATATATATATATATATATATATATATATATATATATAAATATATACAGCAGAAACTGTGTTATTTATCAAAAAGATTGGAAATATCACTTTTAAAAATAAAAGTGAATCCTTTCCTTGTGAGTGATATACACCATCACCCCTATGCTAATATTCTACAGAAGAAACAGGAAGCACCACAGGTAGTCTGAAGTATGTGGCCAATTACAGGTATTCTCCTGTCTTATGGGCATTTGGTGATATAAATATTCTCACAGCAAGAACCACAAAAAGTGCCTGTGTCAGCTCTCCTGATATCTTCTGCTATTGCCGTTATCGCAATTCATGATAGGGACGATGATTTATTCCTGTGTATCTGCAAAGATGTATGGTGTGCAAAGACTTTACAATCCAAACAGCTATTTCTTTTTTGTTATTTTGGTTTAACCATTTGACTGGAGTTACTAAGGTTAGAGAGCGTAAGTGATTAACCTGGTCTGGAGTGGATTGGTTGCAAGCGTCTGCTGGTCTGAAACAAACATTCCGTTCATAGTAAAACATAAAGGGGTTAGTGAAAGCATAGCAAATTAGCAGTTGTGTGAGTGCAGTGATGCGCAACATCATCAATGGGCAGCATGGTGACGTTAGCGCTCTTGCTTTGCAGCGCTGGGTCTCCGGTTCGAATCCCAGCCAGGTCAACATCTGCAAGCAGTTTGTAAGTTTTCCCCATGTCTGTGTGGGTTTCCTCCTTGCACTCCGGATTCCTTCCACGTCCCAAAAACATACAGATAAGTTAATTGGCTTCCCCCTAAATTGGCCCCAGACTATGATACATGCTTACATGATACATACATAGATATATGACTATAGTAGGGACTAGATTGCGAGCCCCTAAGGCACAGTTAGTGACAAGACAATGTATAGTGCTGTGTAATATGTCGGTGCTATATAAATACTTAAAGGGGCACTATGGCGAAAAATTGTAACATTTAAAATGTGTACAAACATAGACAAATAAGAAGTACTTTTTTCCAGATTAAAATGAGCCATAAATTATTTTTCTCCTATGTTGCTGTCACTTACAGTAGGTAGTAGAAATCTGACAGAAGTGACAGGTTTTGGACTAGTCTATCACTTCATAGGGGATTCTCAGCAAGGCTTTTATTCTTAATAAAGATATTCCCTAAAAGGATTTAAACAATGATGCTGGCCAGCTTCCCTGCTCACTGCACACTGATTTGGCAGTTGGACAGAACAACTGCCATTCACTAAGTGCTTTTGAAAATAAATAAATCCCTGAGAATCTCTCATGAAGAGATGGACTAGTCCAAAACCTCTCCCTTTTGTCAGATTTCTACTTCTTACTGTAAGGCCTGGTGCACACCAGAGGAGTTTTTCTGAGCGTTTTGAGTTTTTAAATCTGCTGCTAATGTTATCCTATGTGTCTGTGCACACTGGAGCAATTAGGTTTTGTAAAAAAAAACCACAGCATTACATTGGGAAGAGCTTTTAGAGGTTTCAAAAGCTCTTCCCAATGTAATGCTATGGGTTTTTTTTTACAAAACCTCATTGCTCCAGTGTGCACAGACACATAGGATAACATTAGTAGCAGATTTAAAAACTCAAAACGCTCAGAAAAACTCCTCTGGTGTGCACCAGGCCTTAGTGACAGCAACATAGGAGAAAAGTGATGTATGGCTCATTTTACTCAGGAAAAAACTTTGTATTTGTACAGGTAGTCCCCGACTTAAGAACGCCCGAGTTACGAACGCCCCGCCGATAGGGACGGCATGGATTCTCTGTTTCCATGGGAACAAGTCAACAGAAAAAATTCAAATTGGACTTGTAGTTTTTGAGAAAATTGATAAAAAAAATCAAAGAAAAACAGGCTTTTAAACTTGTATAAACAGGTACAAAGGGCAGAGGTGACACAGAGGGGGACACCGGAGGCACAGGGGGGGCACAGAGGAGGTACAGGGGGCAGAGGTGACACAGAGGGGGACACTGGAGGCACAGGGAGGTACAGGAGACAGAGATGGCACAATGTTCCGACTTAAGAACAGATTTGGTTAAGAACGAAACCTACAGTCCCTATCTTGTTCGTTAATCGGGGACTACCTGTATATGTTTGCACATATTTAAAATTTTTACAATTTTTCGCTATAGTGCCCCTTTAAATAAATAAATAAATGGCGTAGCACTAGCCATAGCAGCTGCTATGGGGCCCTGGAGCATAGGGGGCCTAGTGGGTACTTAATATATTCACCATTAACTTTCTTGTGTTTCTCCACCTTGTTTCTCCACCCTCCACCACTTTGTCTCAGTGCCCATGATGAACTATGTATAGTTTTGATTGCATGATAATGTAAATTGCCCAGTTAGCTCATATCCACAGGGTAGGGGCAGGTTGCATTGCTTAAGAGTGCCTCCATCTGAGGGCCCCATTCAAGTTGTGCAATGGGGCCCCATGATCTCTAGCTACGGCACTTTGCAGCATTCATCCACAGTGAGAGCTTTTCTCCCTTGAGGCAGGTCTTACACCTTGTTCTTTGTGCAGCGCAAAAAATGACAGTCAATAGAATTGCCGTAGTTTGGGTTCTGGTAATTGCTGGACCCCGAAGAAATTAGGTATGTATCAGCTGGAGAACATATTTTTTATATTCCCGAGATTGCCTAGCACAAGGAGAACCAACTTCCAGCTTCTCCCTGGGCCCAAATTACAGACGGACAGAACATATGTACAACTTTTTTTCTTACCCCTTCAACAGTTAAAAATCTATTGATGTTTTTGGGGCACCTCTTCCATCCCAGTATATACCGTATTTTTCAGAATATAAAACACTCCAGTATATGAGATGCACCTACTGTAGGTTTAAAGGGCAAAGAAGAAAAATACTAAACCTAGGTGTGTCTATAGTGCGAAGGTGTCTTAAGACCTTTTGCCCCCCAAACTGTCTCTAAGCTATTCTATCTAAGCTACACTGATCAGCTAAACTACACTAACTCCTGCTGTACCCACCAGCAAAGCTACATTACACTACATACTACACTACACTAACACTACACTGTACTGCACTGTACTAATACTACACTGTACTAACACCACCTTAACACTGAAGTAACAGTAAACCAATACTGAACTAATACTAAACTAACACTAAATTAACACTTAACTAACAATTCCATACTGCACTGCTGCAGTGATCCTCTTCTTCTAGCTCTGGTCCCGTAGATGCCGACGTGCACTTCTTCTGGTGTTCCCATCCTGGAGCTTGCGGTGTTTGGTGACGCAGTGGCCACCTGCCCCTATACTCTCCAGGTCCTCTGTACTTCCACACCACGCTCCTCTTCTGTTCCCATCCTGGAGCTAGTGATGTATGGTGACGCAGTGGCCGCCTGCCCCTATACTCTACAGGTCCTCTGTACTTCCACACCATGCTCCTCTTCTGTTTCCATCCTGGAGCTAGCGATGTATGGTGACGCAGTGGCCACCTGCCCCTATACTCTCCAGGTCCTCCGTACTTCCACACCACCAGGGGCGCCTCTAGCCTTCTTGTCACTCCAGGCAAGAAATCCTGTGGCGCCCCCCCCCCCCCCTCCCATAACAAAATAAAACAAAAATCATATACATTATAGAACACTTCACACATAATATAAGCCATCAGAGAGGGATAACTATGAAATGGGGCCCTAGGCAAGATAACACTTTGCCCTCCACTGATGGTCACCTGGCTTATTTAGTTAGATTTGGTGGGGGCTAGCAACCACCAGGCCCCTAAACTCTCTCTAGACCCTAGGCAGCTGCCTAAGTTTGCCTTGTGGATGATCAGCATTGTATGCCATACAGCACATGCTGCCAGTATGCACCTCAAATAAATACAGCATCCACACTACAAGTTCCAATGTCAGTCACATTGCAAGATTGGATTATCAAGCAAGACATTCTTACTTTCAAAATAATTTTTCACAAACATTATGAGATATGCAAATATGTTACCACCTGTTAGGGTAGGACTAGAGTGGGTATATCATGACATTGAAGGGCTGATATGGTAAGGTGGTTTAAGGCACAGTGCACACCGAGCGGTTTTAGCAGCGATCCGCCAACCGCATCTGTCTGTGAAAACGCTTGGCTAATGTATTTCAATGGGATGGTGCACACCAGCGGTTTGAGGTTTTTAGCAAACTGCAAACGTGCCTCCTGCTGCACATTTGCGGTTTGCAGAAGCGATTCTGCCTCAATATAAAGTATAGGAAAAATGCAAACCGCTCTGAAAAACGCTAGATCAGAGCAGTTTTCCAGGCGTTTTTGTTACAGAAACTGTTCAGTAACAGCTTTTACTGTAACAAGATTTGTAATCTGCTTCACAAAAACGCTCGGCATGCTAGAAAACATGCCTAGAATCGCTCTGAAATCTGCTCCAAAGCTAGCGTTTTGAGGATCTGCTAGCGGTTTTGGTGTGCACTGGGCCTAATAGTTTGATTCATAATCCATTCTGGAGATAAGCACAGTGTGTTTGTAGTGTAAGTGATACAAGAGAAGAGAAGTAGAATGGAGGGAGGAGGGGTAGTAGAGGGTCAGAATTGATGACATGGATGAGCAGATATCTATGAGTAGAATAGAGGCTCAGTGGGTAGCACTACTGCATTTTAGTGCTGAGTCCTAGGCTTGAACATTGGCCAGGGCAAAATCTGCATGGAGTTTCTGTCTTCAGACACTTCAGACATTTCCTGCATCCTAAAAAACATACTAATAAGTCAACTGGTTTACCCCAAAACAATCCTATATTGAAAATATTAGACTATAACTGTGGTAGGGATTAGATTGTGAGCTCCTCTGAGGACAGTCAGTGACATGACTATGTACTCTGTAAAGTGCTTCAGGAGATGTCAGTGCTATATAAATAAATAATAATAATATGGTAGGACATTATACTATGACTATGGTAGGGTTAGATTGTGAGCTCCTCTGAGGACAGTCAGTGACATGATTACGTACTCTGTAAAGTGCTGCAGGAGATGTCAGTGCTATATAATTACATAATAATAATATGGTAGGACATTATACTATAACTACGGTAGGGTTAGATTGTGAGCTCCTCTGAGGACAGTCAGTGATATGACTATGTACTCTGTAAAGTGCTGCAGAATATGTCAGTGCTATATGAATGCATAATAATAATATGGTAGGACATTAGACTATGACTATGGTTGGATTAGATTGTGAGCTCCTCTGGGGACAGTCAGTGACATGACTATGTACTCTGTAAAGTACTGCAGGAGATGTCAGTGCTATATAAATATATGATAATAATATGGTCGGACATTACAGTTTGACTATGGTAGGGATGAAATTGTAAGCTCCAGTGAGCAGTCAGTGACATGACTATGTATATGTACTCTGTAAAGTGCTGAAGATGTCAGTGCTACATAAATACACAATAATAGTTCCAAATGCTACTGGCTCCCCTGAAGAGTGCTCAGACTAGTTTACATAGTTGTGCACATTGTTCCCCAAGTAGCAGTTGTTTGGTCAGAGAGACAGTGGGAGAGGGAGCATGAGCAGAGGGTGAGGGCGAGCAAAGTTAAGCTCCACACTCACCACAGTGACTGCAACAACACAGGAAGATGGATCCAGCAAGGTGTCCCCTCATGACAAGCGTCCAGCGATTCATCTTCCTGCCAGCGGGTATGCGAGATGTCACGTGACATTACAGGACGGGCGCCAACGAGAAGTCAAGCGACCGCAGTACTTTACGGGGTGTCGTCAAGGATCTTGAAGATCCGATCCTCAGTGACGGTCACTTTTCACCACACAACGCTAAGCAATGTCACGACATCGTGTAAATGACTACTTGTCGCTCAAAAAAAAAAAATTGATGGACATCGGGAAAATCGTTGGAAAAATCGTGAGGTGGTACATAGCATTAGAGAGAGGGCAAACAGAGCATTAATAGAAATACATTATTATGCCAGCTTCAATTATAAGTAGTGATGGATGTAATTACACACATTGCTTACATGTCCATTATCATTGTTTGAGCTTCAGATGCTGCCCTCTTATTCACTCTCTCACAATGAAAGACAAAACCTGCAACCCCCACTGTGTCCATTACACACTTCAAACACTGTCCTTGTGAATTCAGGGAGAAGTGCAGGCTGTGTGTCCCAATGGGGAGAGCATCAGATGATCCTACCGCTCCATAGCTAGTCATGGCGATCGTCCTGACATCTAGACATGCCAGACATTCATTCTAGCAGTCGCAGAGCACACAGGCTGCCTGCAGAGTTTACTGTTTGTTTGTCTCACTCGCTCTGCAGACTCAGTAACATTTGGGGGTAGGGCGCTGTCACCTCTGTACACTGAATAGTGAGGAACTGTCTCAAATCTTTCTATGAATCCTTATTAGATGCATTCCTAAAAACACTTGTGAGTGTAGAAAACTTTCACTACATACTCTTAAATGTCAGTCAGGCTCAGGGTGGACTCATGGAGGGGCAGAGAACAGCTATAAACCAGACACCTTTTTCTTAGGGAGGATCTATAAATCTGAACTCTGAATGATTCTTTAGTGACTTAGCAGAAGGCTATTTGTGAAAAGAGCAGAGTATCCAAGCAGCTCAGGGTGACCCAAGCTACTAGGAATGTATAGGGGGATAAAAGGAACCAAAATGCCCTCCTACTAAAAAAGCAAAGCTTGGTGTAATTTGCCTTCTTAAAACAGAAGGAAATCTATTTCTCTCCAGTCCCTTACAACGGTCTTTCAGGACAGGAATTTTTATTTCCCCTTGGACTGACAGTAATTTATTGCGCTTTCCTCATCAAAGCCGCTCCAAGCCACTGCCTGGGTGGTCAGTAGGTTAAGGCGCCCCTGCACACCACTTTCCTCTTCTGTTCCAATCCTGGAGCTAGCGATGTATGGTGACGCAGTGGCCACCTGCCCCTATACTCTCCAGGTCCTCTGTACTTCTACACCACGCTTCTCTTCTGTTCCCATTCTGGAGCTAGCGATGTGTGGTGACGCAGTGGCCACCTGCCCCTATACTCTCCAGGTCCTCCGTACTTCCACACCACGCTCCTCTTCTGTTCCAATCCTGGAGCTAGCGATGTATGGTGACGCAGTGGCCGCCTGCCCCTATACTCTCCAGGTCCTCTGTACTTCTACACCACGCTCCTCTTCTGTTCTTCTCATCCTGGAGCTAGCGATGTGTGGTGACGCAGTGCCACCTGCCCCTATACTCTCCAGGTCCTCAGTACTTCCACACCACGCTTCCCTTCTGTTCCCATTCTGGAGCTAGCGATGTATGGTGACGCAGTGGCCACCTGCCCTTATACTCTCCAGGTCCTCTGTACTTCCACACCACGCTCCTCTTCTGTTCCCATCCTGGAGCTAGCGATGTATGGTCACGCAGTGGCCGCCTGCCCCTATACTCCCCAGGTCCTCTGTACTTCCACACCACGCTTCCCTTCTGTTCCCATTCTGGAGCTAGCGATGTATGGTGACGCAGTGGCCACCTGCCCTTATACTCTCCAGGTCCTCTGTACTTCCACACCACGCTCCTCTTCTGTTCCCATCCTGGAGCTAGCGATGTATGGTGCCGCAGTGGCCGCCTGCCCCTATACTCCCCAGGTCCTCTGTACTTCCACACCACGCTTCTCTTCTGTTCCTATCCTGGAGCTAGCGATGTATGGTGACGCAGTGGCCGCCTGCCCCTATACTCTCCAGGTCCTCTGTACTTCCACACCACGCTCCTCTTCTGTTCCAATCCTGGAGCTAGCGATGTATGGTGACGCAGTGGCCGCCTGCCCCTATACTCTCCAGGTCCTCTGTACTTCCACACCACGCTTCTCTTCTGTTCCCATCCTGGAGCTAGCGATGTATGGTGACACAGTGGCCGCCTGCCCCTATACTCTCCATGTCCTCCGTGCTTCCACACCACGCTCCTCTTCTGTTCTTCTCATCCTGGAGCTGATGGTGCATGGGGACCCAGCAGCCGCCTGGCGCTATAACACTCCGGGCCTTCTATACTTGTCCTGTACTTCCGCACTGTAACGCCAGCGGCACACGTGCACTGGAGTCACGCATCCACGAGACCAGATAAATGTATAGTCGGGAATACTTCTTTCAAAGGGAAGAGCAAAAACACAAAGTCCTTATATGGGTGATCCACCACAACCACAATGAATACCTATTTCCTTAAAAAGGACTGTCATTTTTCAATAAAATACCATGATATTCACTTGCAGTACAAAAACTTGATGCAATTTTATTGGCAAGAATACAAAAAGAATATAAAAGATTTTTGCCATCCGTGAAATCAATCTTCATGGACAATGCAGTATATACTGGCTTGATGTAGTGAGCAGTTACATTATCAGGTAATGACACATGTTCGTTTCGGGCAATTTTTTATGCCCTTTATCAGGCCACTGTATATATAAAAAGTTCTATAAGGCCCAGTCAGCAACAAAAAGCAGAAATATACGGAAAGTGGGAGCAGCATCTGCACCAACCAGAGCAATACACACAATCCCACCGACTGCCCAGCTAAGAGGGGAGTGCCCTCATACAGTCCTTTCTAAGGAAATAGGTATCCAGGGGACCGGAGCCGGGGGAGAGAAGCACGGTGTTGGATGAGTAAGTTCTCCCTGCTGGGTAAGTGCACTTCTTTTGCCGTATATTCGAAATATATTTCCCCCAGTTTTTGTATTTCCTCCAGTTTTGAGGAAGAAAAGGTGCGTCTTCTATTCTAAAAAGTACGGTTGTTGCTATCCTAAAACTAGAAAGTGCTGTAGAAGATGTCAGCACTGTACGAATGCCTACCTATCTAACTAATAACAGTAATAATGATTTGAGGATTGAATCAGGCTTTTTTAAATTTCAGGAATTCCTTTGACTGAAAAGCCGACTTTAGCAGCCACATTCTGGAGCACAACATGCTTTGCAGCTTCACACAGGAAGTCGTTGTCACCTTCTGTTTAGTGAATTTGGCAATTTCTTTTCTTCCATTATTTTTCAAATGAAAAACTGATGGACACACTGGAGTCACACATGTTTATTCCTTTGGCAGAGATTGACTTCTTTATTGAACTTTGCTTCTCTTTCTATCAAAAAATGAATGCTGACTGCTTCGAGCAGATCAGATGAACTTTATTAATCTAGGGCTTTGGCTTAAAAATTGGTGACATTTCACTACTGCTAGACTGGATGATGGGCAAATAGATATTTTGTTAGGGACAGAAATCACCGTTATAAGCAATCTCTTGGTCCCGCGCGACATGGAAAGTCATTACGCTGTAACTAGACTTCTTTTTTTTCTATTTTTTTTTTTTCTTTTTACTTTTTTTTCTTATTTGTCAAGCTAATGCATGGAGTATCTTGTTCTGGTACATGATCTGCCGCTGACATGTTTCTTAGGGCTCTGCTACAGTCTATAAAGATGGAATAAAGCTGCTGGCAGAACTCTATCTAAACATGCTGCGGAACAGAGATTTCACGCTGCCCAGAGATTGAACCCTAAATAGAGCCGAGACACTTTCTTGAACAAAATAAATTTTACATCGAAATTTGGCTTCTTGCTTTTGCGGATTTGTACAAAAACATAACTTTAGGCATGTTCAGACATTTGGTAAAATAAATATGAGCCTCGGAATGGGATTTCTGCAGAGACAGTAAGCACCATTACTGGGAGTTGAATGCTAAGGTTCCTTTCACACTATGGGCTTGATTCACAAAGCTGTGATCACTCTTATCACGATCGCACTAGCGTTTTGCATGTGCTATAATGCGCGTAATGGTTTTCGTGCGCAAACGCAATTTTTTGCACGAGAACGGCCGCAATTTTGTGTTTGCATGCAAAACCCATTACGTACATTATAGCATTATAGCGCGACCATGATAAGAGTTAGCACTGTTTAGTGAATCAAGCCCAATATCCGTTGTACCGTTCTCCGTTTTTTTGGAGAATTTGCGATTGCCGCATATCTAATGCAAGTCAATGGCATTGCATTTGATATGCATTGTTGTGCACATTTTTGCATCCAAATTTTACGCAGAATCGGATGAAAAAAAAATCACAAAATGCAGAATAGAAAATACGAAGAAAAAAATGCAAAAAAAGCAGTTGAAAATCGCAGGGATTAGTGTGAATGCACCTGTATGTGGATCACGTAGACACCAACAACATTTAACCACTTCACCACTGAGGGGTTTTACCCCTTGAGCACCAGAGCAATTTTCACCTTTCAGTGCTCCTTCCATTCATTCGTCTATAACTTTATCATTACTTATTACAATGAAATGAACTATACAGTGGTGTGAAAAACTATTTGCCCCCTTCCTGATTTCTTATTCTTTTGCATGTTTGTCACACTTAAATGTTTCTGCTCATCAAAAACCATTAACTATTAGTCAACGATAACATAATTGAACACAAAATGCAGTTTTAAATGATGGTTTTTATTATTTAGTGAGAAAAATAACTTAAAACCTACATGGCCCTGTGTGAAAAAGAAATTGCCCCCTGAACCTAATAACTGGTTGGGCCACCCTTAGCAGCAATAACTGCAATCAAGCGTTTGCGATAACTTGCAACGAGTCTTTCACAGCGCTCTGGAGGAATTTTGGCCCACTCATCTTTGCAGAATTGTTGTAATTCAGCTTTATTTGAGGGGTTTCTAGCATGAACCACCTTTTTAAGGTCATGCCACAACATCTCAATAGGATTCAGGTCAGGACTTTGACTAGGCCACTCCAAAGTCTTCATTTTGTTTTTCTTCAGCCATTCAGAGGTGGATTTGCTGGTGTCTTTTGGAACATTGTCCTGCTGCAGCACCCAAGATCGCTTCAGCTTGAGTTGACAAACAGATGGCCGGACATTCTCCTTCAGGATTTTTTGGTAGACAGTAGAATTCATGGTTCCATCTATCACAGCAAGCCTTCCAGGTCCTGAAGCAGCAAAACAACCCAGACCATCACACTACCACCACCATATTTTACTGTTGGTATGATGTTCTTTTGCTGAAATGTTGTGTTACTTCTACGCCAGATGTAACGGGACACGCACCTTCCAAAAAGTTCAACTTTTGTCTCGTCGATCCACAAGGTATTTTCACAAAAGTCTTGCCAATCATTGAGATGTTTTTTTAGCAAAATTGAGACAAGCCTTAATGTTCTTTTTGCTTAAAAGTGGTTTGCGCCTTGGATATCTGCCATGCAGACCGTTTTTGGCCAGTCTCTTTCTTATGGTGGAGTCATGAACAATGACCTTAATTGAGGCAAGTGAGGCCTGCAGTTCTTTAGATGTTGTCCTGGGGTCTTTTGTGGCCTCTCGGATGAGTTTTCTCTGCGCTCTTGGGGTAATTTTGGCCGGCCAGCCACTCCTGGGAAGGTTCATCACTGTTCCATGTTTTTGCCATGTGTGGATAATGGCTCTCACTGTGGTTCGCTGGAGTCCCAAAACTTTAGAAATGGCTTTATAACCTTTACCAGACTGATAGATCTCAATTACAGTACTTTGTTCTCATTTGTTCCTGAATTTCTTTGGATATTGGCATGATGTCTAGCTTTTGAGGTGCTTTTGGTCTACTTCTCTGTGTCAGATAGCTCCTATTTAAGTGATTTCTTGATTGAAACAGGTGTGGCAGTAATCAAGCCTGGGGGTGACTACAGAAATTGAACTCAGGTGTGATAAACCACAGTTAAGTTATTTTTTAACAAGGGGGGCAATCACTTTTTCACACAGGGCCATGTAGATTTGGAGTTATTTTTCCTCACTAAATAATAAAAAACATCATTTAAAACTGCATTTTGTGTTCAATTATGTTATCTTTGACTAATAGTTAACGGTTTTTGATGAGCAGAAACATTTAAGTGTGACAAACATGCAAAAGAATAAGAAATCAGGAAGGGGGCAAATAGTTTTTCACACCACTGTAGCTTGTTTGTTTTCGCCACCAATTAGTCTTTCTTTAGATGGGACATTATGCCAACAATTATTTTATTCTAAATGTGTTTTAATGGGAAAATAGGAAAAATGTGGGAAAAAAATCATTATTTTTCAATTTTCGGCCATTATAGTTTTTAAATAATGCATGCTACTGTAATTAAAACCCATGAAATGTATTTGCCCATTTATCCCGGTTATAAAACCGTTTAAATTATGTCTCTATCACAATGTTTGGCGCCAATAATTTATTTGGAAATAAAGGTGCATGTTTTTCAGTTTTGCGTACATCCCTAATTACAAGCCCATAGTTTATAAAGTAACAGTGTTACACCCTCTTGACATAAATATTTAAAAAGTTAAGTCCCTAAAGTAACTATTTATGTAATTTTTTTTATTGTAAATTTTTTTTATTTTTTTTAATTACAAAAAAAAATAAAAATTGGGGAATGTGGGAGGTAATGAGTTAATTTTTAGTGTAAAACTATTGTATTTGTGTATGAAAAATGCTTTAGGGCGTAGTTTTACTATTTGGCCACAAGATGGTCATAGTAACTTTTTGTTTATGCGACCCGCAAGCGTACAGGAAGTACGCTTGCAGGAAGTGTTAGGAGGCTGGGAAACTGTTTTTTTCTCACAATGATCGCTGCTTCTCATAGAAGCAGCTGATCATTGCGGGGGCTTAGATCAACGAACGGGAATGGTTTTTCCCGTTCATTGATCTCTGGGCGAGCGGGTGGTGGCATGCACGAGAGCGGGAGCTCGCGCACGAACGAGCAGGAGCACGGGCAGCGGCAAGAGGGCAGGAGGTACTGATATCTCCGTCCCTGGGGGTGAAAGGATGGAAAAAGGGACAGAGATATCCATACCGCTGGGGGTAAAGTGGTTAAAAAAGGTTATGTTTAGGTGTTATACCTATAAATTAAAAACGTATTGAAAAAAATAACTGGGAAGGAGAGAATAGGACAAGCACCTGCATACACATGTAAAGCCTTGACAAATGTTGCTGCAAACATGTGTAGGGGGACCCTGCACATGTGACTGTGCAAGCTCAGGGGCCTGGTCTTGCATCAGATTACTACAGTAACCCCTGCAGTTCTGAAGTATGTCAGAGCCTCTGTATGAGTGCCTTAGCTTGTTCCTGCTGACTTCTAGTTATTGACCTTTCTCTTGACTTCAAGTGCAAAAATAGGTCGCTACAACCACTCCACTCCTGACAGTCGGGAGCAGGAAACCAGAAAGCCAATTAGTAGAAATGTTGAAGGAAGAGTCCCGTTGCACCATCTGTAGGCTAAAAGTCCAATTTGTATTGTGGCATTAGTGAACAAACAGCAAATACAGCTCACGCGTATCGGAGCAAACATATGGCTCCATAGTCATAGCTCACCCTGACCTTCCGCTTAGATACCATTTACATCTGGCAGTCACCTGCCTTGTTCTTCGGCCTAGATACCATTTACTTTGGCTTGTTTCCAGTCTGAACCTACTGACTGAATTCTGACCATGCTAGTACCCAGACAGTTGCCTGGACTTCCTACAGGCACTTCTAGATTTTTCTTCCTGTCCACAGTTGGACAATCCTGGAAGTTGTGAACAGGTAACTACCTGCAGCAAATCAGTCTATCACCCACTGGAGTGCTGGCCCATAAATCTTTGCGGGATGATCTGAGGAAGACTAGCTGTCACATATTCTGTTCCATGGGATAGTCCATGCTAACCATTAGTGCCAGTGTAAGCAAGGTTGACTTCATTCCTATGTCTCCCACTGGAGCAAAGGGCCTCAATAAATGCATCCCATCATTTCCTGTTCTGAGCGATTTTGCCCATCTTGGTCCATGATGTCTTTGCATGCTTTATTTCCTCCTCCACACTTCCTCTCCTAGTTGCTTTTTGTCTCCCTCTTTTTCTTCTTCTACTTTTAGGATTCCACTCTAAGTCTTCTTTCTCAATGGCGTTGTTCTTGCAAAGAGTGTAGCCAATCCATCCCCACTTTCTTCTGTAAATTCACAGGTTCATCTTTGGCTCCCTCCCACAACTTGTTGTTTGAATCTATACCTGGCCACCGAATATTAGGTATTCTTGTAAGGCAGCAATTCACAAAAGTTTGGAGGCTTCTGGTTATCACTTTTGCCGCCCACCTTCCATGTCTCACAGCTATACAGGAGGACTGCCTTCATATCTGCTCTGGGATCTTTTGAGTTTTGTTTTTAAGGAGATAACGTTGGATCTCCATATTGGATACAGTTGTAAAAAGGCTGCATTTGCCTTCCTGAGGCGACTTTTGATATCAGAACTGTCACCAGACTGCACTATACAAGGTTCCTGAATGATGAAATCCAACGTCTTAAACTGAACCGAGCACAATTTTTTGGCACCCAGGGCATCTAAATAGCACAGTGAAAATGCATACTAACAAGGTGGCATATTACTAAAAAAATCCATTCTACCTCTGCATTTTAATGTTTGTTAAAGACTTTTATTGATCTACGTCTGCAGCCTGCCATCCACAGAAAGTACAGACAGATAAGGATTGCTGTAAATAGCAGTAGCAATAAGCAACCAAAAACATTCTTCTGCAGGGGGGGGGGGGGATATAGGACAAACAGCTTCAAACAGTTTAGAGAGTCACACATGATTACATTCACACCTTTCCCTGGATAAATAAGGGCAGATGGAAGGGAAGGGGGAAAATGGCAGCTCCTACAGCTATTAGAAACCAGGGCAAACTGCAGAAAAAAATCTGCTTGGTTCCCATTCAAGCCGGTGTGAATGGTTTTCAGCAGTTGGTGAACATACTCTTGTGCTGATGGAAGGGTCTCTTTTTTTCTAAATGATTTTAAATTTCTATGCAAACCACTTTCTCTGACTTTTTCATATTTCTCTATATGTTCATGTGGAATAGACATTTTAGGAAGAAGACACTAAATACTTGTCATTGAACCCAATAAACCAGAAGAAAAATCAGGTACTAGTCACCACATTTCAAAGCTAAAATATCAGTTCCCTAAGAGACCCACCAAACAGAACCTTTTAGATCTGTAATGTTCTCTTGGGTAAAACAAAAAAGGTATTTCATCAGCACAAGAAGTTCCTCAGATCACCTTAAAATGCCATTAATGTCACATCACAAAATATCCCTGTAGGGCAGTGCAGCTAGAAGAAGGAATCTGTGCCTGAAATGTCCTGCAATATATTTCCTCTGTATGAGTTATAACTCACTATGAGCTATTTTTACTGAACATAGGCTATTTTGTTATGTGGTATCCCAGACATCTTGAAGCGGTCTGAAGGACTTTTTATGAAGATGAAATCAAATTTACTGTTCTGCTTAAAGAGAACCCGAGGTGTGTTTAAAGAATGTTATTTGCATACAGAGGCTGGATCTGCCTATACAGCCCAGCCTCTGTTGCTATCCCAAACCCCCCTAAGGTCCCCCTGCACTCTGCAATCCCTCATAAATCACAGCCATGCTGTGAGGCTGTGTTTACATCTGTAGTGTCAGTCTCAGCTGCTCCCCCCGCCTCCTGCATAGCTCCGGTCCCTGCCCCCGTCCCTTCCCTCCAATGAGCAAGGAGGGAAGGGATGCAGGCGGGGACTGGAGTTCTGCAGGAGGCGGGGAGAGCAGCAGACTGACACTATAGAGATAAACACAGCCAGCTCTGACAAGCTGTTTGTCAGCAGCGTGGCTGTGATTTATGAGGGATTGCAGAGTGCAGGGGGACCTTAGTGGGGTTTGGGATAGCAACAGAGGCTGGGCTGTATAGGCAGATCCAGCCTCTGTATGCAGATAATATTCTTCAAACCCACCTCGGGTTCTCTTTAAGAGAATGTTACAGCTTTGCAAGCTTTGTTTTGTGTGAGGATTTTGTAGATTTAGTGGCTAGGGATGAGCAAAATAGTTGCCTGCAGTTTCAAGAGATTTCCGGCTATTTTCCAATTGGCTGGTGAAAATTTTTGCAAATCAGTCTCTCTTAACTGGCATATTTGCTTAGACAAAAATATTTAAATAGAGGCGAAAGAATCAATAAGACATGTCTTTCGATCAATATTAAGGGCTAAAATTGATGTTCCCTGCTACCACCCTCCAATTCTCTACTCCTCCTTTCCTCCCCACCCTCCCTTAAAGTGTACCTGAGATTAACTAAACCTCAGGTTTTATACTTACTGGGGACTTCCACCAGCCCCCTTGAGGCCGCTCGTTCCCTCTCTGTCTCCCTGGGCTGCTCCTGTCCCCCAGACAGCCCGGTACTCTGGCCGAGTCGTGCTCCTTTGACCGCGGCCAGAGTACCGAGCTGCCCAGCAGGGGGAAGGGGCGGCCTGGGGACCGAACGCCATCAAGAGGGCTTGAGGAAGTCCCAGGTACGTATAAAACCTAAGGTTTTGAGGTTACCCGAGGCAACCCTTGTTTTCTCTTCTGATTTCTTGTATTGCATTTGTCATGCAGGTTTTTTTTTCTTCTATCTTTTTGTTGTTATTACTACTAGTCCAAATTCTTCCCATTTCCTCCTTGCTCCACCATTGCCGCCACAGACCCCTGGAACATATCCGACAAGAGCTTGGCACAGAATGGCGGGTAGGGGGCGAGTAGGACACGGGAAGCCACTAGAGGATCTAGAGGTTCACCTCTACCTAGGTAAGTATCTGTTTTTTTCCTGCAGGTTTCACCTCAGGTGTACTTTAAGGTATCTGAAAATTTTGGAAAAAAGATTAGAAATTAGAGAACGATTACAGTCCCGAGTTCCTCTTAAAAAACTGTTTACTATTCAACAGATCAGAGCAGTATCTGTGATTTGTCCCACATTATCACTCCCTGCCGTCAAACTTCAACACTTATAATCGTCTCCTCTTCTTAGCTTCAGAATGATGGAAGAATGAGGAGTGTTGGAAGGTAGCAGCGGAGGAGCAGATGGAGAAACAATATGTGACGTTATACGAGGGGAGCGAAAACAGCCAGATCCAATGAGTTAAGACGCAGGGAAAAAGAGACTTCCCAGAATGTAGGTTGTAGGCGCAGGGCCAATGTGACAGATGCCATTAAGAGTTACTAAGGACAGTGAAGCACAAAACATATGTTTGTTCAAGAAAAAAAGAAACTGAAAACTCAAACCTCAGGAACCGCTGTTTTATAGCAACGAAGAAAACTACCATTAAAAGGATTAATGAATTTCAGTTAAACTCCAAGCAAACAGCTAAATATGCAGATAATGTCTTACCTACCTAAAAACTCTGATCAACCAGTCCTTTCACTTGCATAGCTGTAAACAGACCAGTCACATGGTACAGTCCAGCCCAGTCATCTCTCTACTGCACTCCACAGTATGCCATGACAAGTCAAGAACTGCTGGCTGGAGAGTGAAGGTCATTAGTATTGCATTAATCAGTGGCTTAACAATAGCTCCTGGATCCCTGCCATGGTGGGGAATGAGGGGGGGTGGGGAAGAAGGGGGGGGGGCAGAGGCTAAAGGGGCCCACTCATGTGGAGCATGATACTTAACCTGCTTTGGGCAGCAGGACAATTGCTCACTCTTCTTCCGTGCAGCTCCACACCATACAGCCTATCTTCTTGCTGCTCCTGATGCATGTCACATACTATCGAAATTGTTTTGAGTATTTTCTTGCTTGCTGGTGCTTTAAAGGGCATTTTATGATAAGGGCCCATGTGAAATTAACTTTTTTCTCCTTAGTTTTCTCCTAGGGGATATTTTCAAAATTGTCAATGATTGCCTTTTAAACCACCTGCAAGCAAGAAAATGCTCAAAATAATTTTGATAGTACTTTTCCATCTACTTTTGGTACTTTTTTTGTTGCAAAATGCTGAAAAGTTACTTTTAATAGAAGATGAAAAATGATCTCCTAGGAGAAAACTGAGGAGAAAAAGATAATTGCATATGAGCCCTTGTCATAAAAAGCATTTTAAACCACCAGCAAGCAAGACAATACTCAAAATAATTTTGATAGTGCGTTTTCATCAACATGTGGGTACTTTTTTGATTGTGATATGCTGAAAAGTTATTTTAAACATCGATGAAAATATTCTCATAGGAAATAACTCAGGAGAAAAAGTTGACTGCATATGGGCCCTTGTCAATAAAAAGAATTTAAAGGGAGTCTGAAGCAAAAAAAAACAAAACAAAACAAAAAAAAACCCTGTTATTCTCCTTGTCCCGTTATTCCTGCGCTGGCTCCTGCAGTTAGAGTACAGTCCCGCAGACGGATCGGTCTGAGACTGCTCTCTTCTACTGCGGGAGGGCTTTGAAAGTCTTCTGGGGGCACTCCAGCTCCCAAAGACAGCGCGCTCCACACTGCGCACCCGTGACCTCCTTTCTCGCACGTGCATAGTACGCCCATCTTCGGGAGCACTTGGATTCCCGAGACTTCTGAAGCCTCCCTCAATGGGAGATTAAAACGCAGGAGCTACGGGGGAACAAGGGGATCTATAGGACCCTCTCCTTAGGTAGGTATCTGGGTTTTTTTTTTTTTTTTTGTAGCTTCAGATTCACTTAAAAGCCACCAGAAAGAAAGAAAATACTGAAAATAATTTTGACCGTACTTTTCCCCCTACTTTTTGGTATCTTTTAAGTTGAAAAAAGCTGAAAATTAATTTAAATATAAGATGGAAAATTAGGAGAAATGTAGGAGATAAAAGTGAATTGAATAATATCCTATGGCCCTTGTTCAATTCACTTTTTCTCCTAAGGTCCTAAGGTTATGTCCTAGGAGGTAATTTTTCATCTTTAAAATAACTTTTCAGTACTCTGTAAGAAAAAAAAATCAAGTACCAACAAATAGGTGAAAAAATACTGTCAATATTATTTTCTTGCTTGCTGGTGGCTTACAGGGTATTTTATGGCAAGCTGTGAAAATGTCAACTTGGAGAAAACTAAGGAGAAAGGCTTCATTTACACCTTAAATTGAAAACGCAAGAGTTTTGCATGTTTGTGCGCTTTTCCCCCCTCCCGGCGCTGTACTGCGAGCTGTGTTTCTGGTAAAAGCGCTTTTCTAAGTGCTTTTCCAAAACGGTTTTGTAATTCACACCCTGACGCAAGTCAGGAAGTGAACTCTTTGACCCGGAAAAGAATAAATAGAATGTATTTATTCTTAAAAACGTGAACACAATCGCTACACAAAGCGATTTTGTGAGCGTTTGTGTTTTTCCTTTACCTTCCATTGAGGCAAAATCGCCCCCAAAATGGTCCAGGCACAGCTTTGCTGCACGCACAGCGCACAAACCGTGCTGATATGAACCTTCTCATAGAGATTCATTGCACAAGCGTTTTGTGGGTGATTTTAAAATGGCCTGCACTTGAAAAAAGGCTGAAAACGCCCCTAATGTGAACGAGCTCTCAAAGTGAATTGCATATGGGCCCATGTGTCACGTTTTCTCGCCATCTCATTATTGCCCACATGATGTAGTCAGGGAGGAGCTCGAAAGGAGTTGCTTGACCCACCCAAATCAACTCCCTTCCCCTGCTGCTGACAGGTTCTCTTTGTGCCCATCTCTACAGCTATAGTTCAGCATAGTCTTATCTATAATATGTGCTATACATTATGCATAAAACTATGAGCCTTGAAGTGTAGTAGTACAATTTTTACATATCTGAAACAAAAAGAAGTAAAATAATATGAGGAATATTTAGTAAAGGATGAGCGAAAGTGCATCGTTCTGTAAAATGAGATTGTTTAATCGCTCAGAGCTGTAAAGACAGATGTAAGTAAAATATTCTACAAATATGCATTCAATAAATGTACTGATATAAAACAATGCGCAAGTTCCAGCTTTTAATTCGGCATAAAAGGAATATTAAAATGTGAAAAATGCAAAATATTCTAATTCCTCTGGGAGCTGTTTGTCTTTTTTCTGTAACATCCATGCTCAGCAGAATGTAAGCTTTGATGGTTCCCGTTTGCATATGAATGCAAATGTTGTTTTCTATTTTTTTTTTTTTCGCCGTGATCAAACACCCTAAAGTTAGAGTAAGCTGGTCATATCCCTATGTGTGGGGAGACGGCTACGCATGACGCACCATGAAAGATCCCTTTGTGCTGCAAGTCAGTAGAGTGTACCGGAGCTGAGAAACAGCTGGGAAGAACATTTTTCATTTGTCCTGGGCTGTAATTAATATTCCAATGGTGTGATTTATTGCAAGAACAGGAAAACACAAAGAGCTTGAATGCAGACTGGTTATGTTTGTACGGCGTGGAAGCAGCTCAGGTCAGTGGCCAAGCCTGAGCGCAAACATTGGGTGGCTACAGAACTGCATCCAAATAAAGGTGTTTACAGGGACTGTGGAGTGATTTTCTTTTTTTCTGGTCTTTTTTTTATTTTATTTTTTACTCATTTTGATTATTTAGAGTTAGCAGTAATACATACACACATAAACTAGCAGATTATAAAATATTAGAAATAAAAACATTCCTAATTGTTTGCAGCTCCACCCACTGCATACCTATGAAAGCACCACATGTTGAAATGGGCGCAAAATAACGGCAATAGAGTATTGGTAGTTTTACCGATACTCTATTATTCACTATAGTAAAATATTGGTAACGTTACTGATATTTTACTATGTCCTAACCTAACCCTATTCTCACACAGAACCCTCCCTTTTAATGCCTAACACTAGCCTTAAAGAGAGTCTGAAGCGAGAATAAATCTCGCTTCAGACCTCATAAATAGCAGGGGCATGTGTGCCCCTGCTAAAACGCCGCCATAGCGCGGCTTAACGGGGGTCCCTTCACCCCCAAATCCCCCTCGATACACCGGGGGAGCGCTTCCTGGTTGGGGCAGGGCTAACCGCCGCAGCCCTGCCCCACGCGCGTCTGTCAGCGCGTATCTCCGCCTCTCCCCCGCCCCTCTCAGTCTTCCTTCACTGAGAGGGGCGGGGGAGAGGCGGCGATGCGCCGCTGACAGACGCGACTGGAGGCAGGGCTGCAGCCGTTAGCCCTGCCTCCAGGAAGAGACAGCCAGCGACTTTTTCTACGACACACTTTTGCGGGGGGTGGGTTGGGGGTGAAGGGACCCCCGTTTAGCCGCGGGATAGCGGCGTTTTAGCAGGGGCACACGTGCCCCTGCTATTTATGAGCTCTGAAGCGAGATTTATTCTCGCTTCAGAGTCTCTTTAACCCCCACTATACCTAACCCTTAAGACCCCCCTCCCCCCACGCCTAGCCCTTAAGTTCCCCCCTAACCCTTAAGACCCCCCTCCCCCACATCTAACCCTTAAAACCCCCTCCACAGTCTCACATTTATTGGGCGTTGCAGGTGCCCAAATTGTGAATGGCTCTTCACCTGAAAAGCTCTGTAAGCAAGTAGCAGAACTAGACATGGACACTCAGGAAATGCGCTAAGTTAATTTACAGATCAATGGAGCAACTTGAAACAACCAGACAGCATCACCTGTAACGGCAGAATAAGATGAGAAAGTTAATAGGTTACAGTAGTCAAAAAAATTACTTATATGAGGGTTTTTGTATGCTTGCAAAGTAATGAAAATGTTTCATAAACATAGTTTTGCGTATCAGGTCCACATTTTTTCTCATCTTAAAGTGAACCTCTGGACTAAAATCTACTCAGCAGAACTGAAAAGGCTTGGTGTTTCTTTAACAGTTTCACAGCATTAGAACTTTGTTTTTCTTACCAAAGCATCATTTTTAGCTGCATTTCTAGCTAAGCTCCACCCATAAAAGAAAACTGCCCGGGCTTTCTTTCCCTGATGCTGTGCAAAGCATGATGGGATTACCCATGTTGTTATTCACGTTGCCTAGAACTGGGAGGGGTGATCAGGACACAGGACAGTAGGAACTGTGTCTCATGCTCCCTGTCACCTCCTTTCAACCAAAAAGATGGCTGCCCTTTTGAAATCACAAACATTTGCCTGTTCTTTTAAAACAGGGTGGGTAAGAGATTATACTACCTATCTATTCTAATTAACATAACTAATGTAACTTAATGGCAGTATGTTTGTTTAGGCTGAAGTTCCTTTTTAAGTATGAAACTTTTCAGCACATTGCAAGCAAATAGCACTTAAAACAAAAGTTTTAAAGTGTACCTGAGATGGTGCACTGTGGCTGCCGATTGAGTACTGTGGCCTCCGTTTCCGTCCTGTTCGGCCTCTCCATTCTGCCACTGACGCCCGGTATTCTGGTTAGTTATGGTCCCCGCACTCCCATCCCCAGGAGCCTTCTGCGCTTATACGTTACTACTGCAGAATGCTTCCAGCGTGACAAGGGGTGCGCGTGTGGCTGAGCCACGCTTGTGCAGAAGAGTGCGGCCGGATTACCAGAAGGCATATCGCAAGAACGGGGGGGGGGGGGGGGTATAAAGAGAACGGTGAGGGAGGCTACAGTCTTCATGGGGCTGGAGGAAGCCCCAGGTAAATATAAATACATGATATTTCAACATCTCAGGTTCCCTTGATATTACCTTTTCTACTGTAGTGGCCCTGTTCGCTAAAGATCGGCAAAGTTGCTATGCGCAGGGAGTGCATGGCAATATTACTATTGACAACACTGAGTATGTAGCATATTTTATGCAATTAGTGTTACCCATGTTAATTAAGGGTAACGCATGCTATGTATGCAACAACATATTACATGGTACCCTAGCAATGCCTGTGTTGTCTAGGTAACAAAAGTCGCGGTAAAATTGCCGTGTGCTTCTCGTGAAAGGCAACTTTACTGATCTGTAGCGAATGTGGCCCTAGATTCTTCACAGGTTCTGCGTACTTTGTTTTATAGCTGCAGCTGTGAGTCTGAGAGGCACTTCTACAAATGTCCTATTTGTCAGAAAAAGAATAGTTGCTACTATTGATACCGTTAATAACTTACAGCAGATAACATTTTATTGCAGACTTTCAAGACTGAATTTTTTTTTTTTTTTTTTATCAGGCATGATTCAGAAGCAGATGCACAAACGTATGTATGAGCAATATAGAGGAAACCAGATCACTCCAATTAATCTTGCAAAAGTATCCTTTTGCACATTGTTTGGCTTGAAGACGGGCGTGCAGCCCATAACAGCTCTTGAAAGTCCTGAGCGACATATTGGAAGCAAGGGCCTCTTGGGACTTTGTGGCCATACAAAATACAGGTTTACTGGTATTCTATTATATATATATACACTCTGTGTCTTCCTGTGGTACTGCATTTCCCGCCTTTCTTTCAGGGGCCGGCTGATTACTGAGGCTGCTAGTATCTGGGCAAAGAACATCTGTGTCTATGATCCTGATTGGCAGCTGTCAGAAGGAGTGGGGTTATCGGCAGCCAATGATCTTTGATCTCCTGTCACAGCTCAGTGTATGCTGTATTTTCCCTTCAGTGTCTGTCAGGACAAACTGCGATCCCCTTCCCACCCTCCCTCTCTTTCAGATCTTCGGACTGTCGTAGGCTATTGCCTTTATTGGCGGTGAAAGTTGCCCACGGTGGTGGGCGGTCTAAGTACTTTAGAAGTTGTTCGACTCTGACTGGTTATTTGATATGCTTAAATTTTGGATTATTTATATTTTTACTGTTTAATAAAGTTAATGTTGAAGTGTTAAATTAATATTAATACATTATCGAACAACTTTAATGCGAAAACCGCAATAAACAGTGCCTACGGCCAATTTTCATCCACTGATGGTGTGTTTTGGGTTTTTATTATCAATGTTTTTATTTTGTATTATGTGCCTCTCAAGTCCCAAGGCCAGTGTCTGTTGTTCTGATATAAGGAAGACACAAGCTATGTGATTGGAGCCCTAGCTCTCTTTTAGCCTGTAATATCAGCATGGGCGTGCTACATTGGGGCATGTTGGAGCACTGGCCTCCCCCCTGAATGCCCCACCTGCTCAGCAACATACAGTTAACTATTTCCAGACTCCAGCAGGGTACGGTGAACAGGATAGGGCCTGTAATAAAACTCTCCATGTCAGCCTGAGTCATGTAGGTTATAAGTATTTTATTTATTTATTTATAAAGTAAACCAAGGGTCTTATCTATTTGCCATAAGATCCCTTGTAATTAATGCATCCAGATGACACTTATATTTGCAAAAAAAAACCAAAAAAAAAAACCTCTCTGTCTCCTGATTGTATGTTCTAACATTGGCCACAATTCACTAAGCTTATCTCCTGTCTTTAAAGAGGAACTCCAGCCTAAACAGACATACTGTCATTAAGTTACATTAGTTATGTTAATTAAAATAGTTAGGTAATATAATCTCTTACCACACTGTTTTAAAAGAACATACAAATGTTTGATTTCATGATGGTAGCCATCTTTTTGGTTGAAAGGAGGTGGCAGGGAGCATGACACACAGTTTCAACTGTCTTGAGCACCTCTCCCAGTTGCTAGGCAACGTGAACAACAACATAGGAAATCCCATCATGCTCTGCACAGCATCAGGGAAAAAAAGGCCGGGCTTGTTTTCTTTTATGGGTGGAGCTTAGCTAAAAATGCAGCTAAAAATGATGCTTTGGTAAGAAAAACAAAGTTCTGATGCTGTGAAACTGTTAAGGAAACACCAAGCCTTTTCAGTGCTGCTGAGTAGATTTCTAGTCCGGAGGTTCACTTAAATAACGTTTCTAGAGTTATCACCATGGTGATAAGGAAATGTAGGGCCTGATTCATCAAACTGAACTGCTAAAGCAGCGTAGCTTAATGTTGTGTAGTGCGCGCTATGCACCCCTTATATAGCAGAGCTCGCTGCTATGTAAGGAGCGTGCCTTCCTTAGTTACGCGCATTGCTTCCTTAGCAATGCACGTAACATTAACTGCGGGTGGCCCTGCTCGAGTGAATTATCGCTACCACGATACTTTACTTGCGGATGCTACTGTATTAATTTACGTTGTTGTGTAAATTAATACAATAGCGGCCACCAGTGAAGTATCACAGTAGCGATAATTCACTCGAGCAGGGCCACCCGCAGTTAATGTTACGCGCATTGCTTCCTCAGCAAACGCTGCTATGTAAGGCGTGCATAGCACGCACTACACAACTAAAGCAGCGCAGCTTGATGAATCAGGCCCATAGTATTCAGGAAACATTTTACCTCAGGCAAACCTAAAGTTAACTCTTCTGTCTTTAAGTTAAGGAGAGATCTCTGAAGTTAACATTTCAGTCCTTAAAGTAACTACAGAATTCTAAAGTTAAAGACAGGCTGTTAATAAACTGCATGTGAAAATAACTACAGAGGAGGTAACTTAAGGACTGAAGTGATAAGATAACTCTATCACTGTGAAAACTTATCTCTACACCTTAGTAAGGCAAGCTTCTTTAGTGAATTAACACTGTAACTGAAAATACCTTCGATGTGTGGTGGTAAGTTTTTTCTTGCCTTATTATCTGAATTGAAGCTATTGTCAATCAACAGGAATAGAGTCTGAAGAAGGCTTACAAGCTGAAAGCTTACTGTTTTTCTTTTAAATTAGCCAATAAACTAAAGCTTGTATTTTACAGACAGGAAGTTTTGAATCACGTTAATAATCCTGATTCAAAACATCCTGTCTGTAAAATACAAGCTCTTGTCTACAGCAATGCTTAGCTACTAAGAAAAGGAATTACACACAAAGTATTTCTCTCGCTCCTGCCAGTTCCCCCTCCCCTTGCTTGCGGAGTCATGAAACACAGGCTGGGGGCTGGAATGATTCATCTGTGATCTGTCCACACAGGAGCATCTTGCAAGCAAGTAAGGATTGAAGCCCAGCAGCAAAATAGCCAAGTACATCTGTAGGTAACTTTTCAATAATAGCACCATCATTTGGACAATCTGCTCTACTCAAAAGACTCAAAAGAGTTCTGTTTGTGATGTTTACATTTGGCCCCTATCATTGCTGAACTAGTAATCCCATTCTATCACCTTAGGAAAAAAATATCTAAACCTCACTATACAAACATCAGTTTTGATCACCCAAATGGGCCCCACCAGCCAGCCATCATGCCCCCTATGCGCCTAAATCCCCCCCCCCCCAAAAAAAAAAAATTGAAGCTGGAGCCACCACTGAATATCAGTGACCCACCGCTCTTAGCCGCTGGCTCTGGGTCCTTCGCCAGGTCATCCTCCACTGCCCCTGTGCAAGCGCCACTGTCGATCACTTGCTGGAGGAAGCCCCGGGTAAGTACTGTAGATGTCTTTTTTTTTTTCAGCTCGGATATTATTTTTCAGGTAAGAAAAGTAATATAGAAATGAAGTTATGATTATTTTGCTTGTAAAAATGCTGAAAGGTTACTTTTTATCAATTTGGTGATAAATAATCTCTTCATTTATTAGAAGTTTTGTCGATAGAGCACATTGCAGTCCTATGCAGCTAGTGTCTGTCAGGTGCAGCTTGGTTTTCAGATGTGCTGCCATTTCTTTCTACCGTGTACAAAACTGTAAGTTCAATTTTCCCTTTTGTGTACAAAATTTCATTGAATAAAATCCTGTTTGAAAAGTTGCCATAATACGTGCCCTTACAAAATGCATGTTTTTGTCACTTTTTTTCTTTCTGGGTGAAAGGTATTTATGACTGAAGTTTGCAAAAAGGCCACAAGATGGCAGTCATTAAAGCAAATTGTATCAATAAAACATGGTATATAATCAAATTCGGTGTAGATTGCAGAACTACAGTGAATGCAGTCTCCTAATCCAGGAAGACATATGACAGATGTAGTCAGGATCTAAAGCATGATTACAGGAGTGGAGTGTGGGGGATGGGCATAGATGGCAGCTGCTTCTGAGCCTCTTGGGAAGGACATGCATAGATGTCATTTCTTCTGTTTTACCTACAGTGTGTTTATGTTATGTGTGCCTTAGTAAAAACTAGACTTTGGGTCAGATTTCCTAAACGGCAATAGCAGAAAACAGCACTAAAATGCCACCCTGCAGCTCAGCTAGGAAGTTTAAAGGAATAACTCTTTTTAAAAGGGACAGCCCCTGTTTGGGGAACATACCCTGCTGTCCCTCTTTTTCCCTCCTGTGTCCCTTTTCAGGACTGATGTACAGATGTACAAACCCATTTATCTTTCTACTGTTAAATTGTTTGACTCTGAAAGAGTACCTGTCAGTTAAAGGACCACTATCACAAAAATTGTAAAATTTCAATTACATGTAAATACATAAAAAGCTCAAGAAGTACAATGCACTATAAGCTACTTTTATGGTCCATCTCCTCGTGGTGGATTTTCATCATTTCATTTATGCTTTACAAAAGCACCCCCTGGAGAGGATTTATATAAAGATGCATGCCTCCCCCCCACCCCCACCAGTTTGCACACTATTCTGATAGTTGGACCGATTGCACACTATTCTGACAGTTGGACCGAGCAACTGCTCCAGTGCTGCTTCTAGTCTCCTCTGTTCTTCCTGGCAGCCAAACACTGTGACTGCTGCATACCTCTGGCTCCAAATGCATGTCATGTGATCGGAAGCTGATGGTATACAAGCATAGAGCGTGAAGCTACCAGGAAGATCAGAAGAGTTCCAACACAGCGCTGGAGCAGGTCAATGTTCCACTGCACTACTCTGCAGTGTGGGAAGAGGGTTGATGGGAAGAAAGGTGTGTAGGTAGGTGTGTGTGTGTTTTCCTTAGATCCCTTTGTTGGATACCATGCTAATTTCGCTGGAGGTCCTGTGCATAGCCGGCCTTTGACCTGTGCGACCAGAGCGGTCGCTCAGGGCGCCGGCTTCCAAGGGGGCGCCTATAGCTGGCTACCTTTACTGAGGGCACCAACACATGGCTACCTATACTGGAGGCACCAATACCTGGCTACCTATGGGGGAGATGGAGACCTTCACCTGACTTCCTATACTGGGGGCACCTATGCTTGGCAACCTATATTGAGGGCACCTACACATGGGATCCTATACTGGGGGCACCTATACTGAGTCTGAGGGCGTTTTTTTTGGGGAGTGGGGCGCGCACTGCGGCTATAAAGTGTGGTGCAAATTGTCGTTGCTGTGCTATCATTCTAAATGGGGGGGGCTAACTGTCCCACTGATTGTTTTTATTAATATTCCTGAAAGGTTCTAGCCTTCATTTTTAAGTATATTCAGGATAATGCACTCTTTCCATCCATTAATAGTATTTTTTCTACACACGGTAAGAGGATGAAGGGGGGCACAAAAATCAGGTTTCGCTCAGGGCGCTGTGAAACCTAAGGCTGGCCCTGGTCCTGTGAGTTGTTGAAATAAGAAAGAGGGACACTTTAAGACATGCCCCTGCCCTGAGCCAGGACAAGGTCCTCCAGCACCCAAGGCTGAGACACCAAAGTGCGCCCCTCCATCCCTCCCACCCCAGCCGTCACACACTGATTGCTACTAGAGTAAGAGGCATCCCAGGGCCTCCAACACCTTAATCTCTAGTTATCTGGCTTGCAGTCACTGCCATGTATTCCCTTTTTATATTTCTCTCTGCTTGAAACACAATAGGTGAATGATAGCTGAGTGAGCTGTGCACCCCCTCCTACACTGCGCCCTGAGGCTGGAGCCTCTCTCGCCTCTGCCTGGCCCTGCCCCTGCCACACCTCTAACCACGCCCCTATCACACCCCTCGTCATGCATATCACAAAGTATTCAGAAGCGAAAGATGCAGTTTTATCATTCCATACCACACTGGTCCTTTCTATCACCATTATATTTCTGAGTCAGTTAAGCAATTTTTCAGAAGAAAAAAATACATATATTTATATAGATCTGTACATTAGTCCTGAAAAAGGGACAAATGAGGAAGAAAAAGGGACAGAGGGATTGGGTTCCCAAACAGGGACTGTCCCTTTGAAAGAGGGACAGTTGGGAACTATGTAACAACCTTAAGGCCTCTTTCACAGTGGGACGTTAAAGTCGCACGTTATAACATTTTATAACGCAGACTAATGCACAGCAATACAAAGTCTGTGCGACATTCACAGTGCACACGTTGTGTTGTGTGTAACGTGTAGCAATATTTAGAAAGTGCTGCATGCTGTGCGTTTAGCAATAAATTTGCTGCGTTATGTGTTTTGCACATGCTCAGTAATATTTTTTTTTTTTTTTAAATGTAATGCATGCGCCGTTTTCGTTCCATCACTGTGCGACGAAAACTGCGCACCAAACGCAGGGCTAAATAACATCCAAGTTATAGTCTTTTAATGCGTTGCATTAGGGGCACGTTGTGCGTCCCACTGTGAAAGATGCCTAAAAGAAAAACGTTTCTTTGTTACAGTTTACAGAACTCCTGCAATAAATCTGCAGTGTGGCTACTTCCTGCTTCCATGGAAGCAGACAAAGGGTAAACATCCTATGTTTACATATTAGCTGTGTCTGCCGAGGACTGCTGAATTTCTGTACTGACACAGCTGAGAGATCAAATTACACTTGTCATTATGTAGAAAAAGGGCTCTCAGCATACCTGTATGCTGAAATGCTGGATTTGGAATAAAGAATTTTCTATTTTTTCACCTTACTCATTGGTGCAGCGGGATTTTCTTGTGTACAATTATACACTTGTGATTACTTACAGATGAGGGGGAATACAGGCTCTTCTCTCTAAAAACCCACAGGGTTCATTTCTCTGTTTGCCTTGTTCCCTGTGCAAGAGTTCAGGTGCAGATTGCCTTAAACAAAAAAGTAATCACAGTCGATCAGAGCTTGAGGCCGGCTTCACACAGCATATGTGTGGCTGTGGTGCGGCCCCAGGCCCAAAAACGGACATTCAAGGATTACCATGTTAGTACTCTGTAATCCCCGTCTGGAAGCCGAACAAGCAGGAAGTGACAATCACTTCCTGTGGCCGATGCTATTATGTGCGCGAAAGTGTATTGCAAAAAATATGCTTCCATAAATATGCGTACAACTGGGGCGGATTTTCACATTAACATGCGTCACCATAGACTTTGATGACTTACGGTCCGCCACACTTCACTGCAAGTCGATGCAAAACCGTGCAGTAACGTAGATCTGTCCGAGCGTCGGGATGCAACAAAAACATCACCGCGTACCATACCGCGACAGTATGAAAGTCTCCATAGACTTTCATTGCCCTGCACTGGAGTGCGGTACATTTACCGCACTGCCCCAGTGTGAAAGGGCCCTTACAAAAACATATCACCTAATCGAACTAGTGGCTAACAGTGTGATATTACAGCGGGAGGAGGGGGGGCAGAATTAAAGTTGCACAACTTTTTTCGAGTGGACAAAATAATACACATATATCTCAGCACAATGTGTTTTAAAATTCTGAGTTGGAGAAATAGACAGCTGATATCGATAGTAATGTGTGAACGTAATGACAGTTATTCTTTAACAAAATCATCACAGCCATTCAGTATGTGTATTGTGTGAAACAATTACACAGAGTATGATTAATACTAAATATTGTTTACAAAACAATAACCTGCTCCTGCGGCAGATTCACACAATGCATGCTGATTGTATATACTTCACCATGCGATGTCATTGTTTATATGTTACTGCTCACAGGTTTCTGCCTTTGTCTCTCCTTTGTGGTCTGTGAAGATGTTATAAACGTGTCAGATTATAGTTGAATATTATGAATAGCTCTGAATATCTTTAACTGGCTCATTATTTACTGTGTAGTATAGAACAGACATGTGAGGAAGCTCATGTAAAATGGATTCCTCACACTGAGCACAGTATGGAATAATCCTGCCATTATAAAAGAACAGCTTAATGTGCACCTAAAGTGAGAGGGATATGTAGGCTACCATATTTATTTCCCTTTAACATAGTACAGCTTCTGCTGGGCTATGCTCTGCATTTACACACTGGGCTGGGGGAGTGCAGGAGGGGGATGGGACAGATAGTGGTACAAGGGGACTGAAGGAGGCAAAGCAGCCAAGAGAAGGCACAAAGGGATACAATAAGGAGGCACATTACAGGCAAGTCGCCTCTGTGTTATGTGGCTGCAATACAGATAAGCTCTCTGCTCCATGTCAGGCTATTCTCAGTCTCTCTCCACTCCTCCCCTCTCCCTTATTCACCTTTGTTTCCCCCCTTCCCCTAGTGCTGGCTGTCTTTTCCTCCTCTCTCTGGATAGTGTAATTGTTAAGGGCTCTGCCTCTGGTACAGGCAACCTGGGTTCAAATCTCTGCTTCTTCCTACTCAGTAAGCCAGCACCTATTCAGTAGGAGACCTTGGGCAAGACTCCCTAACACTGCTACTGCCTACTGAGTGAGTCAGCACTGAGTCCGCCAGGAGAAAAGTAATTATAAATGTTCCTTGTTACTCTCTACTTTGCCCCCACCCCCCCCCAATCTTACCCTTACAATCGAATCACCCAGTCTTGTTATTAGTAACCCTAGCCTATAGCTGTCAATACATGCATTCATTTTTACAGACAGATTCTTTCAAAATGATCGAATCTGGCGATTATCAACCACCACATCGATCAGAATTTCAATCAATCCATGACAAAAATGTACCAAATGTACAATCAAGCAGTACATTTTTACAATTGGACACAGTGGTATAGTGGCGGTAGATCGGCGGCTCGTAGTATTGCACTGAACCACTACTGTACTACGATTATTTTCTGGTGAAAAGCTGCTGCATTGTGAATATTTTTATGGAGAGGGTGGGGGGCACAGGTTTCTTTGCCTGGAGTGACAAAATGGCCAGAGGCGCCCCTGGCATAGAGGGACTCACAGAGGGGCAGAGAGGGCGCAGGGGGACTGATGGAGGCACAGAGTCACATGAGGATTTACAGGGGACAGAAGGATGCACAGAGGGACAGAGGAGACACCAAGGGGGCAGAGGAGGCACAAGGGGGCAACTTACACTATCTGGGCCTTGTGATGTCTGCTCTCCAGGGACCAGCGATGATGCTCTCCTGCTACACACATGCAACAGAAGCAGGTGATCAAACACCAGCGGTAGACAGGTATTTGTTTGTGGGTAGGGCTTTTTATTTGTGGGCAGGGCTTAATCCAGGGGCATAGTGCCAACAGGACCAATGGCACTCCAGGCAATGGCCTCAAATTCCTTTGGCTACAAATGGCCCTGGGCTGCAGTAATGTCTGAATCACACCTGAAACAAGCATGTGGCTAATCCAATCAGACTTTGTGGTTATAAATCTGACATGGCCATGATGTATGATCAAACTGGAGAACAGGAATCAGAACTAACCAGACATACTCAGAGTCAGTAGACCACCTATGTGGGCAAAGGACTAGGTGATGTAATTAATTTGCATAGCATTGTTTTGTGTTATAATTTGAAATGAACACACATTTGTGTAAAGAAGCTTTTATAACACGAGAGGAATATGTGGTGTTCATACATGTGACCTGTAGAATGATCTGTGCTGCTTGTAACAAGGTATACGATTATCTAGACTGTTGAGGATCATTTGTTCCTGTTATGCCCTGGGCCCTGGCTAGAGACATGCAGTGAAGATGCTGCTTATGTAGAGAGTTAGTGAATCCTGTAAATAAACCTAGTTTCAGTTATTCTGCCTCCATGACTACTAAACACTGCAGACTTCAGTCACCTGATCTGCATGCTTGCTAAGGGTCTATGGCTAAACGTATTAGAGACAGAGGATCTTTGTGTCACCCCTGGTCCCCCTATCCTATGTCACCTCTGGTCCCTCTGTCCTATGTGTCACCTGTGGTCCCCCTGCTCTGCCCCCGGCCCCTTCTACTGCAACAGGGCAGTTTCTAGGATAAATTGCACCCAGGGTGGAGGTGCAAAAATTGTGCCCCCTGCGGACGTGAGAATGTTGTTTGTGATGCGGTATTTAGCTCCCCAGTATAGGTGCCCCCAGTATGGGTAGCCAGGTATAGGTGCCTCCGACATACAGTAGATAGACAAGTTTAGGTGCCCCAGTAAAGGTTAGCCAGGTATAGGTGCCCTAGTATAGTTTAGTGAGGTATAGGTGCCCCAGTATAGTTTAGCCAGGTATAGGTGCCTCAGTATTCGTTAGCCATGTATAGGTGCCCCAGTGTAATTTAGACAGGTATAAGTGCACCAGTATAGGTAGCCAGGTATAGGTGCCCCCAGTAAAGGTAGTCAGGTATAGGTGCCCCCAGTATAGGTAGCCAGGGATAGGTGCCCCCAGTACAGATAGCCAGGAATAAGTGATCCCAGTGTAGGTAACCTGGTAAAGGTGCTCCTAGTATAGGTAGCCAGGTATAGGTGCCAAAACATACATGCCCCAATCCAGCACTGACTCTCACTGCTTGCCTGCCACCATCTTAGTGTCCTACCACCATGGATACTTACCTCTGACTTTATGAGAGGCGCCGCCGGTGGTAACCATGGTGACAGGATGCAAAGCCGGCGATGGAAGAGAGAGAGTCAGCACTGCCTAGAGGCATGTGAGTTACGCTAGAGGGGGCGGGTCTAGAGGAGGCCGGGCCACGCAGCACAGGGAAGGCCACCAGCAGGACAGCGAGACCCCCTCTAAAGTGAGGCCCAAAGCAGGGGTGTGTTTCACTTGTACGCTGGTGGCGCCCCTGCGTGTGGGCACCTTTACAGATACATTTTTAGTGTCTAGCAAGACAAAGCAAACACAAAACAAGCTGTGACTTATTATCTACAGTTTGATGTTACTTACAGTATCTTTCTTTCCTTTCTGTTTGCCCAATGCTGAAACTATGATCCATAGATTAGTTGAGAAAACAGAGGCACTGGAAGAGCAGTCCCTATGGCCATAAGGGGGGCGTGGTCTCAGGGGTCCCTGACTAATTGCCCTGCCTCTAAAACAGGCTCAGCTTTCAGCTCAGATGTTATTGTGGCCATAGTTGTTCTGAGTAGGGTTAGTCATGGTAGCTACACTATTGTGAGGGGGAGGGGGCAGGGTGGCCACACTTATTGTATGGCCTGTGGCAGGTGGGCCCACAGGTCGTTGGTATCAAATAGAACGGAGGAGGAAAGAACATTGGGGACACACATCAATGTTTTGCTGGGGGGCTTATGCCTCTGTGAGAAAAAGATAAGTGTGATAACTCAAGAGAAATGGTTTAAAGAGCAATTGTAGTGAAACTAACATAATTAATACAATTTCTTATTTTCTTACAATATTCATTTTAGATTATGTAGTTAGTGTTTGCCCATTGTAAATTGTCTTTCCTCTCTCTGATTTACATTCTGAAATTTATCACTGGTGGGGACATCTTTAGTCCTGCCAGGTGATCTGTACAGAATGCTCCTTAGTGAGAGTTCTATGCACAGAGGCGATATTACTTGCTTGCCAGCTGGAAAAAAAACTGTTATTTCCCACAATGCAACAAGGTTCACAGACAGCTGTCAGGCAACTGCCCATGGTCATGACATCACACAGTGGGAGGGGTTTCACCACAATATCATAATGATGATCTATTTGAGAGAAGGTAAAGATTTATCGTGCGAAAGGGGGTATTGATTGGAATAAAGTTCAATCCTGGATTACAGTTCCTCTTTAAAGGATACCTGAACTGACATGTGACATAATGAGATATGTATGTGTATGTACAGTGCCTAGCACTCAAATAACTATGCTGTGTTCCTTTTTTTCTTTCTCTGCCTGAAAGAGTTAAATATCAGGTATGTAAGTGGCTGACTCAGTCCTGACTCAGACAGGAAGTGACTACAGTGTGACCCTCACTGATAAGAAATTGCAAGTATAAAACACATTCCTAGCAGAAAATGGCTTCTGAGAGCAAGAAAGCGATAAAAAAGGGGAATTTCTTATCAGTGAGAGTCACACTGTAGTCATACACATGTCTATCTCATTATGTCACATGTCAGTTCGGGTATCCTTTAAGTACCAGGGCCCTTATAGTGTTCACTTTCTCTATGTAATAGTTTTTTGGACCTCTTAGCTAGTAAACAGAACTAAAAGGTGAGAGTCAGCCTACATCTAATTAAGGCAACGTATAGAAGGTACTTTTTCTGCTTAGAACAAAGGCCAGAGGTAGACGGCGCCGCACCACTCCTCACCCCCACTGGATCAATCTACGAGGCTGCAGGACACTCACTGCTCTAAGTGAGAACACAGACAGATAGTAGGATAAAAGCCAGCAGCCATTATCCTCTCCATAAGAAAAGCTTTATTACATCAAACAGCAGCTATGTGCAGCGAAGTTATGAGTAAGCATTTCGAGCCACTACAGGTAATGATTAAGAGCCTGTAGTGGCCTGAAATGCGTACACATCACTTTGCTGTGTCTGGCTGGTGTTTGAAATGATAAAGTTTGCTTTATCGAGAGGGTGATGGCTGCTGACTTTTATCCCACTACTTTTTCTGCTTACTTGGGCTGTAAACATGTAGAAAAGAATGAAAACTCATGAGAAAAGATTACTGAATCAGGGAAATTGTTAGAAACCAATAGTACTACTTCCATTAATGTCACTTTGATGTTAAAGAGGAACTCCAGTGAAAATAATGTAATGAAAAAAGTGCTAAATTTTTACAATAATTATTTGTAAATTATATAGTCAATGTTTGCCCGTTGTAAAATCTTTCCTCTCCCTGGTTTACATTCTGACATCTGGTGATGTCTGTGGAAAGAGATGATGCATTTTTGGCAGTTGGAAACAGCTGTTATTTCCCACAATGCAACAAGGCTCCCACAGTGTGATGTCAGCACCTTGGTCCTGACATCACACTATGGGAGGGGTTTCACCACAATATCAGCCATACAGCGCCCCCTGAAGATCCGTTTGCGAAAAGGAAAATATTTCTCATGGGAAAGGGGGTATCAGCTACTGATTGGGATGAAGTTCAATCCTTGGTTACGGTTTCCCTTTAAAATTTGCAGTTTATACTCAAGAAATTAAATATCATTTGACCTAAGTCCGTTTAAAAATGGGCTCTCGGTCTCTTGAAACACCGCAACCACCGCCACATGTCAGTGCAGATGCGCATGCACCCGCCTGCCAAGGGCGAACCCGGCTAACGGATAAGTACCGTTTTCTTTATTTTCAGACAATGGTCCTGAGACTGCACTTTCAAAGTTTTCTCAATTTTTCGGACTGACTGACCTTCATTTCTTAAAGTAATGATGGCCACTCGTTTTTCTTTACTTAGCTGCTTTTTTCTTGCCATAATACAGTCTATTCAGTAGGACTATCAGCTGTGTCTCCACCTGACTTTTCCACAACACAACTGATGGTCCCAACCCCATTTATAAGGCAAGAAATCCCACTTATTAAACCTGACAGGGCACACCTGTGAAGTGAAAACCATTTCAGGGGACTACCTCTTGAAGCTCATCAAGAGAATGCCAAGAATGTGCAAAGCAGTAATCAAAGCAAAAGGTGGCTACTTTGAAGAACCTAGAATATGACATATTTTCAGTTGTTTCACACTTTTTGGTTATGTACTATACTTCCACGTGTGTTAATTCATAGTTTCGATGCCTTCAGTGTAAATCTACAATGTTCATAGTCATGAAAATAAAGAAAACTCTTTGAATGAGAAGGTGTGTCCAAACTTTTGGTCTGTACTGTATATATATATATATATATACAGTGGTGTGAAAAACTATTTGCCCCCTTCCTGATTTCTTATTTTGCATGTTTGTCACACTTAAATGTTTCTGCTCATCAAAGACCATTAACTATTAGTCAAAGATAACATAATTGAACACAAAATGCAGTTTTAAATGATGTTTTTTATTATTTAGTGAGAAAAAAACTCCAAATCTACATGGCCCTGTGTAAAAAAGTGATTGCCCCCCTTGTTAAAAAATAACTTAACTGTGGTTTATCACACCTGAGTTAAATTTCTGTAGTCACCCCCAGGCCTGATTACTGCCACACCTGTTTCAATCAAGAAATTACTTAAATAGGAGCTATCTGACACAGAGAAGTAGACCAAAAGCACCTCAAAAGCTAGACATCATGCCAAGATCCAAAGAAATTCAGGAACAAATGAGAACAAAGTACTGTAATTGAGATCTATCAGTCTGGTAAAGGTTATAAAGCCATTTCTAAAGCTTTGGGACTCCAGCGAACCACAGTGAGAGCCATTATCCACAAATGGCAAAAACATGGAACAGTGATGAACCTTCCCAGGAGTGGCTGGCCGACCAAAATTACCCCAAGAGCGCAGAGAAAACTCATCCGAGAGGCCACAAAAGACCCCAGGACAACATCTAAAGAACTGCAGGCCTCACTTGCCTCAATTAAGGTCATTGTTCATGACTCCACCATAAGAAAGAGACTGGGCAAAAACGGTCTGCATGGCAGATATCCAAGGAGCAAACCACTTTTAAGCAAAAACAACATTAAGGCTCGTCTCAATTTTGCTAAAAAAAACATCTCAATGATTGGCAAGACTTTTGGGAAAATACCTTGTGGACCGACGAGACAAAAGTTGAACTTTTTGGAAGGTGCGTGTCCCGTTATATCTGGCGTAGAAGTAACACAGCATTTCAGCAAAAGAACATCATACCAACAGTAAAATATGGTGGTGGTAGTGTGATGGTCTGGGGTTGTTTTGCTGCTTCAGGACCTGGAAGGCTTGCTGTGATAGATGGAAACATGAATTCTACTGTCTACCAAAAAATCCTGAAGGAGAATGTCCGGCCATCTGTTTGTCAACTCAAGCTGAAGCGATCTTGGGTGCTGCAGCAGGACAATGACCCAAAACACACCAGCAAATCCACCTCTGAATGGCTGAAGAAAAACAAAATGAAGACTTTGGAGTGGCCTAGTCAAAGTCCTGACCTGAATCCTATTGAGATGTTGTGGCATGACCTTAAAAAGGCGGTTCATGCTAGAAAACCCTCAAATAAAGCTGAATTACAACAATTCTGCAAAGATGAGTGGGCCAAAATTCCTCCAGAGAGCTGTAAAAGACTCGTTGCAAGTTATCGCAAACGCTTGATTGCAGTTATTGCTGCTAAGGGTGGCCCAACCAGTTATTAGGTTCAGGGGGCAATTTCTTTTTCACACAGGGCCATGTAGGTTTTGAGTTATTTTTCTCACTAAATAATAAAAACCATCATTTAAAACTGCATTTTGTGTTCAATTATGTTATCTTTGACTAATAGTTAATGGTTTTTGATGAGCAGAAACATTTAAGTGTGACAAACATGCAAAAGAATAAGAAATCAGGAAGGGGGCAAATAGTTTTTCACACCACTGTATATACCTTCTCCATACCTCTTGGTAGTTGCTATTTACCTGGGTGAAATTCACGTGATGTGAATTCCATTTCTAAGTCCAATTGCCTGAGGCAGGTGACGTGACATGATGAGATAGACATGTGTATACGGTGCCAAGCACACAAATTACTAGGCTGTGTTCCTTTTCTTCTTTTCCTGCCTAAAAGAGTTAAAGGACCATTGTCTTGAAACATTGTACATTTTAAAATATATGTGTATGTATACGTATGAAATGTACTTTTGATCCATGCTTAAAGGGACGCTTAAGTCGGGAAAAAAAAAGTTTTACTTTCCTGTGGCGTCTACCAGCCCCCTGCAGTCGTCCCGTGAGCTTGCAGTCACTCATGGAGCCTCTGTTCCCCTGCCGCCAGCTAGTTTCCTTTTTGCTGACAGGCCCGACAGGGAGCTGCGCAGGCCCGGCCACGTGTATCCTTCTTCATGTTCCCATTCTAATAGTGCCCTGCACAGGCGCAGGATGCTATTGTGGACAAGGAACGGGAAGAAAAATACACACGGCCAGGCCTGTCGGGCCTGTTAGTGAAAACAAAACTAGCTTGCAGTGGGGGCCCGGAGGCTCTGTGAGTGACTGCGAGGGCATGGGATGGCTGCAGTGGGCTGGTAAATGCCCAAGGCGAGTAGAACCGATTCTTTATTCCTGGCTTATGTGTCCCTTTAAGTGCAGTATAAATCACTTTTTTCCTATCTCACTGTAGCTTACAGCAGGCATTAAAGTACCACTATCGAGAAAAAATTGAAAATACATGTAAATACATACAAATAAGAACTACGATTCTTCAAGAGTATAATGAGCTATACATTACTTTTCTCCTTTTTTTGCTGCTGTCACAGTAGGTAGTAGAAATCTGACAGAACCTGCAGGTTTTGGACTAGTCCATCTCTTCATGGAGAATCCTCAGCATGGCCTTTATAAATACGGTATATATATATATATATATATATATATATATATATATATATATATATATATATATATATATATATATAGTACAAGTGTCCCTGCGTCTGTGCCTGTGTCAGTGCTTTTGCACTACTGCGCATGTCAAGCACTGACAGCTGTTGGGACAGGACACAGGGCGGGCTGGCCGAGCAGGCAGGCTTGTGTGTGCGCGCGTGGCGAGCGTGTGTTGCTTGCGCACGGTGGGCAGGCTGGTGCGTGCGTACGCGTTGGTGACAGACCTAGAGCCCGTTTTCAAACGGGCTTAGGTCACTAGTTCTTGATAAAGACGCTCCCTGAAAAGGATTTATACAAAGATTCTGGCCAGCCTCTCTGTTCACTGCACACTTCGTTTGCAATTGGAATGTGCAACTACCATTCACTTGTGCTTTTGAAAATAAATAAAATCCATGAGGAAGTGGGATAGTCCAAAACCAGTCAGTTGTGTCAGATTTACACTACCTACTGTAAGTGACAGCAACATAGGAGAAAAGTAATTTATTGTTCATTTTACTCTGGGAGAAACACACTTCTTATTTGTATGTGTTTACATGTATTTTAAATTTTACAATATTCGCGATAGTGGTCCTTTAAAAATCTGAGAGATCTGACAGGTATTGGAGTAGTCCATCTCCTCATGAGAAATTCTCCAAGTGTTCTTTATTTTCAAAAACACTTTCTGAATAGCAGTTTCTAAGCTGAACTGCCAAAGTAGCGTGCAGGCAAGTAGGGAGTTGGTTGCCATTCTTACATACTGTACATCCTTGGCAAAGTGGTTTTGTGAGGAACAAAGCAAATACTGAAATGGACTGGTACAAAATCTGTCAGATTTTTACTACCTACTGTAAGTGACAGCAACAAAGGAGAAAAGTAATTTATATTATATTTTGTTTAGGGAGAAATATATTTCTTATAAATATGTATTTAAAATGTTACATTTTTTCGCGATAGTGGCCATTAACCACTTTACCCCCGCGCGTACGTATTTCTCCGCCCCTTTTTCCATCCTTTAAAAACCAGGGACGGAGAAACACGTACTTTCCGCGTTCCCGACGCTGTCCGCGCTCCCGCTCGTAAACACGCCGCCCGCCGCTAGTAAAACCGCCGCCGCCCGCTCGCCCGGAGATCAATGAACGGGAAAATCCATTCCCGTTCGTTGATCTAAGCCCCACAATGACCCGCTGCTCTCCT
Organism: Hyperolius riggenbachi; assembly: GCF_040937935.1. Classification (NCBI taxonomy): domain Eukaryota; kingdom Metazoa; phylum Chordata; class Amphibia; order Anura; family Hyperoliidae; genus Hyperolius; species Hyperolius riggenbachi. The sequence goes on along the minus strand of NC_090647.1, from coordinate 507,505,124 downwards.
ATGGGCAGCGCGATCATTGTGAGAAGAAACTCACGTGTCCAGCCTCCTTATTCTTCCTCCAAGCTTCCGGAAGGAGGCTTGGAGGTCGCAATAAAGCAAAAAGTTACTGTGGCCATCTTGTGGCCAAATAGTAAACTACACCCTACACATTTTTCACATACAAATAAATGACTTTTACACACAAAATTAACTCATTACCTCCCACACTCCCCATTTTTTTTTTTTTTGTAATTAAAAAAAAATTCAAAAATTTACAATTAAAAAAAATACATAATTAGTTACCTTAGGGACTGAACTTTTTAAATATTTAAGTCAAGAGGGTATAACACTGTTACTTTATAAACTATGGGGTTGTAATTAGGGATGGACGCAAAACTGAAAAAAATGCACCTTTATTTCCAAATGAAATATTGGCGCCAAACATTGTGATAGGGACATAATTTAAACGGTTTTATAACCGGGACAAAAGGGCACATAAATTTCATGGGTTTTAATTACAGTAGCATGCATTATTTAAAAACTATAATGGCCGAAAACTGAAAAATAATTTTTTTTTCCCCACATTTTTCCTATTTTCCCATTAAAACACATTTAGAAAAAAATAATTCTTGGCATAATGTCCCACCTAAAGAAAGCCTAATTGGTGGCGGAAAAAACAAGATATAGTTCATTTCATTGCGATAAGTAATGATAAAGTTATAGACGAATGAATGGAAGGAGCGCTGAAAGGTGAAAATTGCTCTGGTGGTCAGGGGGTAAAACCCCTCAGTGGTGAAGTGGTTAAACATCAGGTATGCAAGTGACAGTTTTTTCACTTATAGCTTAATCCTCATAAATAAGGAAATATGGCCATGAAACTATTTCCTGGCAGAGAATAGCTTTGAATGAAGGGTAGAGGGGCAGAGATAAAAAGGTAAATAGTTCAAATATACCGGTATTTTAGCTTCTGGGACTAATACCTAATCTTAACCCTCTGGCAATAACTTTTAAAAATTAACTGAACCCTACCCTGTCCCCTAACACTAACCATTCTAAAATAATGTCTAAAGGTGTACATTATCAATCCAATTTTCCAAAAGATCGACCATCCGATCCAATGCAGAAAACCATCTGATCCAAAATGATCTTTCGGAACCATCAATGGAAGAGAAAATAATAAGCAATCCAATCAGACCAAAAGAATCCTTCAGAAATTAGAAACGATGGAATAATCAATGAAACGATTGTCACCATTACTGTCATCCAATCCGGTCGATTATATGGTCAATCATTCAGGATTCTACCATTAATGAGCAATTTAACATTAATCAATGGGCATCTTTACCAGTGGTGAGCAGAAACTACACCCAAAACGTAGTTACGCATCGTAATTCATAATTACGCGTCGTAATTGTAATGTGAAGTTTGTAAATTACGCTTACAAATCTACGCATAAAAAATCTACCGCGATGCGTAATTACAGCTGTTATGCGTAGTTCACACGTATATTGCGAAGTCACTTACGAATGTGCTATACGGGTACATATTTACGTGTACGAATGAAAGTCATGCATCAGCATGAGCATATGAGATATTACCGGATCTACGCGTACAAATTTACGCATGGGGAATGTTTGCATAGAAACGATTACCGGAGGTGCAGTTTGCAGATGAAATGTGTAAATTTATCCGCATATGGACATAAGCGTCCGCATACAACCACGGTTCAGCTTACACGTAATTTTGTAAATTAATGCATAATTGCGATTGAGAAAAGTAGGTAAAATTTAAGAAGCTATTTAACCTTACTTCGACTTAAAATGTTACTTCTTTAAAGGTAGGAGTATTGGCACTTTCTCTACCTAAAGGTGCCCATACATGGTACAATTTTTCATTTTTTTTCGATTAGATAATTTAGTTAGATTATTCCGTTAGATCGAATATAAAGATTTTCCCAGCATGTCCGATCTGATTTTTCTCGAAAAAACGGGATAATCGTTCGAATTTCTTGATCGAAAAAAAAAAATATTTTCAACTTTCATTCGATTCGATCATTTAGATCGAATAAACGGGATAATTGAACGTTTTTATTGTACCATGTATGGCCACCATTATAATAATAATAATCGGAACATTTGTATAGCGCTTTTCTCCTGTCGGACTCAAAGCGCTCAAGAGCTGCAGCCACTGGGACGCACTCAGGAGGCCACCCTGCAGTGTTAGGGAGTCTTGCCTTGAACTCCTTACTGAATAGGTACTGACCCTAGCCAGGATTCGAACCCTGGTCTCCCATGTCAAAGGCAGAGCCCTTAACCAGTACTCTATACAGCCACTATGGTGCCCATACACGATACAATAAAAACGTTCCGTTTTCCCGTTTATTCTATCTAAATGATCGAATTGAATGAAAGTTGAAAAAAAAAAATTCCAATCAAAAAATAATCGAACTAAATTATCTAATTGAAAAAAAATGAAAAATTGTACCATGTGTGGACACTTTTAGTCTAGTTACTATTAATGTGTAGTCTAGCTCTTTGAGACTACGGGCACCTCCAACCTCCACCTAGCCTCTAATTACTAGAGATGGCCCGAACAGTTCACCGCAAGCAGTATTCTATGAACATCGACTGTTCGCATTCGAGGCGAACATTTGGCGTGTTTTATAGGGATACATTATCATTGAGCTAAATTTTGGCCCCTTACCTCACAGTCAGCAGACACATGGCAGCCAATCAGCTAGCACCCCTTCCTGGACCCCCCACCCCCCTATTAAAAAGCAGTTGCGGTGGCCATATTGGATTAATTCTATGCTGGCTGCTGACTGTTAGTGAGACCATCTAACAAATGCTGCCCTGGTCACCTGCATGCAGTATAATAAGTGGTGGCCCACTTTGTGTGCCATACATACCATTAGCCTCTACCGTGTGCCCTAGTACTCAGATCAACACCACCTTTAGTCCCAGCCAAATACCGTTCCAAAATTGTCACAAGTTTGGTTCTTGTAGCAGTTGCTGTGTTCTGTATAACTGTCCTGCCCTCACCTTCATGTAATCACTTCTTTGAGTATGCATTAGTGCAGAGAGTACAATGGAAGTATCAGACTTGGCGACTGAGTATGGAGCAGCCTGCTCCCTAATAAGATAGGGGTGGCAATCTTGGAGAAGGCATTGCTGCTCAGATGCAGTATTAGGCCTAGGACCCAATAGCAGCGCTTGTGATTTGAAAAGCTCTTGCTAATGTAATGCTATGGGTATGATCCCACTTGAGGGATGTGATATTTAAAAAATCGCCCATAGCATTAAATTAGCAAGAGCTTTTCAAATCACAAGCATTTAAAAACGCACTGATAGTGGGTCCTAGGCCTTAGGCTGGGGTGTCGACTTTAGGAAACAACTTTTAACCCTCTATACAGTCCTTATTGGCAAGACTGAAGTCTCCAGGGTACCGTGCATTTGGTCTCTTGACACAACCTTAACCAATGACCTAAGATGGGGGAAGAACACCACTAAAATTCAGAATAAGGTACAGCAGAGGTTATTCTTTTTGCGCCAATTGAAAAAATTTTGAATCCCACGTGACCTGATCATTTTACACCGCTACTGTTGACTCCATCCTTTGCTCCTCCCTCATCGCCTGGTATGCTGGTGGTACCACTAGTGACAAGTACAAACTCCAGAGAGTAATTGATGCTCTGGAAAAGATCATAGGATCGCCAATATCCTCTAGACCTCCTCCATAATGCTAGAATGAGAATGAGGGTCACCAGGATTTCGCACAACCCCTCCCACCCAGGCAGTTCATTCTTTGAGCTCCTCCCATCAGGCTTCTGTTTCAGGGCCATCCCCTTCTGAACCACCAAGTGCAGGAACACCTTCTTCCCTAAGGCGGCCCTCCTAATGAACTCTAGACCCATCTGGCCAGGTCAGTCTAATTGCAGCACTGTTTCCCTGGGTGTCCACACCTGTGCAGATCTGGCCTCGCACCCTAGCTGTTTAGAACTCTTGCTCCTCTCATTTGCTCTGTACTTATGCTTCTCATGCCTTTATCATCATATATTTTTTGTTGTCAATGCTATGCCTGTCATATGTACTATTGCCACTGCCATGTGTACCACAAACAATATTGGGTACTTAATTTTGCGTACTTGGTGAATATTCTGATTGGCGGTGATTCTGAATCTGACCACACTCTCCTTAACCTTCTGCCACCCGCGTCACGCCAGTGGGCATGGCCGCGGCGGCAGCCCCAGGACCGCCTAACGCCAATTGGCGTAAAGTCCTGGGGCTCTGTTTTGCATGAGATCGCGCGCATGGTGCGCGCGCATCTCATGCTCGGAGGGCGGAGCTCCGCCCCGCCTTCAGTCTCCGAGCAGCTATTGCCGCTCGGGAGACTGTTAGACGGCGATCACGCCGTCTATTTACTAGGTGCAGCGCTGCGATGAGCAGCAGCGCTGCACTGGGGACAGCCGTGTGACACGGCTGTCCCCATGGGGGACAAGAGAGCGATCGGCTCTCATAGGCAGAAGCCTATGACAGCCGATCGCCATAATTGGCTGGCTGTGGGGAGGGAGGGAGGGAGCGAGGGAGGGAAGAAATTTAAAGAAACAGGGGTTTTTAAAGAAAAAAAACAAACAATAATATTTATTTAAAAAAAAAATAAACATGGGGGGAGCGATCAGACCCCACCAACAGAGAGCTCTGTTGGTGGGGAGAAATGGGGGGGGATCACTTCTGTGCTGAGTTGTGCGGCCCTGCAGCTTGGCCTTAAAGCTGCAGTGGCCAATTTTGCTAAAAATGGCCTGGTCACTAGGGGGTTTAGCCCTGCAGTCCTCAAGTGGTTAAAGAGAAACCGTGACCAAGGATTGAACTTTATCCCAATCAGTAGCCGATACCCCCTTTTACATGAGAAATCTTTTCCTTTTCACAAACAGATCATCAGGGTGCGCTGTATGGCTGATATTGTGTGAAACTCCTCCCACAGTGTGATGTCAGAGCCTCACAGTACGGACATACTGACATCCCACTTTGGGAGCCTTGTTGCATTGTGGGAAATAACAGCAGTTTTTTTTTAACTGCCAAAAAAGCAAGCAGCATCTCCTTCCAGTGACATCACCTGCCAGCAGTAAAAATGTCACCATGTGATAAATGTCAGAATGTAAATTAGGGAGAGGAAAGATTTAACAATGGGCAAACACTGACTAAATTATTTATACATAATTATTGTAAAAATTAAGCACTTTTTGTTCATTACATTATTTTGACTGGAGTTCCTCTTTAAAGCCACACGTTATGCTTTTCAATGGTTTATAAAGCAAAAGGGAAGATAAAGAGGGGTGCTCCCTTGTATCTAGGCTGATATTGCCATATGACACAAAACAGCAAATCAGGCAGCAAGTATTGCCTTTGGTAGAATATTGGTCATTTTACTGATATTCTACGTTAGCCTTTTATCTATACTAGAATATCGGTAGTGCTACTGATATTATACTATAACATTCCCTACCTCTATACCTAACACTACCCTACCCCTTTCCTTTGCCTAATGCTTACCTACCCCCTACCTATGCCTAACAATAACTTAACAATGCCACACACCAACCCCCTAGCCTAATGTAACAACTCTGACGCTGCTCGCCAGTCTTCCCTCATTATCCCCACCGCTATAGAATTTGGCTACAGGCAGGGCAGGAAAACTCCAGTGCTCACTTCATCCCTACAGAACTCCCCCATCGCTATTACACTGTTCGCACCTGCTGTGGAATTCTGCTACATCTGATGTCTCTGGTGCCCAAATTACAGGCTCTGCAGCAGAACAGAGGTGCCAAGAGGATAAAAGGAAGCTAAATTAGCTTAAAAACCAAATTCTAGGTAAATAGAGGAGGTAGTGGTGGACTTACCTCCTCCAAGTAGACACACAACGACTGTAGTAAAGACAGTCAATATATTTTATTTATGAACTTCAAATATGCAACGCGTTTCACAGGTTTGATCCCGCTTCATCATGCAATAACAACGGAGCAATAGCTGTAAACAGAGATAATTGGCTCATAACCCATGTGTAGTCATACAGTCAATAATTATATAAAAAAATAAAATATATATAAAAACTTATAACTATAAATAAATATCAAACATTAGAGGTGAAATAGGTATTAAAAAGTGGGGGTGATTGGGATAAAGACAGTGGAAAAGACAGGCTGTAACTGGTATTTTTGTAATTTAACATGGGCACCATTTCTTAGGTCAAATGAACTGCTTTGAGTCAGCCATTGGGGTATACAAGACTGTCTGTCTGTATCTGTGTAACGTAGAAGACACCTCAAACTTCTGCCTTTAGTCTCCATGCAATTGATCCAGGGGTGTAACTACAATTCATGGGGGGCTCGTGCAAAACTTTAATGGGGCCTCTTTAATGTTCACGATCCTTCCCTTGCCACCCCTTGATGACCCTCACAGCCTGCGGGCCCATTTTAGCCTATATAATAAAATCCTTGTGTCCCTGTGTTGTCCTGTCCCTGTGTCTGTGTGTTGCGCTACTGCGCATGTGTAGGACGGACAGCTGTTGGGACAGGAGGACGGGGCCAGGGAGCCGGGCTGATGGATGCATGCTTGTGCGCGGCAGACTAGTGCGCGTGTGCGTGGCGGACGGGTGTGTGCGCATGCGTACTGACTGGCGGCAGTGTGAAAAGACCTAAAGCCCGTTTTTTAACGGTCTTAGATCAACTAGTAAGAACCATAAAACAAGTGGAGCCATCAGGATCTTCACACCCATTTGTGTAGCCGCAAAAAAACACCTGATCTGGAGTATCTGATGAAGGGAAGGTTAGTAGTTTGGGCCTCTCCACTCCTCTGGGCCCCCTGCAGTCGCAGGCACTGCTCCCCTATAGTTACGCCCCTGAATGGATCCTAAGCATTGTTTTAGCAGAACAACATCAGCTACAATTATGGAGCCGCAGCCATCTCAAAGGAATCGGCTGAGGTATGTATGTATTTTTTGTTTACAAGTAATAAAAAGTGTGTACAACTAACGCATTTCTCGAGGTGCGACCTTGCTACTTCAGAATTTACTATTAATGATCATTAATTGTAAACTCTAAAGAAGCAAGGCTGCACTTCCTGAAACACCTTGTTGTACACATTTTTTTATCACCTGTAAATAAAAACAAATATATACCTCAACCGGTTCCTTTGAGATAGCTGCATGGCAATTTTACCGTTACTAATGCAAGGGGAGTACCACGCGTTAACTCTTTAGCAATGTGGGTGTTATTATGGTAACATACACATTACTTTCGTAATGCACATTTCACCTCATGTTACCATAGCACCATGTTTGTTAACCCTGTAATGCCCTAAAGGCACTAAAGCAAGGATGTCAAACCGCTCCTTCGAGGGCCGAGGTCCTCAAACATTTTTGACACAGCTCAAATGAATTGATGGGTCTGGATCAGGGAAGGTGTGGTCCATCAGGTAGAGCACATTTCTCTCTTTTTCAGGCCTTCCTAAACACTGGCATGGATCTGGCCCTCCAGGCCTGGAGTTTGACACCTGTGCACTAAAGAGATAATGAGGGGTGCACCTTTGGTGTTAGCAATGGTAAAATTGCTGAGCGTTTCCTGCGCTCTGCAACTTTTCCACAGAGTAGTGCAACAGGTGCATAATGAGCACCTCATGGAAAATTCACAGGGGTCAACACTTATTTAAGTTGGAGGCCACATTCTGTACAGATGCTTCACTAGCCTGCAGGCTAGTGAGATAATCTGTTGCTACAGAGTGGTGCAGAGCAGCATGGTGGGGGATAGACCAGGAAGGAGGACAATGGACTTGACCGGTGTTCAGACAAGACGATTTGGCAGTCTGGGGCCCATATGCAATTCACATTTTCACCTGAGTTTTCTCCTAGGAGATAATTTTTCAACTTCAATTTAAAATAACTTTCCAGCACTTTTCAACTAAAAAAGTACCAAAAAGTTGGAGAAAAAGGACTATCAGAATTATTTTGTGTATTTTCTTGCTTTCTGGTAGCTTAAAAGGCATTTTATTGATACGTTTGAAAATATCTCCTAGGAGAAAACTCAGGAGAAAAAGTTAATTGCATATGAGCCCGGATCTCTAACGGTGTTGGGGGAGAAGTGTGTGTGTACAAGGCTTTACCATCATCTCAGTTCTGTAGCAGCTAGAGCCACTTTCACTACTCATGTCTACGTAATTCAAAGAATGAACCAAAGTGTGTCGGTTAGAAAGTTGCAGATCTCTGTGACAAAGTCTCAAAAACTTTTTAGGAATTGGTGAACCCAGCAGTCACTATGCATCTATCAAGTACTGAGATACTGGTCTAAGACTTTTTACCCAAATTGGAGATTGGTTTGCTCTATGATTTGTACTCTGGACATGCTTTTCTGCTAAGTCGGCACTTGCTGGTGATCCTTGAGATTCATTATGGAAAATAAATTTATATTTCAAGTCCAAAAACATAACATAAATGTACAATTTCAATAAATAGAAATGAAAGACATCTCTTTTTCACTATAGATATATTTTTTAAACCCTACGTACCATTTTATGTTCCATAATTACCGCCTTGAAACACACAACTCTTTAATGACTACTTTAATGATGAACAGCGAAATCAATTTTTAACGCTCGTGGGTTATGCTTGATTATCAATATTATAATGGCACCAGGTCAGTACTTCTCCATTGTGATAATGAAGCCTTGGCCATACCATGTCACCAACATTAAGCTACGATTAGAGAAAGATTGTTCCTAGCCGGTAGGTGTTCTAATTATACACAAATGTTTTGATAGAATCAATTGGCATGCCCATAACAGAGGGCACCTTCTGCAAAATTCTTCACCGAGTAAATGAGTCAGTGTGACCCTTTCAGCTCACCTAATGATCGAAGAACTAATGTTCATGTGAACGTCAACGCTATTTGGAGACCTTGAGGACCTGACAGAGAAGCACCTCTAATAGATTAACATGACTAGTGTGACTCTGGCTCGCTTTGAAATCCTACTTAACAGCACAGAAACGGCACAGAAAGAGAGGTCAAGGGAAAATGTATTGACAGGCCGTAGGCAATGCCCTGGGGTTTGTGCTAATTGATGGAATATTCTGCGGCAGACACATTCAGCTTCCCGCCTCTGTTATATTTCATAAATTGCTAGATCAGAGCTTTTTGTCATTGTTATGACTTAAAGGAGATTATCCCACTTCCAAGCCGCTTTCATCTTAAAGGATGAGTACGCATTAAGAATCAAAACCATACGTTGTGTTGTTCGACTTACCGGTCTGGTTCAAAGTTTTCAGTGCCAGAAGCCAAAGAGCAATGAGGCTGTACAGACCACACGTTCACTAGAAAGCAAAAAAGCATGGAATAAATACTGATTAAACCAGATCCAGAAGGGCCAGAATGAAGAGGGTTTCTGCAGATGCTTCAGTGAGAACCAACCATTCAAGCCAGCCAATGGCTGAAAGTGGACTTTACCTACTGAGGGGGTCATTTGATGTTGGTGAGTGCTGAATGACCTGACTGGATTAGATTCTGGTTGATTTGATTTCCTTGATAAAGGGACCCTTTGACGTTCCGAAACTTTGGATTAACCATTCTGCATCACAACATACCTCCTCCCTCTGTAACAGATGTGTAAATTTGTAAAAGTGTACTAGAGGCAATACCTGAAACAAAAAGCAGATACTTGCCTAGGAAGAACAAGTCTGTTTAAGCATCTGCATGATTACTGTGAAAGCATTTGTATAACAGTTGTCATACAGATGCTTTTACAGACTTGATTTTTGATGAGGATCCAGGGAAGTCTTTTATACCTAACCAAATACTGTTGCCATGGTTCCAAAAAGTCTACAAGAAAGTTGTAGCAGCTGTGGAGATCATTGACATGAACTAATATTCAAAAGCATTCAGTTCTCTAATGACTTGTGCAGTGGTATTTTATATGGCTCTTGTAATAAACTGCAGTTTCTCTTTGAGGTACCCCCACATACTAACCCCTAGATTCTACATATAGGCCTCAATTCACTAAGCATTACACATTCGGTAATGCAGAAAACAGCTGAATTTACTGATCACCTTGCTAAATGCCAATTCACTAAACCTATTACCGCACTGAAAAGTAACATTACCGACTAGTGAGGTAAATTAATGACTTGTGCAGTGAATACCTCAAGAAATGTCAAGAAATTGCAATTCACAAAGATTATATCATTCAGTAAATCAAGTAAAAGTGTTTAATATTATTTAGTATTTATATAGCGTCGACATCTTCCGCAGTGCTGTACAGAGTATATATAGTCTTGTCACTAACTGTCCCTCAAAGGAGCTCACAATCTGGTCCCTACCATAGTCATAGATATGTCTATGTATGTATTGTGTAGTGCAAGTATATTTTAGTCTAGGGCCAATTTAGTGGGGAGCCAATCACCTTATATGTATGTTTTTGGAATGTGGGAGGAAACCAGAGTGCCCGGAGGAAACCCACACAGACACTGGGAGAACATACAAACTCCTTGCAGATGTTGACCTGGCTGGGATTCGAACCAGGGACCCAGTGCTGCAAGGCGAGAGTGCTAACCACTACCCCACCGTCCTGGTATTTATCTCCAGCTCTGACTAGTTGGTAACTCACACTCTCCATGCGGTAACATATTTACAGATCTAGCAGACAGCCAATAGGAAGAGACACACAGCCAATAGGGAGAGCCACAAGGCCCTGCTTCTCACCAATTTGATCCAATACTCTGGAGGGTGGGACTACAGAATGTCAGAGCAGGAGAAGGGGACGTTAACAAAAATACTTTTCTTCCTCCCTTTAGATGTGCATATCTATATATTTATAAGAGCTTCCTCTAGTGGCTGCAGTACATCTAAATGGGTGTCAGGGATGCACTGGACAGAAAAAAAACTCGACCCATACATACCGCTTGTGGAAAAACTTACAGCTTCCTGCCTGACCTGCTCCACAGCTGGCGAGACTACCGAACAGGGCTTAGTGAATTGATGCATGTTTTTTCAGTATATTACCGAACTTCTTCCTCACGCAAGCAATCTTAGTTAATTTGGAAAAAAAAGTGTAAAATACTAAATTTGGTATTTAACCGACCTAAATTATTTTACCGAACTGCCCTTAGTGAATTAACCAGTTCACCCCCAAGGGTTTTTATCCCAACGGACCAGAGCAATTTTCACCTGTCAGTGCTCCTCCCTTTTATTCCCTAATAACTTTATTACTACTTATCACAAGAAAATGATCTATACCTCGTTTTTTTCGACACCAATTAGGCTTTCTGTGGATAGTACATTTTGCTAAGAATTTTTTTTATTCTAAATGAGTTTTTATGAGAAAAACAGAAAAAAAATTAAAAAAAATCATTATTTCTCAGTTTTAAGGCATTATAGTTTTAAAATTAAACATTCTCCTGTAGATAAAACAAACACGTTTTATTTGCCCAGTTTTCCCGATTATTAAACCGTTTAAATTATGTCCCTATCACAATGTATGGCAACAGTATATTATTTTGAAATATAAGTGTTATTTTTCTGTTCTGTTTTTTTTTTGTTCTGGCCATAATTACAAGCCCCTATGTAATAAATTAAAATTAATTTTCCCCCATAAAATATAGATTAAAAAAGCTGAGTCCCTAAGGTAAGTATTTTTTTTTTTTAAAGCTGATTTTTTTTTACAAGTGTTTTTTTTTTTTTTTTGGGGGGGGGGAGGGTTGGAAGTGTAATTGTATTAATGAAGTGTATGTACTTGAAAATGTATGTATTTTGTAGATGTAATATACTTTTTGGCCACAAGATGGCGCTAGTGAACACTTGTTATAGGAAGTGTTAATTTTTATTTTTTTTACAGACTTTATTTAATTGTTACATTTCCTGTTTATGTGAATGGACGTAGCCGCTGTTCGCGGTCACGTCCATTCACTCCAGGCACTGCGATTGGGTAGAGGACCGTTCGGTCCTCTTCCCCAATCACTCAGCACGGGATCCCGACGGAAACAGCGGCGGTAGCGGCGCGCACACGGCGGTAGCAGCGGCGGGAATGCGCGACGTATTAAAATGTCATGTTGCCGTTAATAGTGGTAAGCATGACGTTTTAATACGTTAGGATGGCGGTAAATGGTTAAAGAGGAACTCCAGTGAAAATAATGTAATAAAAAAAGTACTTAATTTTTACAATAATTATGTATAATTGATTTAGTCAGTGTTTGCCCATTGTAAAATATTTTAAATCCCTGATTTATATTCTGACATTTATCACATAGTGACATTTTTACCGCTGGCAAGTGATGTAGCTGCTGCATGCTTTTTTGGCAGTTGAAAACAGCTATTTCCCACAATGCAACATGGTTCACAGACAGGAAACTGCCAAGAGTACGTACTCAGAATTTCTTTGTGGGAGGGGTTTCACCACAATATCAGTCATACAGCGCCCCCTGATGGTCTGTTTGTGAAAAGGAATAGATTTCTCATGTAAAAGGGGGTCTCAGCTACTGATTGGGATAAAGTTCAATTCTTGGTCGGAGTTTCTCTTTAAGGCCATTTATAGCTTACCCTGCAGTGACAGTTACCATCACCCGCCTCAGAACTGACTCTTTCCATAGATCGTTGGTGGAAGTGCCTATTATTTCACCTCCACCTCTGTACACATCTCTGGGAAAAGTAAACAATTAGCGATGCAGCGGGTTAAGAGTCCTGAAAATTTCTGTCAGCAAACGAAGTGTTCATAGAAGAGAGGAGAAAATCATTACTGCATATTATAAAATGACAATGAGGGCTTATTTGGCTGATAAACAGCTACAGATGGTCCTAGGCTGAGCAATCCTCAGTGTGACATTAAGCACTGTCTTTGCTGACAGGCCCCCTTCACTTACTCTAGTGAAGAACAAACAGTTCTGAAGATGGAAGAGAGTGGAGCACTCTTGTAACTGCGACACACTGCTGTGCGGCCCAGGAAGAGAAATTATATTATTTTTCTGGCAGTTTTCGAAACTAATGGCTGCCTGAAAACAAAAGTAGAAAGCAATTTAAAACTTAAACCTAAGAAATAATCGGTGCTGCAGAGCTTTTTATTATGCCAGTTTTTAATGTATTTCCTTGTTTATTTGTTCATCGCCAGTCATCAAAAAGAAGCCGCACAGCTTTCAGTGCGACCACCAGCCTAAAATCCAATAGCCTACCAAAATCCAATAACCTGCCATTCAAAAGTGTTATAGTCTCTGATTATGATTTCCTGGGGATTGAGTGGTTTAGAGAGGCCATATAGCCACTTGTAGCCAAAATACAGCTTGGTCAATTATTGGGCTGGCTGGGTTAGCTCAGTGTTAGTGTTAGGAGTAGGAGGGAGAAGTCAATGTTAGGAGTATATAGTCGGAGGTTAGTGTTAGGAGTGGTGGGGAGGTTAGTGTTAGAGGTAGATAGTGGGAAATTAGTGTTAGGAGTAGATAGTGGGAGGTTAGAGTTAGGAGTGGTGGGGAGGTTAGTGTTAGAGGTAGATAGTGGGAAATTAGTGTTAGGAGTAGATAGTGGGAGGTTAGTGTTAGGAGTGGTGGGGAGGTTAGTGTTAGAAGTAGATGAAGGGAGATTAGTGTTGGGAGTAGATAGTGGGAGGTTAGTGTTAGGAGCAGGTGTGTGTGTGTGTGTGCAGAGGCGGCCTTAGGGGGTGGCAAGTGGGGCGTTCGCCCTAGGTCCCGAACCTGAAGGGGCCCCGCAGTCATGCCCACTGCACTCGCATTAAGAGCACCGTTAGCGGTATCGGCTGTGGATCCTTCTGATCTGTATTCTTGGAGGGTAAGCTAGAGCAGCGGTTGCTACTGGCTACCTCATCTTGCTGTACTTGGATCGCACTCACTCTGGCGGAAAGAGCACTGGATCCTGCTAACTCTGTTTCTATACTTGGTTCACACTCGCTCTGGCGAAAAGAGCAGTGGATCCTGCTAAGCTCTGTTGCTTTACTTGGATCGCACTCGCTCTGGCGGAAAGAGCAGTGGATCCTGCTAGCTCTGTTACTTTACTTGGATCGCACTCGCTCTGGCGGAAAGAGCAGTGGATCCTGCTAACTCTGTTTCCCTACTTGGTTCACACTCGCTCTGGCGGAAAGAGCAGTGGATCTTTCCTATCCTGTCCCTAAACCCGGATCGCTCTCGCTCTGGCGGAAAGAGCAGTGGATCTTTCCTGTCCTGTCCCTAAACCCGGATCGCACTTGCTCTGGCGGAAGAGCGGTGGATCGTATCTCTCATATTCCTGTTTCCCGTCCGTCTGTCTGTCTTGTCTGATACGAACGCTTGCTGTAGGCTTAGTGAGGTAACCGTTAAGCAAAAGCTCGCGTTCTCTGTTTCGTGTTTGTGTGTTGGTGGTTAGTTAGGGTGGCGTGCTTGTCTCTGTTGCGCTTAACATGCGGAGACCGCGCAGTAAACGCGTTCGCTGTTGCGAATGAGCGCGGTGTTCGCGTTTAGTTAGCGCTTGTTATTTTCCTTATCATTCTCATTGTATGATTTGCTGTGCCTTTGCTCTGCTCCTGGGTTTACCTCTGCTTAGTCTTGTGTCACCTCTGGCAATCGCCTCTCTCGCGAGTGCGTTCCTACTCTGTTTCTGCTGTTGTGTGTGCACCGTCGCGGGTTGGCGACTAGATTGGTGCACACACATACATTTTGTCCCTGTGCTCATTCTCATTCGCAATCGCTTCTCTTGCAATTGCGTTCTCACTTGGTTTCCTCTGTTGTGTGTTCACCGTCGCAGGTTGGCGACCAGATTTATGGACATACATACATCCCTTTTCTGTGCTTATTCAGTCTTGTGTCGCTATTAGCAGTCGGCATCTCTTGCGATTGCTTTCCCTCCTGATCTTCGCGTTTGTGTGTTCATCGCCGCGGGTTGGCGACTAGATTGGTGGATACACATACACCCTGTCCCTGTGCTCTCTCTCTTTAGGGGCTATCTTGCCCTGCTATCTTGCTCCTCTGCACTCCACAGCTCCACCTGCCAGTGGGAATTTCCCTCTACTGGTGCTTTGCACCAAAGCTGGGTTCTCTCCTATCATACGCTTGTGGAGGTTTTCCACCGTGTCAGCGCATGCCTTGTGCGCTGATCACGGAGATAATTCCACAATCGTTACAGTTAGTGTTAGGCATAGATAGCGAAGAGATGTTACCCTTCCTCCTCTATTTGGAGTCACCTCTAACTTACCACTTTTGGGGTCACTATTGGGTGCCTTTAAAAATGATACTGGTACTTTTCAATTCTTTTTTTTTTTCAACATTGAAATTTTATTGAAGAACAAGTGTACATACAGAATATAACAGTTTACAGAGTCATTGGTATCAGTCTCAATAAAACATGTGAGCGAGGTACAGGTGAAGACTTAAAATTTTAAATTCTGGGTTCTGGGTTCCGAGGTGTCAGCACAGGGCTGCAGCTTTCAGTATACTAAATCATACGAAAAAGGGAGCTAGCTTCGGCCCCCAAAGTGTGTCCAGTAAGGTCACGTTTGGGGGAATTTATCAGCCCAGGGTGACCAGATTTTGTCGAACCGATCCTCATCATCATACAGGGCAGCCGTAATCTTTTCCATCCAGAAATATTCATTCATTTTGTGCTTCAATGCTACTTTTGGTATGGTGGTGGATTTCCACTCCTTGGCTATGATAGCTTTAGCTGCATTGCAAAAGTGCACCAATAGTTTATTATTGAATTTAGTGAGAAGAGGATCAGCCCTGCCAAAAAGGGCCACCCATGGGTCAGCTGCCACGTCCCTTCCCAGAACTGAAGAGGCTAGGCGGAAGCATGCCATCCAGAACTCATTTACCACAGGGCAAAACCACCAACAATGGGCTTGATCGGCCCGCATATTACAGTTTCTGAAGCATAAGTCTGTGGGAGAAATACCTCTTTTAAAGAGTATTGAGGGGGTTCTGTACCAATCATATAGTATTTTATATCCCCTTTCTCTAGTTAGGCTGTTCTTAGAGGATCTTGCAAGGTCCAGGAATATAGCTTCCCATTCTTCCAGGGACCATACCTTTTGAAGTCTCTCCTGCCATCTTATCATGGCCGGGGAGATTTCTTCCAGACGTTGGTACCAGAGCTCATGATAAAATAGAGATATCAAACCTGGTGTATGTTCATACGAGTGGAATTCTCTAGCAATAGATGGTGGGGAGGTCTCAAGGCCCTCCACTGCGCAGCCCTGAACAAAGTGTCTAAGTTGTAAGTATCGAAAAAAGTCTGATAACTGAAGGTGTAATTTGGATTTTAATTCGAGCCATGATAAGATCCTGCCTTCGGGGGCGATGTTTTTGATAGTAAGGGAACCCAATTTTAGCCAGTTAGCCCATACTTGGATCTCAGTTCCAGGCAGGAAGTCTGAGTTCAAGAGGATTGATTCTTCAAGGGAACGCCTATTGAGGAGACCCAGTCTGGATCTTTGTGCTTTCCAGATGAGCAGAGATTCTGTAACTACTGCCAGGGGACCAGGCTTGGGTAGCAAGGGTCGTCTGGTCCAGAGTAAAGATGCCAGGGGAAAGGGGTATATTAATGCTGCCTCGAGATCGACCCATCTGATAGTGCCAGATGTGGCAGACCACTGAGCAATTTGTGCTAGGCGTGATGCGTAGAAGTAGTTAAGTAGGTTCGGGGCACCTAATCCGCCCTGGGCCTTGCTCCTGGCTAGGTGCTGGTAGCCTATCCTGGGTACCCTACCAGCCCAGAGGAATTTTGTAAAGTGTGATTGTAATTTTTGGATATCGGATCGGGAGATTCTGATAGGAAGGGCCCTAAAGAGATACAGAATCTTTGGTAAAGCTGTCATCTTGAGCGCATTGATGCGCCCAGTCAGAGAGATATTGTAGGAGCCCCACTCGTTTAATAGGTTATGTAGCTTTGCTAGAGTAGGGGTGTAATTGGCTGCATAGAGCTGCGCAATGGAGGGCGTGAGAACTATGCCTAAATATTTTAAACCCTTTGGTTGGATTTTAAATTTGAATTTGGCAGCAAGTGCTGTTTGCTGTATAGGCGTTAGCCCAAAAGTCAGAGCTTCTGATTTAGTACGGTTAATTTTGAATCCAGATACCAAGCAGAATTCGTCTATTAGGTCAAATAGAGCTGGCAGGGAGGTGTGGGGGCTGGAAAGGGTGAACACCGTATCATCTGCAAAAAGGGCGATTTTGAATTCCTCCTTCCCAACCCCCACACCCCTGACATTGACAGATGCCCTAATCAGCAGTGCTAAGGGCTCGATGCATAGTGCAAAGAGAAGGGGGGAGAGAGGGCACCCCCGTCTCGTTCCATTCTTAATAGGGAATGGTTTTGATCTGAGGCCCATGTTGCAGACCGACGCTGTCGGGTGTGTGTATAGGCTACGGATTCCATTAAGGAATTCGCCTGTGATTCCAAATTTCTGTAAAACCAGCCGCATATAACGCCAATCGACTCTGTCGAAGGCCTTCTCTGCATCTAGTGATAGAAGCAGAGAAGGCCCTCTAGCATGATTCATGACCTCGATTGAGCTAACCATTCTTCTGATGTTATCGGTAGTCTGTCTTCCCATGACAAACCCTGTCTGGTCTGGATGTATTACTTTTGGCAATAGTGCATTCAGTCTATCGGCCAAAATTTTTGAAAAGATTTTGATATCTGAATTTATCAGGGAGATTGGCCGGTAATTGGATATCTCTGCAATATCTCTGCCTGGTTTAGGTAAAACCACTACTGATGCCTGTAGAAACTCAGGCAGCAGATCTTCCTCGCCAATTAGTAACTTGTTGAAAAGGGACGTTAGAACTGGTATAAGGTGGGGTTTGAATGTTTTGTAAAATAGGGCTGTATAGCCATAGGGTCCAGGGGCCTTGCCGTTCTTTAAGGATGAGATAGTGATCTCTACTTCCTTAGTTGATATAGGGGCGTTTAGTTTAGATTTATCCTCTTGGGAGAAAGAGGGAATCTGTATTGCATCTAAATATTTGAGAATAAGAGGCGCCTTCATTGTGGATTTATCTGTGGTGGTACCGTTGTATAGATCAGTGTAGTATTGTGAAAAGAGATCTACTATGTGGGTGGGATCATAAGACATTCTCCCTAATCTGTCCCTGATAGGATGAAGCCTGTTCTGGGCCAACCTCTGGGAGAGTTTGCGGGCCAGCAATGTGTCAGGCTTATTAGCTTTATCATAGAATTTTTGGTTTGTCAGTCTGAGAGAGCGTTCAGCTCGCTTGAATAATAGTGCATGCAGCTCTTGTCGGAGTGCCAGGAGCTGGTCTAAAAGTTTTTGTTCCCCGGAGATGGCGTGTTGCATCTCTAGGTTCCTGATCTGCTGCTGGAGTGACTTGAGTCTAAGGGTGAAGGCTTTTTTCCTCTGTGAGGATATTTTGATCAAGACTCTTCTGACTGTAGCTTTTAGGGCAGCCCAATGTATGTTCCTAGAGGTGTCATTTGGGGAATTAAGTGCTAGAAATTGTCTGATAGACTCAGAGACTTCAGCCTGCGCTTCATGATCCTTCAGTAAGGATTCATTTACTCTCCACTGATATTGAGAAGGAGGGCCTTGAATGGCTATGGTAGCTTCAACCGAGGCATGATCAGACCATGAGATGACAGATATATCTACTTTACTGGTTCTCTCCAGCAGGGTTGCGTCCATAAAAATGAAATCGATTCTGGAATATAACCCGTGAGGGTGCGAGAAGAAAGAGTGCCCTCTCTCCCCTGGGTGTAAAGCTCTCCATGAGTCCCATACATTAACCTCTCTTAGGAAAGTTATGAGCGTTCTATCTGGGGGTCTGCGTGTACCGGTGCCAGGAGGAGGGGTGTCTAGCGTAGTGTTAAAGTCACCTGTAATAATAAGCTTTCCTTCTCTATGCATAGCTATTTTTGAGGTTAGAAGATTAAGAAAGCGTTTTAAACCTTCAGAAGGAGCGTACACATTGACAATGGTATATAGGCATCTAGATATAGAGGCAATAACTATTAGGTATCTCCCCTCAGGGTCCCTGATTACTTTAGTGACTTCTAAAGTGACATTTTTTCTGAATAGTACGGCCACTCCACATCTCTTTGTAAGGGCTGAGGCGTAGTAAGTGTTGGGGTACAATTTGTGCCAGTATTTTGGTTCAGAGCCTTTCTTGAAGTGGGTCTCCTGAAGAAGTAGAATATCCACTTTTTGTGCTTTATAGAAATTACTGACCATTCTTCGTTTTTGGGGTGAATTTAGCCCATTAACATTATGGGAGATAACTTTAAGGTCTGTGTAGGCTACTCCAGCGTGTGGGGTCTGGGTGCTACCGGATTCCGAGGTCAGGGATACAAGAGATGTGGAGGGGTCGCATCGCCGTGTGTTGAAGACACCATAGGGTTAATATAAGGCAAAATCACCATAGGGATAACATTAATTAAGACTGAATACCAGCAATATAACAAGGCATGACTTTCATATGTATGTACAACATTTATAACTTTAAACCAAACCGTGAAAAGTGTGCATAAACGAATGCAGATTGAACATAAACCTAATTCCTGCCACGTAGCAGTTGGTAAGGCAGGGACCTGGAATTCTGGCATCCCTAATTATTGTTAGCATTAGCTGCGTGAGTGGAGAATGCAGCTGTCGGGGGGGTCGGTATGCCCCGAAAACCAGTTCCGAGTGATGGAGACAATGACTCCGGCCGGAGCCCGTTTTCGAATGGTCATGAATAGGCAGTAAGAAATGCGTATAACAATGTGACGAGGTAATTCCCCCAAAGATGGAGAGGAAGTGTGGGAGACAGATCCTCAGTGGGACCACGGTGAACGTTAATGGTGACAGGCAGGAGGGCGTATGGGACAAAGACAAGTTGACAAAGTACCTCTCCCGGAGATGATTCAGTATTCAGTGCTAGCTGGTTGGTACTGCGCGTTCGCATTGCGCGCAGATCTCCTGGGGCCTACTTTAGTCCATGAGGCCCGAGGAGCAGAGATCCGAGCCTGGGGAGTGGAAGCGGGTGATGCTGGGCCCTCTGGTGTTTCGAGACCCAGCTTGGTGAGTGTTTCGCTGATCATGTGTGGGCCGTAGACCACGAGCTGGCGGCCATTGATCAAAATGATAAGCTTGAAAGGGAACCCCCACTTATATCGGATTTTGTTGCGGATCAGTTGAGAAGTTAGGGGTTTCATCTCCTTTCTTCTTTTTAGGGTGATCTGCGATAGATCTGGGTAGAAAGTGACGTTATCTTCTCCGAAAGTGAAATCCGGTGAGTTACGTGCATATGTTAGTATGGCTTCCCGAGTGCTGTAATAGTGAAAACGTAGAATAATGTCTCGAGATGGCTCCCCGTCTTTTGGCTTAGCCCTGAGTGCTCTATGGGCTCTGTCCATACGCAGTTCAGCGAGGGGGAGGTCGGGTAGAATCTGCGTGAAAAGGGATTCCAGATATGGGGTCAGATCTGTAATCGACTCCGGGACCCCCCTCACTCTAAGATTGTTTCTCCTGTCCCTGTTTTCCTGGTCTTCCTGACCATCTTTAAGGGCTTGTATGTCCGTACGGACTTCAGCAAAGTCCTGTTCGGCCTGCGTGCAAAAGGCCTTAACCCCGTCTACCTCCTCCTCTAGCTCTTGTATTCTGTCTCCAAGCGCCGAGATCTCCCCTCTGATCTCTTTAACCACATTAGTGTTGGATGCTCTTACCAGCTTTTCGATGTCCTGGTACAGCTTCTTTAGGTCCTCTTTGGTAGCTGCGTCTGCGGTGGGAGAGGCCTTGTTGATAAGCTGCTCAGCATCTCCAGGCGGGCGGGCGCCATTTTGGGAGTTCCCCGCCTTGCTCTTGCGAGCGAACATTTCAGGGATTCCGGGGTCGGCCTCTCCACCTGTTTTCTTGGTAGGACCCATCTGTGGTGAGGGGGGATACTATCCGGCGTCTGCTGGTAAGGAGTGAGGAGGTAAGAACGGGGAAAGGGTGCTCGTTTCGGGCTCTTTAGATCGGAGCTACTCCTCCATGCGTCCTCTCGGTCTCGCGTCCAGGCTCCGCCCCCGGTACTTTTCAATTCTTATTGATATTATATATGTCTATTGAGATTTAATTTACAACCAAAGCAATTAGTTAGTTCGTTAGTAACTGTTAGTACAATAAATGCTATTACTTTACCTACACTGATAATAATTTACTTGTAATGTTATATTGATTTTTGTCCTGTTTAAAAACAAACAAAATAGCTATTCACTCCCATTTCCTCAATGTGCTGACGTCTGGATAAGGCATATCTATGAAACCGCCACATGTAGAAATGGGCGCAAATAGAATATTGGTAATTTTACTGATATTCTATTATCCACTATAGTAGATCAGTCATTTTACCAATATCTTACTCTACATATAAGAATTGGCATAGCACCATCATAACATGGAGCTCAAAGCAATAAACATGTTGAACTATTGCTAAGAAGCCCATTCTAAGGGCTCGTTCCCACTATCGCGAATCTGCATGCGTCCAACGCATGCAGATCCGCACATGTAATGCAAGTGGATGGGCCTGTTTCCACTGTAGCGTTGTTGAGGTGCGTTTTTTTCAGCGGTAAAAAAACGCACAAAAGAGCCAACGATTTCGCCTGCATCGGGAATCCGTGCGAATCGCCGCTAATGTATTTAATAGTAAAAA
The DNA here is from genome assembly GCF_040937935.1 of Hyperolius riggenbachi. Lineage (NCBI taxonomy): Eukaryota > Metazoa > Chordata > Amphibia > Anura > Hyperoliidae > Hyperolius > Hyperolius riggenbachi. The sequence continues at coordinate 507,483,506 of NC_090647.1, read as the reverse complement.
CGCATGCGTTTGTTACATGCGTTTTTACCCGCGATTTCGCGTGCGATTTCGCACCTTTTTTAATGTTATTTTGCCCTGGCAGTGTCATGGTTAATTTCGCATGGCACCCTGCCATGCGAAATCGCATGCGAAATCGCGGGTAAAAACGCATGCGGAAACGCATCCGCATGCGTTTTTACAAGCGTCGGAATGCGGCCGAAATCGCGTTGCAACAGTGGGAACGAGCCCTAAGACATTTAAGTACGTTTAAAAAAGAATTCCATGAAGCATTAAGGCAAACTGAAGTGATAATAAACGGAGATAAGAAATTGTATGTATATAATGTCCTAATCCTAAAAAAGGATTGTCTGGAGTGCCATAATCTACTTATCTCAATTTTAAAGGTTTAAAATCTAATTTTAATATTATGACTGTCTGAATGTTGACAGTTTTTAATATATTTTTTATATATAATTCAGCTTCCATAGACACATCTTAAACTATTAAACCTTTTTTCCTGCTCTCAGAAGTCTTTTTTTATGCTGGATCGGATCGATTCGATCATTTCCAACATGTTCGATTGGGTTTCAATGGATACAGCCGTCGATTTTGCATACTTAATACCCGCGGATCGAGCGGGAAATCGCAACGTGCGTACCCAGCATTAGTCACACAGGAGTTTTATGGCCTCAGATTAGTTATTAGTGAGAGTTATGCTACACTCCCATTTCAGTCTCACTGGACAAACTGTAATTTATAGCCCTGGATTACTAAACCTTAAAGTGATAAAAAATAAATAAAAAAATAACATGTCCGAGTTCTAAGTAGAATCAGAACTTAACATACACCTTATTTATTATGTTACATGTCACTTTAGGTAAACTTTAACTACTAGAGGACCGCAGTGTTAAACCCCCCTAAAGACCAGGCCATTTTTCACTGAATTGGCCACTGCAACTTTAAGGGCTTGCAGCAGGGCTGCACAACTCATTACACAGTAACCCCCCACACCCCTTTTTCTCCCCACCAACAGAGCTTTCTGTTGGTGGGGTCTGATTGCTCCCCAATGTTTATTTTTTTCACAAATATTTTTATTAAATGTTTTCAAATAATTTTACTTATTTTTTTTATCCCTCTCCCTCCCTCCTCCCTCCAGCCTATCAGCACGATCGGCTGATCGCTTTCTTGCCTCTGGAGGCGACAGCCGAGTGACACAGCTGTCTCCTGTACAGCGCTGCCTTAGATCGCAGCGCTGTACCGAGTAAATTCATGGCGTTTTCGCCATCTAACAGTCTCCTCGCGGCGATTGCTTCTGGGAGACTGATGGTGGAGTAGAGCTCCGTCATTCATGCGGAGATGCGCGCGCAACAGCGCACGCGATCTCCTGCAAATCCCCACCCCAGGACTTGACACCAATTGCCGTTAGGCGGTCCTGGGGCTGCCGCCACGCTCATGCCCGTTGGCGTTAGGCGGTCATTAAGAGGTTAAATTAAAGTTGTCAGTTAGTCACCAAGTAAAATCAGTTATTGCAATACATATTAAATATGTTTTTCTGCACTTTGAATTGTGACTAAAATCTGCATTTTCTGTTTTTGAAAAGTTAATGTTTTGGACTAAGTTTAAGTGACTTTCCAGTAGGAACTTCTATGCTTCTTGCTGCACCTGCAAGGATAAGCAAGATAAGCAACCCCCCCCCCCCCCCCCCCTGGCAGAATCTATTGTTTCTCAAGGTGGCTCTATTATTTTGAATCTGCCAGTCAAGAAATATGTCTCTCTCATTACCTCTCAGACTAATTTGCAGGCATAAGTTTTCTCACTTCAGACAACACTAATCAGAAGTTTTACTCCTAATCTCTTTTTGGAGGACAAAATGTTATTAATATAAATACAAACAGTATTTCTATTTAATTCCCAATCCAATGAGACTTCATAGAATATAAAAGTAATATTATAGTAGTAGTATTATAAGCTGAATTCCACTCCAGGTTTTGAGAGCCCTAGACTCTCAGGGCTCATTTCCACTATCACGAATTCGCATGCGTTTTTCGCATGCAAATTCACATAGCAATACAAGTGAATGGGACTGTTTCCACTAGTCAGGATTCCTTTGCGTTTTTTTTTGGCCAGAAAAAATTCGCATGACAGAGCCATCAGAATTCGCATGCCGCATACCGCTATGCGAATCGCATACAATGTATTTAATAGGAAATTCGCATGAGGTTTGGGTATGCAAATTTTCATGCAAATTTTCATGCGAATTCGCATAGAAATAATGGAAAAGCACACCAGCACTGCCATGGTTAAATTCGCATGCATCATCATCCATGTGAATTCGTGTGCGATTCGCACCGCACAAGTGGAAATGCAGCCTCAGTCTTAGGGCCCGTTTCCACTGTTGCGACGTGATTTCGCCGGCATCCCGACGCTTGTAAAAACGCATGCGGATGCGTTTCCGCATGCGTTTTTACCCGCGATTTCGCGTGCGATTTCGCATGGCAGGGTGCCATGCGAAATTAACCATTACTCTGCCAGGGCAAAATAACATTGAAAAAGGTGCGAAATCGCACGCGAATCGCGGGTAAAAACACATGTAAAAAACGCATGCGTTTTTCCTATTAACCCATTCAGGTTCCGTGGTTTTCACGAGAGAAATGTTATCCTCCCATTCATTAGCCTATAACTTTATCACTACTTATCACAATGAACTGATCTATATCTTGTTTTTTCCGCCACCAATTAGGCTTTCTTTGGGGGGTACATTTTGCTAAGAGCCACTTTACTGTAAACGCATTTTAACAGGAAGAATAAGAAAAAAATGGAAAAATTCATTATTTCTCAGTTTTCAGCCATTATAGTTTTAAAATAATACATGCCTCCATAATTAAAACTCACGTATTGTATATGCCCATATGTCCCGGTTATTACACCGTTAAAATTATGTCCCTATCACAATGTATGGCGACAATATTTTATTTGGAAATAAAGGTGCATTTTTTCCATTTTGCATCTATCACTATTAACAAGTTTAAAATAAAAAAAATATAGAAATATTTCACCTTTACATTGATATTTAAAAAGTTTAGACCCTTAGGTAAATATTTACATGTTTTTTTTTTATTGTAATGGTTTTTTTTATTTATAGTAAACATTTTATTTGGGTAGTTTTGGGAGGGTGGGGGGTAAACAATAGATTTATAATGTAAATGTGTGTTGATTTTAATTTATTTTCATTTTCAGGTGTAGTTTTACTTTTTGGCCACAAGATGGCGGCCATGAGTTTGTTTACATGACGTCACTCTAAGCGTAACACACGCTTAGAGTGGCGCATCAGGAAGGGAACGGCCAGAAAAGGCGCAGCTTCCGAGAGAAGCTGTCGCTTTTTCAGCGGGGGAGAGGAATCAGTAATCGGGCTTCAAAGCCCGATATATTGATTCCCTGACTACCGAATCCGCAGCCGGGAGTGCGCGTGCACGCGCGCGATCGGCCGCGGGGGCGCGCGGTAGCGCACATGGTTTCTGGACGTAGTTTCTACGTCCAGAAACCAAAATAGGTTAAATATATTAGCGGCGATTCGCATGGATTCCCGACGCAGGCGAATTCTGTGGGTCCCGTCGTGCAGATTTGGCCCGCCGCCAAATCGCTCCCACGCGCCGCACATATGGAAACAGCCCCGGCCACTTCAATGTACCAAGCGAATCCGCATGTCGGCGCCGCATGCGGATTCGCTATGGTGGAAACGAGCCCTAAGGGCCTGTACACACTGAAAAACGCAAGCAAAATCGCAAGCGCATGCGTTTTTTAAATCGCAAGTGCATGTAGTTTTAAAAATGCATCGTATGCGTTTTTGATGCGTTTGCGTTTTTCTTTTAATTGCTGATTGGCTAAAGAAACCTTTGTTTTTCTTTCTAGTTTACATTTCAACAGGAATCAGGAAATTTCAGAGTCTTCTGGGATACTGACTTCTGAAAAACGCAGGCAAAAACGCAAGCGCATGCGTTTTTAATGCGTTTTTCAAGCGCTGAGCTTAAAAAAGCGCAGCAGGCACTGTGATTGCGTTTTTCTAAAAACGCATCGCACCAGTGTGTACAAGTCATCACGATTTTCATTCTTTTTCAAGAAAAACGCAGCGCAAGCGCAGCAGTGTGTACAGGCCCTAACATTGGTAGCGATTGCTGCCAGCGGGACCCCAGAGAAGACCGAATCTGCAGCGAGGGACACAAATGAATTAAAGATAGATTTAATTGCTCGCCTTGGATATCCTTTAAATAATAGCTGTAGTTAGAACAACATAATGAATAAAATTGCTTATTTTTATTTCTTTCCTATCCCTGATTTACATTCTTAAATTTATCAATGGTGGTGACATTTTTAGTTCTGTCAGGTGATCTGTATGGTATGTTTGTTACTGAGCGTTCTATGGACAGAGGGAGATATTGCTTGCTTGACAGTTGGATACAGCCATTATTTCCCACAATGCAACAAGATTCACAGACAGCAGGACCATGGTTATGACATCACACTGTGGGAGGGGTGTCACCACAATATTAGCCATACAGTCCCCCCTGATGATCTATTTGAGAAAAGGTAAAGATTTATTTTGGGAAGGGAGGTATCAGCTACTGATGGGATTGGGATGAAGTTCAAGTAAAGTGTTATCAAGGAGAAATACAAGGGAAAAAAACTAATACTTACGTAAAGGGACACTTAAGGGTCGGAAAAAAAATGAGTTTTACTCAAGTGGGGCTTCCATCAGCCCCCTGCAGCTGTCCGGTGCCCACGCAGTCTCGCTCCGATGCTCCTGTCCCCCGCCGGCAGCCACTTCTGTTTGCGACGACAGGCGCTGACAGGCCTGGGAACGTGAGCGATTCTTCACATTCCTGGCAGCAATAGCAGTATAGAGGGCGCTTTTGCGACCAGGAATGTGAAGAACCACTCGCGTTCCCAGGCCTATCGGCGCCTGTCGCAGAAAACGGAAGAAGCTGCCAGCGGGAAAAGGATGATCTGATCGAGACTGTGTGGGCACCGGACAGCTGCAGGGGGCTGGTGGAAGCCCCAGGTGAGTAAAACTCATTTTTTTCGAGCCTTAAGTATCCCTTTAAGTAAAGGGGAGGCCTCTGGATAGTCCAGAGGCTTATAATTTGCTCCTCACACCCACTGTTGCCATGTACGGATCCCAGGACCATATCTGTCAAGAGCTTGTCAGATATTTTCTTGTGGCCATGCTCCCCTTCTTGCATGTGCACAGCCATATTGTGCTTGCATGGGTATCGCTGTGCCTGACCAGTTAGCTGAAGCCGCTCGTCCATTTGTTCTTCCTGCTACCAGGCAGGCATGGCTGTAATATCAAACAGATTCAGTATAACAGCGCCCATTCAAGAAGAGCATACCCACAGACTAAAAGAGGGCCCCGGCATGTGGTGGTGGAACAAGGGGGACAACGAGGAGTTTTGCTTTGTTAATGACCACTGGCATCTCACCAATGCTGGTAATTATTGATTACAGGCACATTGATTGGCTTTGGGAACACGTGTTCCTTTTAATCAATTAGTGTAGTAACGGATGGCCATGAGAACACGGTGGCGATTGAGGCGGAGTACATATATCTACGACCCTGAGGCTAAAATGAAGTCTTAAGGAGCATATACTGTACTAAACCGAGGAACTGGTTAAATGTCAAATCAGGTGGACCGTCTGTGTGCATAGGAAAGGATCCAGCGTATAATGTAAGTAACGGTAAGATCTCTGGCCAATGAGAACTTGCATAGCATCAGTTTTCCTGATCTGACAAGTTCACTTTAAATGCAGCGCCACCATATGTGGCTGTAAACGAATGCAGGAAATGAATGGCGTATCGCCAGTAAGTGCGATAGATTGCTCAGGGATCATTCTCAGCTGTCGCATATGCTTTCACAGCCAATTACGTCATCATCTTAACCAAACTGTTAGCATTTCAATTAGAGCCATTTGTTAAAGGTAATTCACAGTGTATGGAGAGATACGGTGGTGCTTTGAAGTTAATTTTCAGCTTCAAAACAAGTTAGTGGAAAGTCACCTGTTCACCTCACCCTCTCCAGGGCATTTTCACCGAAAAAAAAAATATTGCCGCCAAAGTCCTTTGTTTATTTTATGATCGCCAAGCTGCATGCCGCTGCTCACCTTGCAAGCCGAACGAAGCCTTTTGGAGTCCCTGACCTTGCAGTCATTAAAATCTAATCACACGCCGGGCAGACTTCCATATTCATTAGGATAAGAAGAAGATAGATTTGAACATGCTTTTGAAGTGACCAATACATTCATCAGCCAATTTTTTCCCTTCTCAACCATCCTAGCCTAGTTAGGAATATTAATTGATTAATTGATACTGAAAGCCTTTTGTGCAATAACATTAGCATAACAATATTAAACAGATGCAATATGCTTTGCATGTAAATGGAGGGCTTTAAATATTTTAGAGCAGGAGAGTCTTCATGGTCCGGGTTGCATACAGAAAAAGAATGGCAAAACTTGCAACTAGATGAGCAAACTTTTCAAAGCTGGCTACAACCTTGGTTTGTCTGAACTTGTGTAGGCCAGGATAGCGCTTTTTGTTTTGAGGATGAATAGCTCTTGCTTATGGGGCATCTATGCAAAAGAGGCGCAAGGAAAAATAGAAATAGTAGTGATAGAATATTGGTAATTTTATCAGTATTTTACTATCACCCTCTGTACCCTTTTATTATTATTTAGTATTTATATAGCATCGACATCTTCTGCAGAGCTGTACAGAGTATATATAGGGCTCGATTCACAAAGCAGTGCTAACTGTTAGCACTGGCCCTTACCACGTCTAAACTGAGTTAAAATGTGAGAAGTAGTGATCGCGCGCAAGTGCCCACTAAAGCCTATGGGACTTAGCGCGCGCACAGGACTTTGCAAATTTTGCGCGCGGTACTTAGCGTGCGATCTGATTGAGAAAACCGGTGCTAACCTACTTAGCACCCTGGTTAGCACGCCTAAAGACTTTAGACGTGCTAAGTAGGTTAGCACTGCATAGTGAATCAAGCCCATAGTCTTGTCACTAACTGTCCCTCAGAGGGGCTCACAGTCTAAACCCTACCTTAGTCCTATGTCTATGTATGGTGTAGTACAGTGGTCCTCAAACTAAGGCCCGCGGGCCGAATGTGGCCCCCTGGGGCTTTTTTACCGGCCTCCCACACACAAAATGTATTATAGATGCAGTCAGCTACATCTTTAAATATTGGTGGTCCGCATATAGAATGAAGCCAGAAAGCAGTAATTTGCTGGTTTCCAATCAAATTCCACATCAGGTGACACTGTTGTTCAATTGGACTGCAGGTTGTCACCTGGGTATGCTTCACTGTCTGGCCCGTAAAGACTTGTACATTATTTTATATATGTTCCGGCCCCCCAGCAGTCTGAAGTATGTTGACCCGGCCCTCGACCCAAAACGTTTGGGGACCCTTGGTGTAGTATATGTACTGTAGTCTAGTCTAGGGCCAATTTAGGGAGAAGCCAATTAACTTATCTGCATGTTTTTGGGATGTGGGAGGAAACTGGAGTGCCCGGAGGAAACACACACACACTCGGGGAGAACATACAAACTCCTTGCAGTTGTTGACCTGGCTGGGATCTGAACTGGGTTCCCAACCCTGCAAGACGAGAGCGCTAACCACTACACCACTGCGCTGCCTCCCCTATTTTTTCCTAACTCTAATAACCCCCACTACTCCTAACTCTAACTCTGGCACCCACTATATTTTTTAGGGTGCTCCTCACTGAAATTTCCGGCTACAGACAGTATTTCTCTTTTTTAATGTGGGTAGCTAAGAAAATGCCCACATTTTCTTTGTTTTCAAAAGCATTTTCTGAAAGGCAGTGCTAAGTCTAACTGCCAAAATAGTGTGCAAGTGAGTGGTGAGGCTGGCTGGTATCTTACTATTTTGGTAGTTAACCTCCTGGGCGATAATCCCGAGCTGAGCTCGGGGTATATCGTGCAGGAGGATTTCTCAGGCCCTGGTGGGCCGATTTGCATAATTTTTTTTCGTTACACGCAGCTAGCACTTTGCTAGCTGCGTGTAACTTCCGATCGCCGCCGCTCACCGCCGATCCGCCGCTACCCGCCGTGCTGCGAAGCCCCCAGAAATCCCGTTCTGAACGGGATTTCCTGCTTACTCTGATCGCCGAAGGCAATTGGAGTGGGTGGGGGGATGCCGCTGCGCAATTTCTTTTAAAAAAAAGTGCTGCGCCCCCTCCTGGGCGATGTAATTGTATCGCCCAGAGGGTTAAACTACCATTCAGGAAAGGCTTCTGCAATCAAAGAAAACCCTGAGAATCCCTACATGGGGAGATGGACTAGTTCAAAACCTGTAGGTCCTGTCAGATTTTAACTGCCTACTTTTTTTGCTGGAGTGGCCCCTTTAAGCACAGCCGCGCAGCTTTTTCTGCATGACTTATGTTTATGCTGCATGGATTAAAATAAACAATAATATCACTTGCTTTAAAAGAATATGACATTTCCCGCAACTTACATGTTAGTCTAACAAATAACAGCCACAAACGTTACAAGTAGACATTATAAATGTAGCTTGTAAGCCGCGGCCGTATGCAAATCACTCTCGCTACGCTTGAATCTAATTGCACTGTCAGTATTTAAAAAAAGTAAGTGCGTTTCATTACTCCTAAGTCGCGCAGCTTACCTATTTCCAATACAAATGTATTTGGCGGCCCTGTGTGGGCTACAGGACAAAGAGGAAATGAAAACATAAATTCACAAAACATATCGGAGAGCGCCTTTTTCATGTACGGAAATATAAATGCACGGAACAGCCTCTAGGCAAAGTTATCGAGGCAAAAAGAAAAAAAAAGAGTACTGGTGTCATTGAAGGAACAATTAGAATCCTTCCTCTGGGAAATGAAGTGAGCAGAGGATGTGTCTTGATAGACCAAATGACCTTTACTTACTCTCTCAAAAGCTCTCATGTTCGTTATTATTCCGCGGAATAATGTTTTTGCAGATTGTCCTCAAGCGATGTAAAGTTGTACCTAAATCCTTCCTCATCATCATCCGCTCCTCACCAAAACTGATTGCATAATTTACTGCTCTGAAAACAAATCTCGCCATCTAAACATGACATTAACATTGCTGTATTATTTTGCCTAACGTGTTATCTATTTTTTTTTTTTTTTTTTTTTTATTTACAAACCTTCCCGTGTGGTTTAGGCGCTCTGAGTCAGTGTGTGAAACACCACAGAGATATTTTTACAAAAGAACCTGAGGAAGCGGGCAAGTCCTACAAAACACATTGGGCTTGATTCACTAACGATAGAGCAGCGTAACAGCGCGCATTAGCTACTGTTAAGCACATTAGTGAATCAGCGTGCCTTAATGGGGGCTGATTGGTCCAATAGGCTGTCTGTAACTTGACAGACAGCCTATTGGGCCAATTAGAGTGTGGGGATCACGTCCTTTAATGTGACTGGTCCCGAAGGAGTGGAGCGGACATTACGCTAATAGCGTTTGCTATGCTGCATCACAGCAGTATAGCGTGCGCTGAGAGCCTGCTCCCCTGACTGAGCATAATTACGCACGCTATGCTGCCACTAGAGCGCGTAGCATGCAGGGAGCCCTCATTAAGACACATTGATTCAGTAGCGCGCATAACAGTAGCTAACTCGTCCTGTTACGCTGCACTATCCTTAGTGAATCAAGCCTGTTGTCTATTATTGGTGTCCAATGAATTTTTTTGGAGCCACCCAGGTAAAAAATAAAATAATTAAAACCAGTCTGAAAAGAGTGGCAGTAATTGGCGTACCTTTCCTGCAGGCTAAAGCCGGTCAATTATAGGACAATGTAAGTTCACTGCACAAAAATTAAAGGTGATACGTTTCGCTGGTGTTCTCCGCTTCTTTGGGTCAAGACAACAATGTTATTATTAGTATTTGAAGTTGTCAGGATTTTCCCATGTGGCCGCTCTCATCTCTCCTTTGCAACTAAATCTTTGCTCATTCTCTCCTTGCTTTACTGGGTTTGCAAATAGATCGCTGTGTGTCTCATCACTCAAGAGCCAGAGTGGTATGCAAACATTCCTGCTCAGTGGCATGCTTCCACACCTGTGACAATATGGCAACTGACAGGATCAGAAATCCGATCACCCATTGTTTGCACTGATCTGCTGGTCGAAAATACATTCCATGTATAGTCACCAGTTTCGCCCAAGCACTTGCTTGGGTGTTCCAAACAGATAATCAAGTGAGATTGTGTATGTCTGTACTCTAGGGCAGAGCATAACCAATGGTGGACACCAGAGGGAGGAAAGTAGGTGGATCATAGGCTGCACAGGAGGAACGGGTAGTAGGTGGATGTGGGCTGCTGCAGGAACCCAAGCCTGATGATCAAACATAACTCTGATACAGGGATGGTCGTAGTCAGTCAATTTCGCTACGCTGGAACTACGCATAGTTTTACGCAATTACGCTTCGCCAAACTATGGCTTTGAAATCCAATATTCGCTTCGTATGCATTTCGTAGACTATTCGTTAAAATAAGCAATTGCGTGTAGTGCGAAGCCTAGTGTATGCGGATGCTTATACCTGCATGGAGAAAATTTTACGCATTAATTCCTCCTTGAAATGCTTGGAACTCTTCTATGCATACTTTCCTCTTTCCAACGTGTAAATTTGTAAGCATACAATTTATTGCATGCGGAAAATTAGACGCGAGTAACGCATTCATAGTTCACCACACAATACACATGTTAACTACGCATAGTGGGCGTAAGGTACGCGTAGCGGTACTTCGCTACGCATAAATTCGTAAGCGTAGTTTTGAAACTTCACCTACGAACTACGATGTGTAAATTCTCACTGGCGTAGTTTCTGCTCATCCCTCCTCTGATATGCTGTCAAACTGATTTCCACTTGTGAGTGCAATTTCTGAGTTTTTAATATTGATAAATTGTTATGGTACACAATGATTAGCTGTCTTTTTTGAGGTGATGCCAAGCTGAATTACAGAATGCACAGATGCAGGCCCTCGCAGAATAATGTTTTGATGCCTGAGTTGTGGTTTATCTAGTGAGCCTTGTGTGTATGTAGGAGGTGCATGGAGTGACCACATTCACTAAACACAGGTGCTTTGCTAGTACAGTGGAACACACGGTGTATTGGTGGTGGTGTCGTGATCAGGGATGTGCTCACGAGTAATTACGGTTAGCTAGTGTAACCCCCCCAAAAGAGGGTTACAGATTACTTAAAGGGAAGGTTCAGGGAGGGTGGCTAAAAAATAAAAATCAATTTCCACTTACCTGGGGCTTCCTCCAGAACTACTGTGCCTGCGCAGTACAGCCCGGAGGACGTCCGATGACGTCAGCGCGCCGGCGTAGGACGCAGAAGTGCCGGGCCTTGGAGCGCAGAAGAGCCCGACCTGGCAGCCGGCCTGGCCAGGTCGGGTCGGCCACCGGAGACCACCGGGAGCCTGTGGAGCGGCGGCGAGGGCACCTCCTGCCTACCACGGGCTGGAGGAAGCCCCAGGTAAGTGGAAATTGATTTTTATTTTTAAAACACCCTCCCTGAACCTTCCCTTTAACCTTCCTGGCGGTAAGCCCGAGCTGAGCTTGGGCTATGCCGAGCAGGAGGATTTCTCAGGCCCTGCTGGGCCGATTTGCATCAATTTTTTATGCAACACGCAGCTAGCACTTTGCTAGCTGCGTGTGCATTCCGATCGGCGCCGCTCCGCGCAAAATCGCTGCTGATCGCCGCGCCCCCCCCCCCCCCTTCCCAGACCCCGTGCGCTGCCTGGCCAATCAGTGCCAGGCAGCGCTGAGGGGTGGATCGGGACTCCCTTAGACGTCACGACGTCCATGACGTTGGTGACGTCATCCCGCCCCGTCGCCATGGCGACGGGGTAAGCCCTTCAGGAAATCCCGTTCTTTGAACGGGATTTCCTGATCAAAGATCGCCGGAGGCGATCGAAGCGGGCAAGGGGATGCCGCTGTACAGCGGCTATCATGTAGCGAGCTCTAGGCTCGCTACATGATTTAAAAAGAACATTTTTTAAAATAGTGCTGCGCTGCCCCCTGGCGGTTTCTAATAGACCGCCGGGAGGGTTAAGCATTCCCATGTGAGGGGCCCTTTAAGTCTAAGTCCCATGTGGCTACAACCAAAACAGTGCCCAGTAAGCGAAGGTAAGGTCGCATAGACTGTTGCCAAGCGACCACAGTATGCAAATTAGGGGAATGTTCTGGGACTTTCCCAAGCCCCGCGCAGCCTACCAGAGACATACAGCGCATGAGCAGGGGGCAGGGGTCTAGAAGGGAGTTAGCAGCGGGAACTAGTTGGAGTCAGTTGGAGAGCGTGGAAGGAGAAGAGAGGACTTGAGCAGGAGTGAGTGGTGCGGAGCAGGGTGGGAGCCCAGACCAGCGCAGAGAAAGGCTGTAGCAGTTGCCCGGAAGCTAAGGGGACCCGGCGGCCACACAGTAAGGACAACGGCAGTGGGCCGGACACTAACCGGAGGCCGGAGGCGGCAGACCCGGACTAACCTTGACCTAAAGACATTCGCAGTCAGATGAGTATAGGCCTGAGAGCCACATCTAAGCCATAAAGTATGTACAGTTAGTAGCCAAGCGTCACTTGCTGATGATAGCAAACTATAACCTGGAGAGACCCAGATTGTATCCCTGAGTGCTATTGCTAAAGACTGCCTATGTAAGAGTGCTGTACAGTCACAGAGACTTTGTGCACAGAATACAGTTGTGTATGCAGAAGAAAGCTGCTGATATAAAGTGAGACAAGTTGCTATTGATCATAAAAAGTCCAGGCCTTACTGTCACTGAGAGACATTCTCTATTAGGCCCCTTTTACACTTAATCAGTTGGTATGCGTTAGTGTGCGTTAGTACGCGTTAGTGCGCGTTGGTACGCGTTTTTTCCATAGCAGTGCATTGGGAAGAAGCTTTCAGTTAAAACGCGTTAAGTGTGAAAGGTGCCATAGGAAAACATGGGACTTACTTTGAAAATCAGTTTTCTTTCCATTTTAACTGAGAACAACTGATTAAGTGTAAAAGGACCCTTACCCAAAGTACCCTGATAAGCTGGCACAGTCCCCGCTTGCCTATGGTCCTGTAATATAGAGACATTATCCCTCTCAAGTCCGTTTCAAGTCAAAAAGTTAAACTTCTAATGTTGATGAGTTCTGCATGATTACAAAGAGTTTGATATTTAAAGTGAACCTGTCAATATTACAAAGTTAAGTGGAAGAGGAGGAGTTGCAGTGCATCTTGTGATACTAAAGTGTGCTACAGAGAAAGTGAACTGTCATCTGATCAAGATACACAGTTAACCTACATGGATTACAAGTTTTGCATCAACTATAATTCAGAGCTTATTCAGCCTTAAAGTCAAAGTGCACTTAAAGAGAGTTCTAATGTAGGAGGGTGGTGTTGATGGTATAGAGAGGTGCATGAGTCACTTTATATTTTATTTCATTTATCTTTATTTTTCTTTAACTCTTTTTGATTATTTGATTTATATTTTATTTGTTATTTTGGGGAGCCCAATGCTAAGGGGAGGTATTCAAAGTGTATTGAGTGCTACAAATACAACCTAAAGAGTCTAAAAGATTTTGGAGCAAGGTGAATGTCCTGATTGGACCAACCAAAGAACTGTCATCTATTCAGTACCATATTACGAACTGTCACGAGTTTCCCCCAAGGTTTTGCTGAGCAATATAGATTGAACTTGGTTGCAAGGGACTGAGAACTGATTAGGTATTGGACTGAATTGCTCAGTAGACCAATCCTTTCCCCAGCCCACGCCCAACACCGGTACTGTGATCTGTATATGCTGTAAAGTGGTTGATTGTTGTATGAGACGACCGATTGTAGCTCACTGTAATTTCTGTGTAACTAATCATTTCCTTTTACAGGTATTACCGGTGCACCGGCTGTGAAGACTAGATATTGTGTATTTTTGACCTTTGATGTGCAAGGGAGGAGTATTTTGACATTTAAGTGTTTTGGCTGATCACAATTCACGTGACCACTGTTCGGTTGTGAATAAATCTTTGATCATTTCATCTGAGTCAGTGTCTGGTGGATTCCACTCAGCCGGAGCCTAGGGATAGCGGTTTCATACGGGTTACACTAGCTCCTCGAATTCATGATTCTAATGAGGCTTAATTGGCTCAGGTGTGCAGGTGGGAGAGAGGGGGTTAATTACCCAGCTGCCCGCCGCTTCTATGCGTATCACAGCCTCACACACATCCAAAGGGATGCATTTCACGACTCAGTACCGCGCACTTCCTCCTTCGGCCGGAAGTGTGCTGTACTAAGTCGTGGAGCACATCCCATTGGACACATGCAAGGCTGTGATAAGCATAGAAGCGGCGGACATCTGGGTAATTAACCCCCTCTCTCCCAGCCACACACCTGAGGCAATTAAGCCTTATTAGAATCATGAATTTGAGTAGCTAGCTACTCGTTGCTACTCGTGAGCACATCCCTAGTCGTGATACCTGGGTAATACAACATCTCTAGTTTGTCTGATTGCTGGCACAAAGGACTTAACTGTAAAACATACAGGATCAGGACCAACCACTTATTTTGCTGCACAGGCACAGCATTTGCTAGACAAAACTTTATTTGCACAATAGACAGGGCTGGTTGACGCTTTAGCGGATGCAAAACGGACACGGTAATCTACTAAGTGGATGCATTCCATCCATTTTGCATCCTCTTGCAGCAACCATCCACTCTGCATCCTCCAGTCTGATTTGATTGATCACGTCCACCCATACGCATTGCCGCTCACCTGTCCCACTGCCGCTTGGTCCATCTACAGTCAGCCCGGAGGGCGGCAGGAGCATGGGGCTCTCCATAGTCTGCATTAGGCCAATTCTCCCAAGCAACAGAGCTCATTTTCATTGGTCCACCACGAACCAATGAGAATATTCCCTTTTGCTGAGGATTCCCACTGGGCTTTTGCAGCCCAGTGGAGCTTCTGCCGGCAACCGGACTGCATATGGCGACCAAACGGCGGCGATCGTCAGTGGGACACTTAATATATCATGGTGGCAATTGAAACAGTCGAAGTGGACACGGCAACTAGCCTACCTGGCGGTATGATTATTTCTAAATGTATCACCAATATGGGCCGCATCTGAATGACTCACCACCTCATATGCACCGCTTAAATAGCTCAAATACACACTCAGCAATCAGACAGATGCAAAACATATGCAAAACTAAACTAAATACTTACCATGCAAAACAGGATAGCAAATGGGTGCTGCTAGCCTGGTAGTTACAGAACTGTGGATACAAAATATAGGTAAAAGGCTGCGCATCCCTGACCCAATACTGTACAATTGAATGGTTAATCGCTGTGGCGCACACCGCCCCCCCTGGACTAAAATGTACGCCCGCATCCAAACAATGCAATACTGGTCTATGGAGAAATTTTAGCTTCCATCATAGTTTTGCATGCAAAAATATAGATATACTGGACATCTGCACCAACGTTGAGGTAAATCTCCAGAGCAGATGTCCTAACACTAAACTGACCTAAGTTAAAAGCAAATGTCTTTACCCTGGCAGCTGCTATGCTAAAATGTGTAACTTACATTCAATACAGACAGCAGGAAACAAAGCAAGCGCTCACCAATATGGGCCGCATCTGAATGACTCACCACCTCATATGCACCGCTTAAATAGCTCAAATACACACTCAGCAATCAGACAGATGCAAAACATATGCAAAACTAAACTAAATACTTACCATGCAAAACAGGATAGCAAATGGGTGCTGCTAGCCTGGTAGTTACAGAACTGTGGATACAAAATATAGGTAAAAGGCTGCGCATCCCTGACCCAATACTGTACAATTGAATGGTTAATCGCTGTGGCGCACACCGCCCCCCCTGGACTAAAATGTACGCCCGCATCCAAACAATGCAATACTGGTCTATGGAGAAATTTTAGCTTCCATCATAGTTTTGCATGCAAAAATATAGATATACTGGACATCTGCACCAACGTTGAGGTAAATCTCCAGAGCAGATGTCCTAACACTAAACTGACCTAAGTTAAAAGCAAATGTCTTTACCCTGGCAGCTGCTATGCTAAAATGTGTAACTTACATTCAATACAGACAGCAGGAAACAAAGCAAGCGCTCACCAATATGGGCCGCATCTGAATGACTCACCACCTCATATGCACCGCTTAAATAGCTCAAATACACACTCAGCAATCAGACAGATGCAAAACATATGCAAAACTAAACTAAATACTTACCATGCAAAACAGGATAGCAAATGGGTGCTGCTAGCCTGGTAGTTACAGAACTGTGGATACAAAATATAGGTAAAAGGCTGCGCATCCCTGACCCAATACTGTACAATTGAATGGTTAATCGCTGTGGCGCACACCGCCCCCCCTGGACTAAAATGTACGCCCGCATCCAAACAATGCAATACTGGTCTATGGAGAAATTTTAGCTTCCATCATAGTTTTGCATGCAAAAATATAGATATACTGGACATCTGCACCAACGTTGAGGTAAATCTCCAGAGCAGATGTCCTAACACTAAACTGACCTAAGTTAAAAGCAAATGTCTTTACCCTGGCAGCTGCTATGCTAAAATGTGTAACTTACATTCAATACAGACAGCAGGAAACAAAGCAAGCGCTCACCAATATGGGCCGCATCTGAATGACTCACCACCTCATATGCACCGCTTAAATAGCTCAAATACACACTCAGCAATCAGACAGATGCAAAACATATGCAAAACTAAACTAAATACTTACCATGCAAAACAGGATAGCAAATGGGTGCTGCTAGCCTGGTAGTTACAGAACTGTGGATACAAAATATAGGTAAAAGGCTGCGCATCCCTGACCCAATACTGTACAATTGAATGGTTAATCGCTGTGGCGCACACCGCCCCCCCTGGACTAAAATGTACGCCCGCATCCAAACAATGCAATACTGGTCTATGGAGAAATTTTAGCTTCCATCATAGTTTTGCATGCAAAAATATAGATATACTGGACATCTGCACCAACGTTGAGGTAAATCTCCAGAGCAGATGTCCTAACACTAAACTGACCTAAGTTAAAAGCAAATGTCTTTACCCTGGCAGCTGCTATGCTAAAATGTGTAACTTACATTCAATACAGACAGCAGGAAACAAAGCAAGCGCTCACCAATATGGGCCGCATCTGAATGACTCACCACCTCATATGCACCGCTTAAATAGCTCAAATACACACTCAGCAATCAGACAGATGCAAAACATATGCAAAACTAAACTAAATACTTACCATGCAAAACAGGATAGCAAATGGGTGCTGCTAGCCTGGTAGTTACAGAACTGTGGATACAAAATATAGGTAAAAGGCTGCGCATCCCTGACCCAATACTGTACAATTGAATGGTTAATCGCTGTGGCGCACACCGCCCCCCCTGGACTAAAATGTACGCCCGCATCCAAACAATGCAATACTGGTCTATGGAGAAATTTTAGCTTCCATCATAGTTTTGCATGCAAAAATATAGATATACTGGACATCTGCACCAACGTTGAGGTAAATCTCCAGAGCAGATGTCCTAACACTAAACTGACCTAAGTTAAAAGCAAATGTCTTTACCCTGGCAGCTGCTATGCTAAAATGTGTAACTTACATTCAATACAGACAGCAGGAAACAAAGCAAGCGCTCACCAATATGGGCCGCATCTGAATGACTCACCACCTCATATGCACCGCTTAAATAGCTCAAATACACACTCAGCAATCAGACAGATGCAAAACATATGCAAAACTAAACTAAATACTTACCATGCAAAACAGGATAGCAAATAGGTGCTGCTAGCCTGGTAGTTACAGAACTGTGGATACAAAATATAGGTAAAAGGCTGCGCATCCCTGACCCAATACTGTACAATTGAATGGTTAATCGCTGTGGCGCACACCGCCCCCCCTGGACTAAAATGTACGCCCGCATCCAAACAATGCAATACTGGTCTATGGAGAAATTTTAGCTTCCATCATAGTTTTGCATGCAAAAATATAGATATACTGGACATCTGCACCAACGTTGAGGTAAATCTCCAGAGCAGATGTCCTAACACTAAACTGACCTAAGTTAAAAGCAAATGTCTTTACCCTGGCAGCTGCTATGCTAAAATGTGTAACTTACATTCAATACAGACAGCAGGAAACAAAGCAAGCGCTCACCAATATGGGCCGCATCTGAATGACTCACCACCTCATATGCACCGCTTAAATAGCTCAAATACACACTCAGCAATCAGACAGATGCAAAACATATGCAAAACTAAACTAAATACTTACCATGCAAAACAGGATAGCAAATGGGTGCTGCTAGCCTGGTAGTTACAGAACTGTGGATACAAAATATAGGTAAAAGGCTGCGCATCCCTGACCCAATACTGTACAATTGAATGGTTAATCGCTGTGGCGCACACCGCCCCCCCTGGACTAAAATGTACGCCCGCATCCAAACAATGCAATACTGGTCTATGGAGAAATTTTAGCTTCCATCATAGTTTTGCATGCAAAAATATAGATATACTGGACATCTGCACCAACGTTGAGGTAAATCTCCAGAGCAGATGTCCTAACACTAAACTGACCTAAGTTAAAAGCAAATGTCTTTACCCTGGCAGCTGCTATGCTAAAATGTGTAACTTACATTCAATACAGACAGCAGGAAACAAAGCAAGCGCTCACCAATATGGGCCGCATCTGAATGACTCACCACCTCATATGCACCGCTTAAATAGCTCAAATACACACTCAGCAATCAGACAGATGCAAAACATATGCAAAACTAAACTAAATACTTACCATGCAAAACAGGATAGCAAATGGGTGCTGCTAGCCTGGTAGTTACAGAACTGTGGATACAAAATATAGGTAAAAGGCTGCGCATCCCTGACCCAATACTGTACAATTGAATGGTTAATCGCTGTGGCGCACACCGCCCCCCCTGGACTAAAATGTACGCCCGCATCCAAACAATGCAATACTGGTCTATGGAGAAATTTTAGCTTCCATCATAGTTTTGCATGCAAAAATATAGATATACTGGACATCTGCACCAACGTTGAGGTAAATCTCCAGAGCAGATGTCCTAACACTAAACTGACCTAAGTTAAAAGCAAATGTCTTTACCCTGGCAGCTGCTATGCTAAAATGTGTAACTTACATTCAATACAGACAGCAGGAAACAAAGCAAGCGCTCACCAATATGGGCCGCATCTGAATGACTCACCACCTCATATGCACCGCTTAAATAACTCAAATACACACTCAGCAATCAGACAGATGCAAAACATATGCAAAACTAAACTAAATACTTACCATGCAAAACAGGATAGCAAATGGGTGCTGCTAGCCTGGTAGTTACAGAACTGTGGATACAAAATATAGGTAAAAGGCTGCGCATCCCTGACCCAATACTGTACAATTGAATGGTTAATCGCTGTGGCGCACACCGCCCCCCCTGGACTAAAATGTACGCCCGCATCCAAACAATGCAATACTGGTCTATGGAGAATTTTAGCTTCCATCATAGTTTTGCATGCAAAAATATAGATATACTGGACATCTGCACCAACGTTGAGGTAAATCTCCAGAGCAGATGTCCTAACACTAAACTGACCTAAGTTAAAAGCAAATGTCTTTACCCTGGCAGCTGCTATGCTAAAATGTGTAACTTACATTCAATACAGACAGCAGGAAACAAAGCAAGCGCTCACCAATATGGGCCGCATCTGAATGACTCACCACCTCATATGCACCGCTTAAATAGCTCAAATACACACTCAGCAATCAGACAGATGCAAAACATATGCAAAACTAAACTAAATACTTACCATGCAAAACAGGATAGCAAATGGGTGCTGCTAGCCTGGTAGTTACAGAACTGTGGATACAAAATATAGGTAAAAGGCTGCGCATCCCTGACCCAATACTGTACAATTGAATGGTTAATCGCTGTGGCGCACACCGCCCCCCCTGGACTAAAATGTACGCCCGCATCCAAACAATGCAATACTGGTCTATGGAGAAATTTTAGCTTCCATCATAGTTTTGCATGCAAAAATATAGATATACTGGACATCTGCACCAACGTTGAGGTAAATCTCCAGAGCAGATGTCCTAACACTAAACTGACCTAAGTTAAAAGCAAATGTCTTTACCCTGGCAGCTGCTATGCTAAAATGTGTAACTTACATTCAATACAGACAGCAGGAAACAAAGCAAGCGCTCACCAATATGGGCCGCATCTGAATGACTCACCACCTCATATGCACCGCTTAAATAGCTCAAATACACACTCAGCAATCAGACAGATGCAAAACATATGCAAAACTAAACTAAATACTTACCATGCAAAACAGGATAGCAAATGGGTGCTGCTAGCCTGGTAGTTACAGAACTGTGGATACAAAATATAGGTAAAAGGCTGCGCATCCCTGACCCAATACTGTACAATTGAATGGTTAATCGCTGTGGCGCACACCGCCCCCCCTGGACTAAAATGTACGCCCGCATCCAAACAATGCAATACTGGTCTATGGAGAAATTTTAGCTTCCATCATAGTTTTGCATGCAAAAATATAGATATACTGGACATCTGCACCAACGTTGAGGTAAATCTCCAGAGCAGATGTCCTAACACTAAACTGACCTAAGTTAAAAGCAAATGTCTTTACCCTGGCAGCTGCTATGCTAAAATGTGTAACTTACATTCAATACAGACAGCAGGAAACAAAGCAAGCGCTCACCAATATGGGCCGCATCTGAATGACTCACCACCTCATATGCACCGCTTAAATAGCTCAAATACACACTCAGCAATCAGACAGATGCAAAACATATGCAAAACTAAACTAAATACTTACCATGCAAAACAGGATAGCAAATGGGTGCTGCTAGCCTGGTAGTTACAGAACTGTGGATACAAAATATAGGTAAAAGGCTGCGCATCCCTGACCCAATACTGTACAATTGAATGGTTAATCGCTGTGGCGCACACCGCCCCCCCTGGACTAAAATGTACGCCCGCATCCAAACAATGCAATACTGGTCTATGGAGAAATTTTAGCTTCCATCATAGTTTTGCATGCAAAAATATAGATATACTGGACATCTGCACCAACGTTGAGGTAAATCTCCAGAGCAGATGTCCTAACACTAAACTGACCTAAGTTAAAAGCAAATGTCTTTACCCTGGCAGCTGCTATGCTAAAATGTGTAACTTACATTCAATACAGACAGCAGGAAACAAAGCAAGCGCTCACCAATATGGGCCGCATCTGAATGACTCACCACCTCATATGCACCGCTTAAATAGCTCAAATACACACTCAGCAATCAGACAGATGCAAAACATATGCAAAACTAAACTAAATACTTACCATGCAAAACAGGATAGCAAATGGGTGCTGCTAGCCTGGTAGTTACAGAACTGTGGATACAAAATATAGGTAAAAGGCTGCGCATCCCTGACCCAATACTGTACAATTGAATGGTTAATCGCTGTGGCGCACACCGCCCCCCCTGGACTAAAATGTACGCCCGCATCCAAACAATGCAATACTGGTCTATGGAGAAATTTTAGCTTCCATCATAGTTTTGCATGCAAAAATATAGATATACTGGACATCTGCACCAACGTTGAGGTAAATCTCCAGAGCAGATGTCCTAACACTAAACTGACCTAAGTTAAAAGCAAATGTCTTTACCCTGGCAGCTGCTATGCTAAAATGTGTAACTTACATTCAATACAGACAGCAGGAAACAAAGCAAGCGCTCACCAATATGGGCCGCATCTGAATGACTCACCACCTCATATGCACCGCTTAAATAGCTCAAATACACACTCAGCAATCAGACAGATGCAAAACATATGCAAAACTAAACTAAATACTTACCATGCAAAACAGGATAGCAAATGGGTGCTGCTAGCCTGGTAGTTACAGAACTGTGGATACAAAATATAGGTAAAAGGCTGCGCATCCCTGACCCAATACTGTACAATTGAATGGTTAATCGCTGTGGCGCACACCGCCCCCCCTGGACTAAAATGTACGCCCGCATCCAAACAATGCAATACTGGTCTATGGAGAAATTTTAGCTTCCATCATAGTTTTGCATGCAAAAATATAGATATACTGGACATCTGCACCAACGTTGAGGTAAATCTCCAGAGCAGATGTCCTAACACTAAACTGACCTAAGTTAAAAGCAAATGTCTTTACCCTGGCAGCTGCTATGCTAAAATGTGTAACTTACATTCAATACAGACAGCAGGAAACAAAGCAAGCGCTCACCAATATGGGCCGCATCTGAATGACTCACCACCTCATATGCACCGCTTAAATAGCTCAAATACACACTCAGCAATCAGACAGATGCAAAACATATGCAAAACTAAACTAAATACTTACCATGCAAAACAGGATAGCAAATGGGTGCTGCTAGCCTGGTAGTTACAGAACTGTGGATACAAAATATAGGTAAAAGGCTGCGCATCCCTGACCCAATACTGTACAATTGAATGGTTAATCGCTGTGGCGCACACCGCCCCCCCTGGACTAAAATGTACGCCCGCATCCAAACAATGCAATACTGGTCTATACTGGTCCATAGACCAGTATTGCATTGTTTGGATGCGGGCGTACATTTTAGTCCAGGGGGGGCGGTGTGCGCCACAGCGATTAACCATTCAATTGTACAGTATTGGGTCAGGGATGCGCAGCCTTTTACCTATATTTTGTATCCACAGTTCTGTAACTACCAGGCTAGCAGCACCCATTTGCTATCCTGTTTTGCATGGTAAGTATTTAGTTTAGTTTTGCATATGTTTTGCATCTGTCTGATTGCTGAGTGTGTATTTGAGCTATTTAAGCGGTGCATATGAGGTGGTGAGTCATTCAGATGCGGCCCATATTGGTGAGCGCTTGCTTTGTTTCCTGCTGTCTGTATTGAATGTAAGTTACACATTTTAGCATAGCAGCTGCCAGGGTAAAGACATTTGCTTTTAACTTAGGTCAGTTTAGTGTTAGGACATCTGCTCTGGAGATTTACCTCAACGTTGGTGCAGATGTCCAGTATATCTATATTTTTGCATGCAAAACTATGATGGAAGCTAAAATTTCTCCATAGACCAGTATTGCATTGTTTGGATGCGGGCGTACATTTTAGTCCAGGGGGGGCGGTGTGCGCCACAGCGATTAACCATTCAATTGTACAGTATTGGGTCAGGGATGCGCAGCCTTTTACCTATATTTTGTATCCACAGTTCTGTAACTACCAGGCTAGCAGCACCCATTTGCTATCCTGTTTTGCATGGTAAGTATTTAGTTTAGTTTTGCATATGTTTTGCATCTGTCTGATTGCTGAGTGTGTATTTGAGCTATTTAAGCGGTGCATATGAGGTGGTGAGTCATTCAGATGCGGCCCATATTGGTGAGCGCTTGCTTTGTTTCCTGCTGTCTGTATTGAATGTAAGTTACACATTTTAGCATAGCAGCTGCCAGGGTAAAGACATTTGCTTTTAACTTAGGTCAGTTTAGTGTTAGGACATCTGCTCTGGAGATTTACCTCAACGTTGGTGCAGATGTCCAGTATATCTATATTTTTGCATGCAAAACTATGATGGAAGCTAAAATTTCTCCATAGACCAGTATTGCATTGTTTGGATGCGGGCGTACATTTTAGTCCAGGGGGGGCGGTGTGCGCCACAGCGATTAACCATTCAATTGTACAGTATTGGGTCAGGGATGCGCAGCCTTTTACCTATATTTTGTATCCACAGTTCTGTAACTACCAGGCTAGCAGCACCCATTTGCTATCCTGTTTTGCATGGTAAGTATTTAGTTTAGTTTTGCATATGTTTTGCATCTGTCTGATTGCTGAGTGTGTATTTGAGCTATTTAAGCGGTGCATATGAGGTGGTGAGTCATTCAGATGCGGCCCATATTGGTGAGCGCTTGCTTTGTTTCCTGCTGTCTGTATTGAATGTAAGTTACACATTTTAGCATAGCAGCTGCCAGGGTAAAGACATTTGCTTTTAACTTAGGTCAGTTTAGTGTTAGGACATCTGCTCTGGAGATTTACCTCAACGTTGGTGCAGATGTCCAGTATATCTATATTTTTGCATGCAAAACTATGATGGAAGCTAAAATTTCTCCATAGACCAGTATTGCATTGTTTGGATGCGGGCGTACATTTTAGTCCAGGGGGGGCGGTGTGCGCCACAGCGATTAACCATTCAATTGTACAGTATTGGGTCAGGGATGCGCAGCCTTTTACCTATATTTTGTATCCACAGTTCTGTAACTACCAGGCTAGCAGCACCCATTTGCTATCCTGTTTTGCATGGTAAGTATTTAGTTTAGTTTTGCATATGTTTTGCATCTGTCTGATTGCTGAGTGTGTATTTGAGCTATTTAAGCGGTGCATATGAGGTGGTGAGTCATTCAGATGCGGCCCATATTGGTGAGCGCTTGCTTTGTTTCCTGCTGTCTGTATTGAATGTAAGTTACACATTTTAGCATAGCAGCTGCCAGGGTAAAGACATTTGCTTTTAACTTAGGTCAGTTTAGTGTTAGGACATCTGCTCTGGAGATTTACCTCAACGTTGGTGCAGATGTCCAGTATATCTATATTTTTGCATGCAAAACTATGATGGAAGCTAAAATTTCTCCATAGACCAGTATTGCATTGTTTGGATGCGGGCGTACATTTTAGTCCAGGGGGGGCGGTGTGCGCCACAGCGATTAACCATTCAATTGTACAGTATTGGGTCAGGGATGCGCAGCCTTTTACCTATATTTTGTATCCACAGTTCTGTAACTACCAGGCTAGCAGCACCCATTTGCTATCCTGTTTTGCATGGTAAGTATTTAGTTTAGTTTTGCATATGTTTTGCATCTGTCTGATTGCTGAGTGTGTATTTGAGCTATTTAAGCGGTGCATATGAGGTGGTGAGTCATTCAGATGCGGCCCATATTGGTGAGCGCTTGCTTTGTTTCCTGCTGTCTGTATTGAATGTAAGTTACACATTTTAGCATAGCAGCTGCCAGGGTAAAGACATTTGCTTTTAACTTAGGTCAGTTTAGTGTTAGGACATCTGCTCTGGAGATTTACCTCAACGTTGGTGCAGATGTCCAGTATATCTATATTTTTGCATGCAAAACTATGATGGAAGCTAAAATTTCTCCATAGACCAGTATTGCATTGTTTGGATGCGGGCGTACATTTTAGTCCAGGGGGGGCGGTGTGCGCCACAGCGATTAACCATTCAATTGTACAGTATTGGGTCAGGGATGCGCAGCCTTTTACCTATATTTTGTATCCACAGTTCTGTAATTACCAGGCTAGCAGCACCCATTTGCTATCCTGTTTTGCATGGTAAGTATTTAGTTTAGTTTTGCATATGTTTTGCATCTGTCTGATTGCTGAGTGTGTATTTGAGCTATTTAAGCGGTGCATATGAGGTGGTGAGTCATTCAGATGCGGCCCATATTGGTGAGCGCTTGCTTTGTTTCCTGCTGTCTGTATTGAATGTAAGTTACACATTTTAGCATAGCAGCTGCCAGGGTAAAGACATTTGCTTTTAACTTAGGTCAGTTTAGTGTTAGGACATCTGCTCTGGAGATTTACCTCAACGTTGGTGCAGATGTCCAGTATATCTATATTTTTGCATGCAAAACTATGATGGAAGCTAAAATTTCTCCATAGACCAGTATTGCATTGTTTGGATGCGGGCGTACATTTTAGTCCAGGGGGGGCGGTGTGCGCCACAGCGATTAACCATTCAATTGTACAGTATTGGGTCAGGGATGCGCAGCCTTTTACCTATATTTTGTATCCACAGTTCTGTAACTACCAGGCTAGCAGCACCCATTTGCTATCCTGTTTTGCATGGTAAGTATTTCGTTTAGTTTTGCATATGTTTTGCATCTGTCTGATTGCTGAGTGTGTATTTGAGCTATTTAAGCGGTGCATATGAGGTGGTGAGTCATTCAGATGCGGCCCATATTGGTGAGCGCTTGCTTTGTTTCCTGCTGTCTGTATTGAATGTAAGTTACACATTTTAGCATAGCAGCTGCCAGGGTAAAGACATTTGCTTTTAACTTAGGTCAGTTTAGTGTTAGGACATCTGCTCTGGAGATTTACCTCAACGTTGGTGCAGATGTCCAGTATATCTATATTTTTGCATGCAAAACTATGATGGAAGCTAAAATTTCTCCATAGACCAGTATTGCATTGTTTGGATGCGGGCGTACATTTTAGTCCAGGGGGGGCGGTGTGCGCCACAGCGATTAACCATTCAATTGTACAGTATTGGGTCAGGGATGCGCAGCCTTTTACCTATATTTTGTATCCACAGTTCTGTAACTACCAGGCTAGCAGCACCCATTTGCTATCCTGTTTTGCATGGTAAGTATTTAGTTTAGTTTTGCATATGTTTTGCATCTGTCTGATTGCTGAGTGTGTATTTGAGCTATTTAAGCGGTGCATATGAGGTGGTGAGTCATTCAGATGCGGCCCATATTGGTGAGCGCTTGCTTTGTTTCCTGCTGTCTGTATTGAATGTAAGTTACACATTTTAGCATAGCAGCTGCCAGGGTAAAGACATTTGCTTTTAACTTAGGTCAGTTTAGTGTTAGGACATCTGCTCTGGAGATTTACCTCAACGTTGGTGCAGATGTCCAGTATATCTATATTTTTGCATGCAAAACTATGATGGAAGCTAAAATTTCTCCATAGACCAGTATTGCATTGTTTGGATGCGGGCGTACATTTTAGTCCAGGGGGGGCGGTGTGCGCCACAGCGATTAACCATTCAATTGTACAGTATTGGGTCAGGGATGCGCAGCCTTTTACCTATATTTTGTATCCACAGTTCTGTAACTACCAGGCTAGCAGCACCCATTTGCTATCCTGTTTTGCATGGTAAGTATTTAGTTTAGTTTTGCATATGTTTTG
This sequence comes from Hyperolius riggenbachi, assembly GCF_040937935.1. Classification (NCBI taxonomy): domain Eukaryota; kingdom Metazoa; phylum Chordata; class Amphibia; order Anura; family Hyperoliidae; genus Hyperolius; species Hyperolius riggenbachi. Next base: position 507,456,501 of record NC_090647.1, on the reverse strand, counting down.
CATCTGTCTGATTGCTGAGTGTGTATTTGAGCTATTTAAGCGGTGCATATGAGGTGGTGAGTCATTCAGATGCGGCCCATATTGGTGAGCGCTTGCTTTGTTTCCTGCTGTCTGTATTGAATGTAAGTTACACATTTTAGCATAGCAGCTGCCAGGGTAAAGACATTTGCTTTTAACTTAGGTCAGTTTAGTGTTAGGACATCTGCTCTGGAGATTTACCTCAACGTTGGTGCAGATGTCCAGTATATCTATATTTTTGCATGCAAAACTATGATGGAAGCTAAAATTTCTCCATAGACCAGTATTGCATTGTTTGGATGCGGGCGTACATTTTAGTCCAGGGGGGGCGGTGTGCGCCACAGCGATTAACCATTCAATTGTACAGTATTGGGTCAGGGATGCGCAGCCTTTTACCTATATTTTGTATCCACAGTTCTGTAACTACCAGGCTAGCAGCACCCATTTGCTATCCTGTTTTGCATGGTAAGTATTTAGTTTAGTTTTGCATATGTTTTGCATCTGTCTGATTGCTGAGTGTGTATTTGAGCTATTTAAGCGGTGCATATGAGGTGGTGAGTCATTCAGATGCAGCCCATATTGGTGAGCGCTTGCTTTGTTTCCTGCTGTCTGTATTGAATGTAAGTTACACATTTTAGCATAGCAGCTGCCAGGGTAAAGACATTTGCTTTTAACTTAGGTCAGTTTAGTGTTAGGACATCTGCTCTGGAGATTTACCTCAACGTTGGTGCAGATGTCCAGTATATCTATATTTTTGCATGCAAAACTATGATGGAAGCTAAAATTTCTCCATAGACCAGTATTGCATTGTTTGGATGCGGGCGTACATTTTAGTCCAGGGGGGGCGGTGTGCGCCACAGCGATTAACCATTCAATTGTACAGTATTGGGTCAGGGATGCGCAGCCTTTTACCTATAATTTCTAAATGTATTGTCCAAAAGTAGTGCAATTTTTTTCTCAGGCTTTTAGACTCTAAAAATCATACTGCTAGATAGATCTGCGGCAGCCCTGCACATTCCACACCTCCGATGGAGCCAATTCGGGATTACCACTTTGAGCTGCGGGTTTCCGGTCCGAGCCTGACTCAGGTTTAAAGCTAAGGAGGCTAGCCTAGTGAGAATGAACACTGTCAGTTCTCATAGGCTTTCATTGCATACCTTTTCCTTTCTGGTCTTGAAAAATGTGGCAAGCAGATCATTGTTTTTAACCATTACCATTAGGATCCACTTCCTGCGCTAAACTGATCTTAAAAATGTCCCAAACCGGTATTTTTTTTAAGCAAGTGTGAACCAGCCCTGAGAGTCTGAGCCCACTAACGCAGTTGTGTCCGCTTTTCAGCAACACATCACAACACAGATGCATTACTGAAAATCAGACAGAAGCGGACACAACTGCATTAGTGGGCTCAGGCCCTTAATGAGACACAGAGGTGCTCATGTTTGTCAAGGTCAGCCATCTGGCACTGTACCTGATAAAGTTAGGCTAGGTCCACACTTGTCCCCTGCAGAACGGATCTGTTTTTATTAACAATTTTTTTTCTCTCCATTTTGAGAGAAATGGCTTTTTTTGCAAGGACGTTTCCAGTCCGTGGAAACGTCCCCAGCCCTGGCCGTGCTGAAGGGGAGAGAAGGCAGGAAGGGGGCAGCACTCCCCCTCCAGCTAGTTTCAATAATTTAAAAATCATTTAAAATCAACATAATGTGGCAGGCGGCAAGCGGGGAACTTACTTCCTTGCGCTCCACCGCTGCCGCGTCACTTCCTGTAATGCCATCCAATGAACATCAGAGGACGGCATTACAGGAAGTGACGTGGCAGCGGTGGGGCGCAAGAAAGTAAGTTCTTCGCTCACCGCCTGCTACATTATATTGATTTTAAACGATTTTAAAATGTGAAAACTAGCTGGAGGGGGAGCGGCCACCCCCGTCCTGCCTGCTATACCCCTCAAGCATGGCGGCCCCCTCTCACCCACAGGCTGTGACACAGAAACGGAACCGTTTCGGTGTCCAAAACTGCCTGTGAAGATGGGGATCCGATTTTCCATTGCTTTTCACTACCCCTCCGTGTATCCGGGGTCCGTGAAAATGCAGCAGATCCGGACTGTCCGTTTAGGTTTTGAAAACGGGTCCCCGCAAACACAGACGGATCCGTTTTATCCTCGGGTGAAGACTGCTGCTATTTTTAACATTGCTATCCGCAGCTCCGATTTTGATTCAGGCTGAAAAATGGAGCCACAGATACGTTTCCGGACCTAGTGTGAGCTAGACCTTAGCGTCTCCCATGTCCCTTGTGGTCTCATGTTCTGCTCATAAGCTTAGTGACAAGTCCCAAATAGCTTGGAGTAACCTTGCAAATGACACAGAAGACTATACTTTAGTATACTAGACACTAGACATATACTTTATACCAATAAAATGTTATATTTAATATTGGAAAATCAAAGTAAATTTCAGACTCACCCTGCAGAAATCTGCAGTCTGCAGAGAAAGACTATTAAAAGGAACTTGAGTGAGAGACACACAGAGGCTGCCTTATTTATTTCCTTTAAACCAGGAGTGTCAAACTCAAATACAAAGTGGGACGAAATTGTACACTGGGACCCAGTCGCAGGCCGACCTCAATGTCTAGAGGCCACCTCTCTCCCTTATAAAGTTCCCTGGTGTCTAATAGCCCCCTCCATCCCCTACAGTTCCCTGGTGTCTAGTGGTCCTTCTCCCCTTTACAGTTCCCTGGTGTCTGTATGCGTAGTATAGCAAAGAAATAGAACATTACTAGCAATTGATATCTATGCAAAACAGCTTCTCTAAACGATTCCACCCGCTGGGTTGAATACAGCCCTGTTTTCTGAAGCACTTAAAAAGCAAAGAAACAGGGAGATACAGCTTTAGATAAGGTTTAACTGCAGGAAAGTTTGAAGAGTCATTATTTCGGCTTTGTTTTATAGTTTTTAAAGAGTGTGGTTTCTAAACTGCAAATATGACAGAATGATGCAATGTTATATAACTGAAAATAACAATATAAGACTTTATGTTCAATTTATTATCCATACTTTACATACAATTCATGATATCATAAGTTTTTTTTGTTGCTTTAACGGTTTAACTTTTGATCCTTAAGTGCAATTTTAGCGTTGGGATATAAGCTAAAGATTTATCAGCACATCCATCAAAGGCCCGGTTCACATTAGCGTTCGCTATCCGGATTTTCCTGATCTGATCCGGACCGTATACTGTACAAACGGAACGTACGTTCCGCATAGCAATGTAAAGTCTATGCGGACGTTCACACGTGTCCGTTCCGTACAGTACGGAGCCGAATCGGATCCGGACTCCGGACTCTTTTCCAACATGCGCTATTTTTTGGGTCCGGATCTCCGGCCCACGCACCCGGACCGGAGCCGGACCTGAGCCTGACAGCACCATCAGGAACACAGAAACCAATGGGGAACGGAAGGTACAGAACACACTGCCTACAAAAACCTGACGTTCTACCCCACTTCCTATGCGTATCCAAGCGGCCATTTCGGATGGGGACACATGGGCCAAGCATGTCTGGAGTGGAGCAGCAGTGACAGACGTGCTGGAGCTGTTTGGCAGAATGTCGGAGGTGGAGGTGAGGCCTACAGCGGAGGAACCTGATTCTACAGGTGCACCAGGTGCACCTTCTGCTGACCCCAACATTTTTTTTCTAAATTTCGCTATTTTTTGCCCACGGATCCGGATGGCAGCCTGATGCATGCCTGATACAAACGGACCGGATCCGGATCGGAACCATACGGTTCTGATCAGGATCAGGTTAGGATCCGATCAGGATCCGATCAGGATCCGGTCCGTTTATTTGCCAAAACGCAAGTGTGAATGGGGCCCAACTGATTTATGCTTAGCAAACCACAATCAGATATATACTTGTGTTTATTTTAAGAATAGATACAGTTCCTAACATTTACTCCATTTAATATGTAACATGTAAAGCAAGGCCAATCCTGGATATATTCTTCTCGAGTCTTTGCTTGGCTTTTAAACAATATCAAAGGTACATTTTTCTAACCGAGAGTCTTCATTGGTATTCCAGAAATATCACTCAGCATAATCTCCAGCTAAAGTGATTCACATTTAAAAAATAATAAAATCCTCTATTTGTACCCTTTTTGGCCTTTTGCTAAAATGCGAAATAATTAATTAATAACGAAAAGGAAATGTTGCATTTATTCCTATTCAATTTCCATTCATGAATCAAAGTTTATTTAACCAAGGGCAGATACATTTTATAAACACCCAGAAGAATAGGAAGCTATTTACCGCTTTCAATATAAATGAGATGGTGGAAGTGTGTTAGAATTCCGGGCACAAACAGAGTGTTCTGCTATAGGAGTTTACAGCTGATTAAATGGCGAGTGTATCAAGATTTTATCATATGATAATTATACCAGTATGTTGCTTGCCATTGACCTTGTGAGGGTAGCTGTGACCTCTACACTTTGCTGTTGGGACCAGGTCACCCTACACAAACAATGAAATTTCTCTATCAACATTCAGTTCTTTTGAAAAGCTAAATATACATATTTATAGAGACTGCAGTCGAGAAAAGAAATTGTTTAAGTCCGACGTCAGTAATGGATGTGTTCTTAATCCTGTGTTGAAAAAATATAGAAAATATATAATGAGCCCAGGTTGGAGCTGGTAAGTTATAGAGCAGTGATGGCTAACCTTGGCACTCCAGCTGTGACAAAACTACAAGTCCCATCATGCCTCTGCCTCCCCGAATTATGCTTAGAGCTGTCAGAATATTGCAATGCCTCATGGGACTTGTAGTGGCACCACAGCTGGAGTGCCAAGGTTAGCCATCACTGTTATAGAGGAACTTCATGGTATGAAACTTAAAGTGAACCAGCACCCTCATGTAATTTACACATTTATCAGTGGGAACATTAGAAAAAACACCAAACCCTGCTCTCTGTTTCATTCTTCACTGCTCAGTCTGCCTGTTATCAGCTGTGATAAGAATCCCTGACTGAGCATTCAGTCTAGGTTTGACCTGGAAATTATAGCTGAGTCAGTCTTCTGTAATGTCTTTTCAAGCCCAAGCCTGCTCCCTCCTTGCTCAGCTTTCCTGCTTTGCATACTCACAGCATCACAGAGAGCTCTGATGACATGGGAGGAGCTGTTCCTGCCAAGCAAGAAGATATGAAACAATAGAGTGTGGCTGCTGTAGTATTTCATCTGTGATCTGTGTGGAGTCATCATCATTATCTGTGCAATTTCATTCCTACGAGAGACACTTCCTACAGGCAGCCACACAGCATACCAGAATAATGAAGTTGAATGCATGCAGATGAAAGGCTGCAGCAGCAGCCCTGCTTGTCTATAGTTTCATAGAGCCTAGACAGCACATCCAGAAAAGCTCATAACCCGGAAGCAGAACAGGTATGAGCCGGCGGCCATATTGGACCTTTCCTGGAGCAAAAATGGATAAAAAACACTCAAAAAGGCACACCAGAGCAGCAAAATTATCAGGTAGAGCATTTATTCTTTACAAGCTATCGACTGACATGTTTATTTTGTGTGAAACGTTCATCTCTAGTTCCCTTAAAAGAGGAACTATAAGAGAAACTATCATTCTGTAAATGCCACATACCTATAGAGCTTTTATCCAGTAACAATAGAAAGCTTTTCAGAAGTCTCTGATCACAGCCTGTGTGAAAGGAATACATTGTGTTAGCTTTATGCATCAACGTCAGCGACGGGGCCAGAGGTTGAGCTGTATCATGTAGATAGGTCCCACAACTCTGTCACTATTCACAGAGGAATGATTTACTGTTTTTTCTGTCTTGCCCACACACTGCTTTCTCACAGATCTGTTCTGCTTCCTGCCTCTTCACAGCAGCTGCAGGTCGCACTGCTGTAAGAGGCATATGATGGAGGGGAGGAGGTGGAGCTGGGAACGATAATTGAGGAAGCGGCTGCGAGCTCTGTCTGCAGGTAACAAGAACCGCGGTCGCGGGCATAGACGGAGGGAGAGGGGGTGGTCAGAGTAGTGGACGCATACTGGGGAAACTATACTACCTACTGGGGCAACTATAGTAGCTATACTGGGGCAACTATACTACCTACTGGGGAAACTATACTGCCTACTGGCGCAACTATGCTAGCTATACTGGGGCAACTATGCTACCTACTGGAGCAACTATACTAGCTATACTGGGGCAACTATACTACCTACTGGGCCAACCATACTAGCTATACTGGGGCAACTATATAACCTACTGGGACAACTATACTACCTACTGGGTCAACTACCTATACTGGGGCTTAACTATACTAGGTCCCTATACTAAGGGCAAGTATACCTGGCTACCTACCTACCTACCTATACTGAGGGTGAACATTTTTTGCTGCTGTACAATCACTCCAAATCGGGGTGAGGGGGCATCCTTACAAGTTTGCCTCGGGCGGCATAAAATCTAGAACTGGCCCTGCGTAACACTGTTTCACTCCTCCGTTTGTCACTCTTCCTAATGCATGTTTCTATCCCCAGTGCTTCGACACTATGCTGCAGTACAAACCCCCCTCTCCTGGGTAGTTCGCCAGATGGTTGCTACCTCAAAATACCAGGTGGATCTAGCAATTCATTTTTCCGAATTTATTCCAGCTGAAAAGAGAAATCATAAAAACATATAGCGTAACCTTTAAGAGCAATTCACCCTTTCAGCACAATCAGCTGCACTTACGTTTCCAGGGTGATATATAGACATACAATATTAAGCAGTGTTCACTCCGGCACTGGGATGTAGTAGTGTTGGGCGAACATCTAGATGTTCGGGTTCGGGCCGAACAGGCCGAACATGGCCGCGATGTTCGGGTGTTCGACCCGAACTCCGAACATAATGGAAGTCAATGGGGACCCGAACTTTTGTGGTTTGTAAAGCCTCCTTACATGCTACATACCCCAAATTTACAGGGTATGTGCACCTTGGGAGTGGGTACAAGAGGAAAAAAAAATTAGCAAAAAGAGCTTATAGTTTTTGAGAAAATCGATTTTAAAGTTTCAAAGGGAAAACTGTCTTTTAAATGCGGGAAATGTCTGTTTTCTTTGCACAGGTAACATGTTTTTTGTCGGCATGCAGTCATAAATGTAATACATATAAGAGGTTCCAGGAAAAGGGACCGGTAACGCTAACCCAGCAGCAGCACACGTGATGGAACAGGAGGAGGGTGGCGCAGGAGGAGAAGAAGGCCACGCTTTGTGAGACACAACAACCCCGGCCTTGCATGAGGGCAAGAAGCGTGCGGATAGCAGGCTTTGTACCGCCATGCAGTCATAAATGTAATAAAGATAAGTGGTTCAATAAACAGGGACCACGCAGCAACGCTAACCCAGCAGCAGCAGACGTGATGGAACAGGAGGAGGCGCAGGAGGAGAAGGCCACGCTTTGTGAGACACAACAACCCAGGCCTTGCATGAGGGCAAGAAGCGTGCGGATAGCATGCTTTGTACCGCCATGCAGTCATAAATGTAATAAAGATAAGTGGTTCAATAAACAGGGACCACGCGGCAACGCTAACCCAGCAGCAGCAGACGTGATGGAACAGGAGCAGGCGCAGGAGGAGAAGGCCACGCTTTGTGAGACACAACAACCCAGGCCTTGCATGTGGACAAAAAGCGTGCGGATATAGCAGCAATGCTTTTTGCCGCCATGCAGTCATAAATGTAATACAGATGAGAGGTTCAATAAACAGGGCCCGGAAACGCAACACCATCCCAGATGTTCATTGGTCATGTTACTTGGTTGGGGTCCTGGAGTGTTGCGTAGTCATTTCCAATCCAGGATTGATTCATTTTAATTTGAGTCAGACGGTCTGCATTTTCTGTAGAGAGGCGGATACGCCGATCTGTGACGATGCCTCCGGCAGCACTGAAACAGCGTTCCGACATAACGCTGGCTGCCGGGCAAGCCAGCACCTCTATTGCGTACATTGCCAGTTCGTGCCAGGTGTCTAGCTTCGATACCCAATAGTTGAAGGGTGCAGATGGATGGTTCGACACAGCTACGCCATCTGACATGTAGTCCTTGACCATCTTCTCCAGGCGATCGGTGTTGGAGGTGGATCTGCACGCTTGCTGTTCAGTGGGCAGCGGCTGCATGGGTGTCAGAAAATTTTCCCACTCCAAGGACACTGCCGATACCATTCCCTTTTGGGTACTAGCTGCGGCTTGCGTTGTTTGCTGCCCTCCTGGTCGTCCTGGGTTTGCGGAAGTCAGTCTGTCTGCGTACAACTGGCTAGAGGAGGGGGAGGATGTCAATCTCCTCTCTAAAGTCTCCACAAGGGCCTGCTGGTATTCTTCCATTTTGACCTGTCTGACTCTTTCTTCAAGCAGTTTTGGAACATTGTGTTTGTACCGTGGATCCAGAAGGGTATAAACCCAGTAATTGGTGTTGTCCAGAATGCGCACAATGCGTGGGTCACGTTCAATGCAGTCTAGCATGAATTGAGCCATGTGTGCCAGAGTCCTACCAGAATCCTCATCATCCTCTTGTGAGCGTTGTGATAGTTGTTGTGATGCATCATAGTCGTCACCTTCCTCCTGGTCTGCTTCTGCTGACCATTCGCGTTGAATTGTGGAAGTCCAACGTGCACCGCTCTGGCCCTCGTCAGTGGTGGCATGAAATTCCTGCTCCAACTCCAGCTGTTCCTCCTCCTCTTCTTCGTCATAGCTGCTGGGGCCAGCGTTCCCTGAGGCGGATGGCCTGATGTTGGTACCATCACGCTGATCGTTTTCTCCTTCAGATTCCCCCAGTTGCATCATGACAGCTGTTTCCTTGATTTTTAACATCGACCTCTTCAGTAAACACAGCAGTGGTATGGTAATGCTGACTGAAGAGTTGTCACTGCTCACAAGCAACGTGGATTGCTCAAAATTTTGGAGGACTTGGCAGAGGTCCAACATGTTGGCCCAATCGGATCCACAGAAGCTTGGCAGCTGGCCGGATGCGCCTCGGTACTGCGCCGTCATGTACTGGACCACTGCACTCTTCTGCTCGCAAAAGCGGGCTAGCATGTGCAGCGTAGAATTCCAGCGCGTAGGGACATCACACAGCAAGCGATGGTGGGGGAGATTGAAGCGCTCCTGCATCTTGTCGAGTGCCCCCGAAGCAGTACTGGAATTTCTACAATGTTTGGACACTCGACGCACCTTCAACAGCAGATCGGGCACGCCTGGGTATGTCCTCAGGAACCGCTGAACTACTAGGTTCATCACGTGCGCCAGGCAAGGGATGTGTGTCAGCTTAGCCAACCTTAAAGCGCGAATGAGATTACTCCCATTATCACACACAACCATGCCCGGTTTCAGGTCCAGCGGTGCCAGCCACAAATCCGTCTGTTCCTTTATTCCCCTCCAAATTTCCTCCCCTGTGTGCTGCTTATCCCCAAGGCAGATTAGCTTCAGCAACGCTTGCTGACGCATGCCAACAGCTGTGCTGCACTGCTTCCACGATCCTACTGCTGCTGGGTTAGCGTTTCCGGATGAGGTACAGCTTTGAGATGCGTTGGAGGAGAAGGAGTCAGAGAGGTAGGTGCTGCTGTTATCCAGTGGGAGGGACGGCGGTGCAGCTGTTTGTGGCGTGGGCAACACCCGTGCCGTAGCAGGTGAGGAATCGCTGCCAGGCTCCACAAGGTTCACCCAGTGCGCGGTAAGGGAGATGTATCGACCCTGGCCGAACGCACTCGTCCAGGTGTCAGTGGTGAGGTGAACCTTGCAGGCAACGGCATTCTTCAAGCTTCGGGTTATTTTGCTGACCACGTGCTCATGCAACTCAGGCACTGCAGAGCGTGCAAAGTGGTAGCGGCTGGGAACCACGTAACGTGGGATGGCCACTGACATCATGCCCTTGAAGCTGTTTGTCTCCACCAATCGATATGGCAGCATTTCGCAGGCCAGAAGCTTGGCTATGCTGGCTGTTACTGCCACGGCCCGGGGGTCATTTGCTGGCAATTTCCTCTTGCGCTCAAACATCTCCGACACAGACAACTGAACCGTAGCGCTGCACACGGAAGGGCTGTTGGTTGTTGTGTTTGATGAACACTGGGAGACCTCAAGAGCACTACTCCGGAAAGTGACAGTGTCAGCGTCGTCTGATGTTTGTGAATGTTGTGAACCACGCAATGGCTGGGCTACTGCTGCTGCTGAGGCGGGTCTGGTGGTGAGTCTGGTGAACCCAAGGGAGGCAGTGTTGTTTCTGGTACCCTGTTCTGACGCGTTTGCCCAAAGAGTGGGATGTTTGGATAGCATGTGACGGCTCATGCTGGTGGTGGAGAGGTTGTTAATATTTTTCCCCCTGCTCAGGCGGGTCTTGCACACCTTGCAAATCGCCATGGTAACATCCTCAGTGCAGTCTTCAAAGAAAGCCCAGACTTTGGAGCACCTGCCTCCTTGCTGGCGATTTCTGTTTGCTCCTCTTTTGCCTCTCACTTGAACTTCCACGCTTGTGGTGCCTGAAATTGCGCGCCGCCTACCTTGTGGCACAAGGCGAACTCGTGCAGCAGTGTGTTCTTCAACAGACTCATCTGTGCTGCTGCTACGACGGCGATGTTCTCGTTCACAAACAAAATCTGGGTCTCTGTCCACATTGTCCATACCCTCCTCTTCCATCTCCTCAAACTCGTCATATGTCATTGTGGGCCACCGCCGTGGAGTAGAGCTCCCCACAACAACCTCTGCGCAGCACACTCCAACGTCGTCTTCCAGATCTTGTCGGCCGACCTCCTGCAATTGCAACCCCTCCTGCCCAAATTGCTCTGGGATTTGGGTTTCCGAGTCCTCTTCGGACTCGCCTTGTATTTCAGTGCGCGGTGCATTTCCCACAGTTAACGGTTGTGAATCCAGGCACAACATTTCTGGCTGTTCCTCCATTGACCTTTGAAAGGTGGAAGTTTGTTGGGCTGGGAATAGCTCCTGCGAATACCCCATTGTGTCCTGAGGTAATTCATCGGACTGGTTATCTGGCAGTTGTGTGCGTGGTGTCGCTGCCGGTTGTGTCAGCTTTGTGCCCACTGGCTCCTTGTAACTGGCTGAGGACTCGGACCTCGTGCGTGATGTGCTGGTGCTGCTTAACCCACTGCTGGACGCTTGAGAGGTCATCCAAGTAATTATCTGGTCCTGTTCTTTTGGATTTGTGAGGGTTGTTGTCCTGGACAACATGGGCGGTATTGAGTGGGTTTTCTTGGGTGCTCCCCTGTGGCCTGTACGTGAACCGTCAGGGGAAACACCTCTTCCCTTGCCCCTCCCTCTTTCACCGGATTTCTTCCTCATTTCACTTATCCTTACAGTACACGCTGACTGGCAGCAGTACAGTGGCAGTACAGAAATGCTATACAGTACCACTATTCCCAGCAGCGACACAGAGCACAATGCTATACAGTGACGGGTGAGCGGTGTACCACTATTCCCAGCAGCGACACAGAGCACAATGCTATACAGTGACGGGTGAGCGGTGTACCACTATTCCCAGCAGACACAGAACAGTACACAGAATGCTATATAGTGTGGCTGAACGAGCGGTGTACTACTGTTCCCAGCAGACACAGAACAGTACACAGAATGCTATATAGTGTGGCTGAACGAGCGGTGTACTACTGTTCCCAGCAGACACAGAACAGTACACAGAATGCTATATAGTGTGGCTGAACGAGCGGTGTACTACTGTTCCCAGCAGACACAGAACAGTACACAGAATGCTATATAGTGTGGCTGAACGAGCGGTGTACCACTATTCCCAGCAGACACAGAACAGTACACAGAATGCTATATAGTGTGGCTGAACGAGCGGTGTACTACTGTTCCCAGCAGACACAGAACAGTACACAGAATGCTATATAGTGTGGCTGAACGAGCGGTGTACTACTGTTCCCAGCAGACACAGAACAGTACACAGAATGCTATATAGTGTGGCTGAACGAGCGGTGTACCACTATTCCCAGCAGACACAGAACAGTACACAGAATGCTATATAGTGTGGCTGAACGAGCGGTGTACCACTGTTCCCAGCAGACACAGAACAGTACACAGAATGCTATATAGTGTGGCTGAACGAGCGGTGTACTACTGTTCCCAGCAGACACAGAACAGTACACAGAATGCTATATAGTGTGGCTGAACGAGCGGTGTACTACTGTTCCCAGCAGACACAGAACAGTAAACAGAATGCTATATAGTGTGGCTGAACGAGCGGTGTACTACTGTTCCCAGCAGACACAGAACAGTACACAGAATGCTATATAGTGTGGCTGAACGAGCGGTGTACTACTGTTCCCAGCAGACACAGAACAGTAAACAGAATGCTATATAGTGTGGCTGAACGAGCGGTGTACTACTGTTCCCAGCAGACACAGAACAGTAAACAGAATGCTATATAGTGTGGCTGAACGAGCGGTGTACTACTGTTCCCAGCAGACACAGAACAGTACACAGAATGCTATATAGTGTGGCTGAGCGAGGTACACAGAGTGGCAGTAAACACAATGCTATATATAGCGTGGCTGAGCGAGGTGCACAGTGGCAGTACACACAATGCTATATATAGCGTGGCTGAGCGAGGTGCACAGTGGCAGTACACACAATGCTATATTAGTCAGGCTAGCCTAAGCCGTGTACACAGAGTGTCAGTAAACAACGGTATATAGTCTGGCTGAGCGGTGTACACAGAGTGGCAGTAAACACAATGCTATATATAGCGTGGCTGAGCGAGGTGCACAGTGGCAGTACACACAATGCTATATATAGCGTGGCTGAGCGAGGTGCACAGTGGCAGTACACACAATGCTATATTAGTCAGGCTAGCCTAAGCCGTGTACACAGAGTGTCAGAAAACACAATGCTATATATATAGCGTGGCTGAGCGAGGTACACAGTGGCAGTAAACACAATGCTATATAGTGTGGCTGAACGAGCGGTGTACTACTGTTCCCAGCAGCGACACACAATGACTGGGGGGGACCCTGGCTAGCGTGGCTGGAGCGCGAACTACCCTGCCTGCCTACCCAAAGCTAAACCCACAGACAAATGGCGGAGATATGACGTGGTTCGGGTATTTATTTACCCGAACCACGTGACAGTTCGGCCAATCAGAGCGCGTTCGGGTCCGAACCACGTGACCCGTTCGGCCAATCACAGCGCTAGCCGAACGTTCGGGGAACGTTCGGCCATGCGCTCTTAGTTCGGCCATATGGCCGAACGGTTTGGCCGAGCACCGTCAGGTGTTCGGCCGAACTCGAACATCACCCGAACAGGGTGATGTTCTGCAGAACCCGAACAGTGGCGAACACTGTTCGCCCAACACTAGGATGTAGTGGCAGTGGTAGTTCAGTGCATCCCGCTATCTCCACCTCCCTCCGGCAGGATGTTCCCTGCTCTCGCTCTCGCGTGTGACCTCCGGGTTTGTTTACTTCTGGGATTGATGATATGATGACACTCTGACTTTGCTTTTCGTCCAATAGGAGTCATCAGGGACTGCCGGTTCAGTGAATTATCACTCCTTTATGCTATCCAAGTGTCACCAAGTCGGTCTGAAGCTCTGCCTCCCTCCCCAAGTCCCCATGGGCACTGCTCTATTCCAGTAATAATTTATAATCTATATATATAAAATCGGATGTATGTATGTGTGTGTGTGTGTGTGTATGTGCCGCGATCACGCAAAAACGGCTTGACCGATTTGAACGAAACTTGGTACACAGATCCCTTACCACCTGGGATGATATGTCCTGGGGGTCTCGCGGCCCCCCTGCACATGTGGGCGGAGCTACAAACAGCTAATCAGATTCCACCCATTCAAGTCAATGGAAAAAATGTAAAAGGCTGCCATTCTCACAGTAATTAAGCCACAGTCCCCACACTTGGCACAGTTGGTCACTTGGTGACCGAAGTTACAAATCCAGGAAAAGTGGGCGGAGCATAAAACAGCAAATCAAATTTCAACCGTTCATTTTACATGGTAAAATGTAAACTGCAGCCATTCTTAGACTGTTAATCACAGGGTTCTCAAACTTGCCACACTTGGTCACTGGGTGAATGCGATTAAGATTCAAGAAAATGGGTGGAGCCTACAACAGCCAATCAAAATTCACCTATTGATTTTCAAGGGGAATATTTAAACTGCTGCTATTCTTACACTTTTAATGGCAGAGACTTCAAACTTGCTACAGTCAGTCAGTGGGTGACTGGGGTCCAAATTCACTAAAGGGGCGGGGCCACATACAGCCAATCAGATTTCCTTGGTGGATAAACTGCTTAAAATCACACATTTTTGATGCCAGGAACCTGAAAACTCACACACTTGGTCACTGGGTGACTGTGTGTCAAGGTTACAAAAATTGGGCGGAGCTAAAAACAAATTTCACTGGAAAATATAAACTTACACCGTTAATAGCAGGGTTCTCAAACTTTGCACAGTTGGTCATTGGGTGACAGATTAGGATTTTGGAAGGTGGGTGGAGCCTACAACAGCCAATAAAAATTCACCTTTTGATTTTCAAAGGGAATGTTTCATCTGCTACCATTCTCTTATACTGGTAATAGCAGATGCCTCAAACCTGGTACAGTTGGTCACTGGGTGACTAGGGTCCAAATTCAGGAAGGGGGCGGAGCCACAAACAGCCAGATTTGTTTATTTTTCAATGCGAATATACAAAGTATTGATACCAAGGACCCCAAAGCTGATAAACTTGATGATTGAGTGACTGTATGTCAAGGTTAGAAAAAGTGGGCGGTGCCAACAACTTCATTTTTTACATTGCAGGGTTCCCAAACTTTAAACAATTGGCCACTGGGTGACTGGGATGAATATTCAGAAATGTGGGTGGAGCCTACAACAGCCAATCAAAATGTACGTATTGATTTTCAAGGGGAATATTCACATTGCTACCATTCTTACACTGTTAGTGGCAAAGGCCTCAAACCTGATACAGTCAGTCATTGGGTGACTGGGGTCCAAATTCACTAAAGGGGTGGAGCCACAAACAGCCAATCAGATTTGTTAGATTGATTTCAGCCATTCTGTTATTGGCAGGGTTCTCAAACGTGACACAGTTGGCCACTGGGTGACTGGGACTAATATTCAGAAAAGTGGGTGGAGCCTACAGCAGCCAATCAAAATTCACCTTTTGATTTTCAAGGGGAATATTTACATTGCTGCCATTCATGCACTCTTAATGGCAGAGGCCTAACATCTGCTACAGTCAGTCACTGGGAGACTGGGGTTTAAATTCTGAAGGTAGCGGGCCAAAAACAGCCAATCAGATTTGTTTAATTTCAATGGTAAAATGCAACTTATTGATGCCAAACACCCCAAAGCTCATAAACTTGGTCATTAAGTGACTGTATGTCAAGATTAGAAATAGTGGGCGGAGCCAAAAACAACTAACTTTTTACATGGGGAAATGTAAACTGCAGCTTTTCTTACACTGTTCATGGCAAGGTTCTCAAACTTCACACAGTTGGTCACTGGGTGACTAGGATTAATATTTGGAAAAGTAGGTGGAGCTTACAAGAGCCAATCAAAATTCACCTATTGATTTTCAAGGGGAATATTGAAACTGCAGCCATTCTCACACTGTTAATGGCAGAGGCCTCAAACCTGCTACAGTCGGGCGTTGAGTGTTTGGGGTTCAAATTCAGTTAAGGGGCGGAGCCAAAAACAGCCAGATTTCTTTGCTGGATAAACTGCTTCCATTAGCACAATTTTGATGCCAGGAACCCAAAAGCTCACAAACTTGGTCATTGAGTAGTGACTGTGTGTCAAGGTTACAAAAAGTGGGTGGAGTTAAAAACAGATTTTTCTGGGAAATTGTAAACTGCAGCCCTTCTTCACTGTTAATGGCAGGGTTCTCAAACTTAGCATAGCTGGTTACTGGGTGACTGGGATTAATATTCAGAAAAGTGGGTGGAGCCTAAAAATGCCAATCAAAAATCACATGTCACTTTTCAAGGAGAATATTAAAATTGCTGCCATCCTTGCACTGTTAATGGCAGAAGCCTCAAACCTGGTACAGTTGGTCATTGGGTCACTGAGGTTCAAATTCAGAAAAGGGACAGAACCACAAACAGTTAATCAGATTTGTTTCATTTCATGGGAAAATAAAAATTATTGATGCCAAGGACCCCAAAACTCACAAACTTGGGCATTGAGTAGTGACTTTGTGTCCAGGTTACAAAAAGTGGGCGGAGCCAAAAACAAATTTCACTGGGAAAGTGTAAACTGTAGCCATTCTTACACTGTTTATTTCAGGGTTCCCAATCTTTGCCCTGATGGTCACTGAGTGACTGAGATTAATATTCAGGGAAGTGGGTGGAGCCTATAATAGCCAATCAAAATTCACCTGTTGATTTTCAAGTGGAATATTTAAATTGCTGCCATTTTTACACTGTTAATAGCAGATGCCTCAAACCTGCTACAGTTGGTCATTGGGTGACTGGGGTTCAAATGCTGGAGAGGGGTGGAGCCACAAACATCTGATTTGTTTAATTTCTATGGGAATATACAAATTATTGATGCCAAGGACCCCAAAGCTCACAAACTTGGCCATTAAGTGTTTGTGTGTTAGGGTTAGAAAGTGGGCGGAGCCAACACCAGTCAAATACATACACAGGCAACGCCGGGTCATCAGTGGCTGGAGACAAATACAAATTTCACTGGGAAAATGTAAACTGCAGCAATTCTGTTAATGGCAGGGATTTTAAACGTTGCACAGTTGGTCACTGGGTGACTGGGATAAATATTCAGAAAAGTGGGTGGAGCCTACAAAAGTGAATCAAACTTCACCTATTTTTTTTCAAGGGGAATATTTAATTGCTACGATTCTTGCACTGTTAATGGCACAGGCCTCAAACATGGTACAGTTGGTTATTGGGTGACTGGGGTTCAAATTCAGAAAAGGGGGTGGAGCCACACACAGCCAATTAGATTTGTTTCATTTTAATGCAAATTATTGGTGCCAAACAATGCAAAGCTCAAAAAATTGGTCAGTGAGTAATTGTGTGTTAGGGTTAGAAAAATTAGGTGGAGCCAACACCAGCCAAATACATACCCGGGCAACGCCGGGCAATCAGCTAGTAATAATAATAATCCGAACATTTGTATAGCGCCTTTTCTCCTGTTGGACTCAAAGCACTCAAGAGCTGCAGCCACTGGGACACGCTAAAGAGGCCACACTGCAGTGTTAGGGAGTCTTGCTTTGAACTCCTTACTGAATAGGTACTGACCCTAGCCAGAACACTGGTCTCCCATACCAAAGGCAGAGCCCTTAAAGGGACTCCGAGCAGTGCAGAAACTATGGAAAGATGCATATCATTTTAAAGCTCTCTTTCTCCTCTGTCCAATGATATATAAACCACCACCCTACGTATTTTAGTTTTCGCTATTTTCGCGATTGAAATTGCCGCGGCCGTGTAGGGCAACGATTTAGGTGTCGTCGGAAAGAGGAGAAAGAGAGCTTTAAAATGATATCCATCAAGCCATAGTTATATTGTATTACACAGGACGACACTTTCCCCAGTGTCAGCAGCTCCATTCTGCTGAATGCAGCTGCTGACTTTGACAAAAAGTCGCCCTGTGTAATACAATAGAACTATGGCTTGATGGATATCATTTTAAAGCTCTCTTTCTCCTCTTTCTGACGACACCTAAATCGTTGCCCTACGCCTTTTAGTTTTCTCTATTTTCGCGATCGAAATCGCAGCCGCGGCAATTTCAATCGCGAAAATAGTGAAAACTAAAAGGCGTAGGGTGGTGGTTTATATATCATTGGAAAGAGGAGAAAGAGAGCTTTAAAATGATGTGCATCTTTGCATAGTTTCTGCACTGCTCAGAGTCCCTTTAACCAGTACACTAGCCAGCCACTGTTACATACAGCAACTTGCTGTACGTGTCCAGTCAAGTGCCTGTAAATGCAAACTCATTTGGCCAAATAAACTTTATTTTGATTCTGAAAGACTTTAGGGGGCTGGAAGAATCCCCAGGTGAGTAAAAATCTACTTTTCCACCCGTCTCAAACACACTTTGAAAGAAAACATGTAACGAAAAAAACCTTCCCTGTGGGGCACTCACCTCTGGTGGGGGAAGCCTCCGGATCCTATTGAGGCTTCCCCCGTCCTCCTCGGTCCCACGGCGGTGGCGATAAAACTACCCGAACAGCGTGGATGTAAATATTTACCTTCCCGGCTCCAGCGCAGGCGCAGTATCAGCTCTCCGCTCAGAGATAGGCGGAATAGCCGATCGCTGTCAGGCCACTCTACTGCACTGCGCCTGAGCAGTAGAGCAGACCCGACAGAGATCGGCTATTTTTGCCTATCTGCGTGTGGAAAGCAGCAACAGCGCCCCCACTGGAGTCAGGAAAGGTAAATAATTCAGCACTTATCAGCGCTTGTCAGCCTTGTCGAGGGAGGATTCCGGGACACCCCGCGGAAGCCAGCGCTGGACTGCCTGCAGCTACAGGGGAGGGGGAAGCCTCATTGGGACCCTGAGCTTCCCCCTCCCGAGATGAGTACCCCCCTGGGGAACTTTTTTTTGTTACAGGTTCTCTTTAAAGGAAACCTACGCCTCAGGTTTTATACTTATCTGGGGCTTCCTACAGCCCCTTGAGGCAGCTCGGTCCCTCCCTCTCTGCCTGGGCCGCTCCTGCCCCTTCTGGATGGCCAGGTACTCTTGCCGGGTTACACTTTGTTGCGTATGCACGACCCGGCCATGCGCGCTCCCCTGTCACACTCCCATGGCCAGGAGCGTTCTGCCCCTATGCAGTTCTAACTAGTATAAAGTATAGACTTCGTTTGTTTTTTGGTTCACTTTAAGAAGGCAATACTGCACCTAATACAAAGGGAAACCTAAACTATACGAGACATACCTTTAATTATTTCTCTTAATTCCATTTCTTATAAATTAGCCCTATATATGCTGCATGGCTTTATAATGGGCAGGAGTCTTGAGAAACAGAGAGCTGCAGAATGACCTTGAAAGATTCTCTGTGCTCCCTTCTGTAAAATCAGACAGTAAGATTACATCTCGCTGCATCAACATATAAAACACCGCATAAAATAACCTTATTGTGAAGACAACCATATAAGGAAGATCATACGTAAAAAAAAGACCAACAACATAAAAAAAAAAAAAAAACACCTGAGATTTATTTCTACAGACTATATATTTTTTGGCTCTAGATTTCAATAACACTGGAAAGTGAAATGCCTGTACCTGTATAACAGATTGAATTTGTAATTTTCCCATCCGGAGTAGCTTCTTTTTCCCCCCTCCCCAGCACCTCAGGGCATTTGTAACAGATCATCATCTTCTTGCTTTTCTTTGCAGAATTTAAGTTCAAGAATTGATGTGTTTGCAGTAATTTATTTGTGTAAAAAGTATCTTATGCATTCTCTGCAAGCAGAGAAGGGAAGAAAAAAATGAAGTTGTTACAACAATAATAACAACAGCCTTGTAACCATTTATAGGAGTTTTCACCCTTCAGATATGGGATTTTTCTAAAAGCTGTAAGCAATAAACAAACAACTGTTATTACAAGTCAGGGTGCACCAGCAGATGTGGTCGTAAAGATAGTGGATAAGGTGTGATCAGAGTGGTCTGTGACATGATGAGATAAACATGTGTATGTACAGTACAAAACATTAATAACCAGGCTCTTTTACTTCTTTTATTTTGCTGCCTGAAAGAGTTAAGTTCTAGGTATGGAAGTGACCGCTTCTGTTGTGTTGGCACCTTGTTGGGAATATAGTACACCTCACTGATAAGCAAATTACAGTCATAAAAGTTTTCCTGACAGAATGCAACTTCTGAGTGCAGGGAGAGATAAAATACGTGAACTATTGACCTTTTTCTAACTCTGGGACACTTAATAGGCTGCTACTGATCAGAGACAGTAAAACATTCAACGTACTTTGTAAATGTTTATATATAAAATAAATCCATGGGATACTTCAAAAAGGCATGTTTACAATTAGGAGAATAAATATAATTATTTTTATCTCATCAGTTTCAGTGGACAAATAAAATGTGTGGATTTTATCTACAGTAGCATGTTTTATTTTAAAACTATAATTGCTGAAAACTGAGAAAAAATGATTTTTTTTCCCATGTTTTTCTTATTATTCCCCTTAAAATACATATAGAATAAAATAATTCTTAGCAAAAACTACCACCCAAAGAAAGTCTAATTGGTGGCAAAAAAAAAAACAGATGTAGATCATTTCAGTGTGATAAGTAGTAATAAAATTATTGGCAAAAGAATGGGAGGAGCACTGAAATGTTATAATTTCTCGGTCCTTAAAGAGAACCCGAGGAGGGGTTCTGACAATGCTATCTGAACACAGAGGCCGGGTCTGCCTATACTGCCCAGCCTCTGTTGCTATACAGTCTAAAAGCATAAGAGCAATTTCACTTCTTTTTTCTTTAAATATTTTTATTATAACTATAAAAGTGACTATCCGAAATAAATGTGGAATATTAAATTTGGTTCTTGCACTGAACAAAAAAAAATATACTTTTTTTCTTGCAGGTTCGAAGCGACCAGCACGGGAAACATTTTGCTTTTAATGTTATGAGCAATGAAAGGGTTTCAATGTTTTAAGCTCACTAATGTGAAACCGAGTGAACTCAAGCAGAACTATAACAAGTTAATAAGTTGGAAATCTATAGACAGATCACCTGAGCATGAGCTGATGTCCCAGCTGCTTCTGATGATAAGCCACTTGGATGTGACCTAAGCTAAAGCTTTTCAGTGTGATAGGCAGCCAAAGTGATTTCCAGCTGAAACCGACTCCATTCACCACTCCTAATGAGTGACCCAGCGTAGAGGTGATAGATGACCTTTACTGAACACAGAGTGCTGTAGGTCAGAGCTGTGTTTAGAGCAGGCCTCACAAGGGGATGTTGCTATATAGCTATGTAGAGCCTTAAAAGGTACGTGCAGTCGCAACAACTCTTTCAAGAGCCATCAGGGGAGTGTAGGAACATTAGTCATGAGCCTGAAGAGAAAGGATGATGCCTTCCTTTGTCATCAACCGCAGGAAGACTTTAGGTGGCCATACATCTAGCGATTTGGCTGTACAATCAATTTGATATGAGAACTTTATCGAATCAAGAGAGAATCGAGTGTGTTCCAGTATGCCCAATCAATTAAAGTGGCTAATAAAAAGAGAAGAGGAACACCGAGAGCCCGATGCGGTGCTGTAAGTTAGGTATAAAATGGGGATACTCACAAACCAGGGTTACCTCTTAGGCAACCACTGTGAAGGCAGGTGGGGAGAACAAGCCTGTCCCCACTCAGGATTAAGAAGTCGCTCTCTGTAGTTTGGAAGAAATACGAAGATTTCCACCCTTCCACCCAGGGTGGAACAGTATAGCTTCAAGGTTGTCAGAGGCGCCAAAAGTGTACATTTTTTTATTGGTATTAATACACTCCACAAGGTAATGTGCAACGTGTTTCACGGGTGTGACCCCGCTTCATCAGGCAGTGATGAAGCGGGGTCACGCCCGTGAAACGTGTTGCGCATTACCTTGTGGAGTGTATTATTACCAATAAAAAAATTGTGGCTAATATGTTGAATCCACTGTCACACGCCCCCTAGTGGCCTGACCGCACAATGCCTTCCAATCGGTTCCAGCACACAGACCATCTAATCTCGTGGAGGCAATCGATGAGCTGAAACTGCTGGAATTGTGGCAGCAGACAGACCAGAGGGAGGTGTGCGATGTATTAAACACAAAATATGTGTTTAACTGGTACAGAAAGCCCACTGACTGACTCTAATGCTGGGTACACACGGTGCGTTCCCGCACTTGATGCCCCGCTTGATTCCCGTCGATTCCCAGCTGCTCGCTACACCGTGTGTACCCAGCATTAGACCTGCAGGAAAACGGTTAAAACACACCCTATTTTATCTAGCTATCAACAGTAGTAGCGATTTTTCGGAACACTAGGATTCTTTCTGTGTGTGGCTGAATAGCAGGTGTAGCCAAAAGATAAATTACTTTTAGAAGTCTTTTATTATAAATGCAATATAAATAATTAATATATACAGAAAATCATTAAAATCAACAATTATAGAGACAATCGTAGTGCAGTATAAAAATAAAAAGGGAAGAAAAATATGTATACTTAAAGTCAGGTGAAAATGTGTCCTTTCTGGGAGAACACGTGAAGTTTGCTTAAAGGGAAGGTTCAGGGAGGGTGGAGAAAAAATAAAAATCAATTTCCACTTACCTGGGGCTTCCTCCAGCCCGTGGCAGGCAGGAGGTGCCCTCGCCGCCGCTCCGCAGGCTCCCGGTGGTCTCCGGTGGCCGACCCGACCTGGCCAGTCCGGCTGCCAGGTCGGGCTCTTCTGCGCATGCGCATGAGTAGTTCTGCGCATGCGCAGTACAGCCCGGCGGACGTCCGATGACGTCAGAGCGCCGGCGTGGGACGCAGAAGTGCCAGGACTTGGAGCGCAGAAGAGCCCGACCTGGCAGCCGGCCTGGCCAGGTCGGGTCGGCCACCGGAGACCACCGGGAGCCTGCGGAGCGGCGGCGAGGGCACCTCCTGCCTGCCACGGGCTGGAGGAAGCCCCAGGTAAGTGGAAATTGATTTTTATTTTTTCTCCACCCTCCCTGAACCTTCCCTTTAAAGCTTGGTTTTATTGAAGCTAGTTTGGGGGGGGGGGGGGGGGGGGGCAAGCCTGCCCCATCTGGTTGACAATCAGTCCATGTCTTCGGAGAGAGATGTAGGTTTAAACTTATAAAACGACGTAATTCAAAACCAGGAAATGCCATATTTGTGCGGATGACAGATTCATATTCTTCAGAATATAACAATTCCTATGACTTCAGACATGGCTACCATATTATGTTTAGATGAGAGGTTTAATACTTTGTCGTGGCTTATCCCTGGCCCCCCAAGATTGGTATCAAAATGTCCGTCAAGACACCCCGAATCAAATGATATATTTTTCATATCTTTCATATAAACATTATTCCTCAAACAGGCTAAAAATCATATACTCCATGTCTTCCTAAGGCTGGCTACACGGCTCCGCTGTGTTTAAGCCCTGCTGTGTGGGACGCTCGCTTTGCTAGGCTCACCAAATGGTATCCCTTTCAAAGGGCATGTTCACACTTGGGTGTCACTGCCCATGAAGGAACTTCTCTTGATCAAGTTAATTTAAACAAACATGCCTTTACTGGTCAACAAACATACTTTATGAAAAGAGTTTCTCTAGCAGCTATGAAAGCCAGAGACCCCAGGCTCACACCCTGCTGTACCTAGACATAAGATTTTTGATCTGGCACATCAATGACAATCGGTGCAGCAACCCAATTGGGATTGCATTCTCTTTTCTCACGGCACTTCCGTGACATCCACCAGTTTAGTCATCGAGCCGGATGCAAGATATTGGTCGATCGCACAGTAATCAGCTACTGTTCACGTCATTCGATCGACTCTGAATCGATATTAGCATTCAGAGCATGTAACATCAGACAGTCAGATCAATTAGTGAAGGTTAAACACATAGGGCTTGATTCACTAACCGGTATTAAGTGTTAGTGCCGAAGTAAAAATGAGTTTTCCGGCGCTAAGCCGGTTAGTGTGCCTTATCTGAGGTTAGTGTACCTTATCTGAGTTAGTGTGCCATAAGTAGCTTTGTGCACACTAAATAGCTTTGTGCACACTAAGAGATGGACAAAACTACATCGCAAACTGCAGATAAAGCCCACTAACCTCAGATAAGGCACACTAACCTCAGATAAGGTTAGCGCTGTAGTTTGTGCCCACTAAGTGATAAGGCACACTAACCGGCTTAGTGTCGGTTAGTGAATCAAGCCCATAGGATATTGCTTGTAGTGTGTTGGTCACCATTTGATCGACTTTCGTTTATCCATACTGAAGTCGATTGCCCAATAATGTCGATCGCTTTGTCAATTGAATCAGATTTGCTAGATGTATGGCTCAAGGCCAGATTTATACTTTTTCCACCCCTAGGCCAACATTCTTGCAGCTTTCTTTCTATCTGCAGCACCCCTCCTGTTCCCTGTGCAGACCCCTCTTTCATGTCTAACATTCATGTACAGCAGCCCCCTTCAGTTCTATACAGGTCCCTTGGGCAACAGCTCCCTATTTCCATGTGTTGCTCCTTATTTGCAACCTTTGTATTTTATTTGCAGCCTCTTCTTCCATATGCAGCAATCCCTCCTCCATGTTCAGCCGCCCCTTGGCCAGCTGCCACCCAAGGCCCAGGCCTTGGTGGCCTTTCCAGAAATCCGGGCCTGGTATGGCAGCCTTAACACTATGCAATGTGTGCTCCATTTGGAAAGGACTGGTATTTCCGTGATCAAAAATCGATTTGGAATTATCTTTTGTTTCACTGCTTTACACTCAGAAACCAATATTTAAAGAAGAATCCAGAGGATTACAACACATAAGACGGATCACAAAACTTGGATGACAGCAAGGGAAACTAAGATAAAATGTATGTTTTTCTTTTGGGAAATGCCATTTTTAAATTGAAGATAGTAAAAAAACAAGATGCTAGCACCAGATGATGCATCAAGCGGGGTGCTTACTTAACCTCCTTAGCAGGGCTGGATTTACCATAAGGCACTGTAGGCATGTGCCTACAGGCACCTGATGATGGAAAGGCGGCTCACACCCCTCCCCCATATTTCCTTCCCTCCTCCTTCCCTATGCAGAGTCCTGAGCAGAGTGTAAATGAGAGGTTACTCAATCTGATCTTGCATTCCACTGATGAGATCTCCCTTCAGTCAGGGGGCTCCACTAGCTACCTAATACTGAGGACAGCTCTGGATTCTCAGGGGGCACATGTACGGGTCCTTCTCAAAAAAATAGCATATTGTGATAAAGTTGATTATTTTCTGCAATGTACTGATAAACATTAGACTTTCATATATTTTAGATTCATTACACACAACTGAAGTAGTTCAGGCCTTTTATTGTTTTAATATTAATGATTTTGGCATACGGCTCATGAAAACCCCAAATTCCTATCTCAAAAAATTAGCATATCATGAAAAGGTTCTCTAAACGAGCTATGAACCTAATCATCTGAATCAACTAATTAACTCTAAACACCTGCAAAAGATTCCTGAGGCTTTTAAAAACTCCCAGCCTGGTTCATTACTCAAAACCGCAATCATGGATAAGACTGCCGACCTGACTGCTGTCCAGAAGGCCATCATTGACACCCTCAAGCAAGAGGGTAAGACACAGAAAGAAATTTCTGAATGAATAGGCTGTTCCCAGAGTGCTGTATCAAGGCACCTCAGTGGGAAGTCTGTGGGAAGGAAAAAGTGTGGCAGAAAACGCTGCACAACGAGAAGAGGTGAACGGACTCTGAGGAAGATTGTGGAGAAGGACCGATTCCAGACCTTGGGGGACCTGCGGAAGCAGTGGACTAAGTCTGGAGTAGAAACATCCAGAGCCACCGTGTACAGGCGTGTGCAGGAAATGGGCTACAAGTGCCGCATTCCCCAGGTCAAGCCACTTTTGAGCCAG
This sequence comes from Hyperolius riggenbachi, assembly GCF_040937935.1. Taxonomy (NCBI): domain Eukaryota; kingdom Metazoa; phylum Chordata; class Amphibia; order Anura; family Hyperoliidae; genus Hyperolius; species Hyperolius riggenbachi. The sequence continues at coordinate 507,430,945 of NC_090647.1, read as the reverse complement.
AAACAGCAGCAGGAGCGCCTGACCTGGGCTACAGAGAAGCAGCACTGGACTGTTGCTCAGTGGTCAAAGTACTTTTTTCGGAAGAAAACAACTTTTGCATGTCATTCGGAAATCAAGGTGCCAGAGTCTGGAGAAAACTGGGGAGAGGGAAATGCCAAAATGCCTGAAGTTCAGTGTCAAGTACCCACAGTCAGTGATGGTCTGGGGTGCCATGTCAGCTGCTGGTGTTGGTCCACTGTGTTTTATCAAGGGCAGGCTCAATGCAGCTAGCTATCAGGAGATTTTGGAGCACTTCATGCTTCCATCTGCTGAAAAGCTTTATGGAGATGAAGATTACATATTTAGCACGACCTGGCACCTGCTCACAGTGCCAAAACCACTGGTAAATGGTTTACTGACCATGGTATTACTGTGCTCAATTGGCCTGCCAACTCTCCTGACCTGAACCCCATAGAGAATCTGTGGGATATTGTGAAGAGAAAGTTGAGAGACGCAAGACCCAACACTCTGGATGAGCTTAAGGCCGCTATCGAAGCATCCTGGGCCTCCATGACACCTGAGCAGTGCCACAGGCTGATTGCCTCCATGCCACGCCGCATTGAAGCAGTCATTTCTGCAAAAGGATTCCCGACCAAGTATTGAGTGCATAACTGAACATAATTATTTGAAGGTTGACTTTTTTTGTTTTAAAAACACTTTTTCTTTTATTGGTCGGATGCAATATGCTAATTTTTTGAGATAGTAATTTTGGGTTTTCATGTGCTGTATGCCAAAATCATCAATATTAAAACAATAAAAGGCTTGAACTACTTCAGTTGTGTGTAATGAATCTAAAATATATGAAAGTCTAATGTTTATCAGTACATTAGAGAAAATAATGAACTTTATCACAATATGCTAATTTTTTGAGAAGGACCTGCAGCTACTTATGATTGGCAAGGGAAGTAAAGGAGAAGTGACAGCTGGAACAGCCAGCAGTTCAGTGAATGTTTGTAGGTTCTAAGGTGCCAAGACATCTGTGCATTTAGGCTCCTGTGAGGTGAATCCGGGCCTGCTCCTTAGGGTAAATCCCGAGTCAGGCTTGCAACGGAAATACACAGCTCAGAGCGGTAATCCCGTGCCTGAGTGAGCTGTATGCAGGAGCTGCTGCGGATCTCTCTGTGGTATGTTTTTTTTTCTTGTTTTTAGGGCCTAAAAGCTTGTGAAAAAATTGCATGGCTTATAGACCCAAAATCTGAAAATAATCATAAGGCCAGGGAGGTTAAAGTGAATCTAAAGTATAAGAAAAAAATGCCCATTTACTTACCTGGGGCTTCTTCCAGCCCCCTGAAGTCTTCTCGGTCCTTTGACATCATTCCGTGCTCAGCCCTTTCCTCCGTTGTCCCCCTCTGTAATCCATCCAGCTGACGAGTTTATTTTTTTAATTTGACTTGATGTTTTATAAAACTGAACGTTATGTATTAAAATATTCCAAATGTGGGTTTAAGAGGAGTCTAATCAACTGTTATTTGACATATTGGGATCACAATTCTGATTTTCTGACATTCTTCAACAGTTTTCATTTTTTTTTGCCATTGTTTATTTAGTTTGCATTGGTTCAAATAGTTTTGCACACATGATTGGTTCAAATAATTTTTCATGAATTTATGACCCTGTGCAGCAAAGTTCAGGAGGCCGAAAACGAAGGCTTGCCTGCATGCATTACATTGCCTTTCTATGATTGATCATCTATGATTTCATGAATATGTGATGTCATAAATGAAAGGTTGTCACTATAAGGTTACGGCCTTAATTACTGAGTTGGAATGATGGGTGAAAACTGCGTGCTTTCTCTCAATTACCATTTACATTAAAACTGAGGAAATTTGGTACTTTCTGAAGATTTTGCAATATTATTCTTTTGAAGTGTTTTTTTTTTTTTGTTTTTTTTTTTTAAGCATAATTGATATTAAGTTGTTTGCTTTTCTTTTTGTAAAACTTTAGTTTGTATGGAGAAATCTAGTTTGCCGGCAACTTTCTGGCAAATCCAGAGGAATAGTTGATGCAGTGGCTGGATAGTGCACTGGTTCAGGTTACAGGTCTGACACAGGAGACAAGGGGTCGAAACTCGGCTCTTCCTGTTCAGTAAGCCAGCACCCAATCAGTGCAGAGAGCTTGGACAAGACTTCCTAATACTGCTACTGCCTGTAGAGCGTGCCCTAGTGGCTGCAGCTCTGGTGCTTGGAGTCCAGCAGGAGAAAAGCACAATACAAATGTTCTGTCTGCCTGTGGTGGACATACAGTGGGATGCAAAAGTTTGGGCAACCTTGTTAATTGTCATGATTTTCCTGTATAAATCATTGGTTGTTACAAAAAAAAATGTCAGTTAAGTATATCATGTAGGAGACACACACAGTGATATTTGAGAAGTGAAATGAAGTTTATTGGATTTACAGAAAGTGAGGAATAATTGCTTAAATAAAATTAGGCAGGTGCATACATTTTGGCACTGTTGTCATTTTATTAATTCCATTTTATTGATGCTGTGGACTGATGAAACTAAAATTGAGTTATTTGGGCATAACAAGGGGCGTTATACATGGAGGAAAAAGAACACAGCATTCCAAGAAAAACACCTGCTACCTACCGTAAAATATGGTGGTGGTTCCATCATGCTGTGGGGCTGTGTGGCCAGTGCAGGGACTGGGAATCTTGTCAAAGTTGAGGGACGCATGAATTCCACTCAGTATCAGCAGATTCTGGACTCTGGAAACCAATGTCTAGGAATCAGTGACAAAGCTGAAGCTGCTCCGGGGCTGGATCTTTCAACAAGACAACAACCCTAAACACTGCTCAAAATCCACTAAGGCATTCATGCAGAGGAACAAGTACAATGTTCTGGAATGGCCATCTCAGTCCCCAGACCTGAATATAATTGAAAATCCATGGTGTGAGTTAAAGAGAGCTGTCCATGCTCGGAAGCCATCAAACCTGAATGAACTAGAGATGTTTTGTAAAGAGGAATGGTTCAAAATACCTTCAACCAGAATCCAGAATCTCATTGGAACCTACAGGAAGCGCTTAGAGGCTTTTTTTGTGGTGCCCAAATGTATGCACCTGTCTAACTTTGTTTAAACAATTATTGCACACTTTCTATAAATCCAATAAACTTTGTTTCACTTCTCAAATATTACTGTGTGCGTCTCCTATATGATATATTTAACTGACATTTTTTATCGTAATCATGACGATTAACAAAGTTGCCCAAACTTTTGCATCCCACTGAATTGCTGTCACCTGCCTGTGTGAAAAAGGCCTGAGTGTGTGTAGAGCTAGATACACATGCTAGATTTCCTTAGAGAGGTTTGTGATCATCTTGGCAAAACTGTATCAGCAATACAGCTTCCTCATGACGTTGTTAAGTGATCCACTCTGCACATTCACAGGTAAAACTGACACAACTTCCTAATCCTAACATTTTTATAGCGCTTTTCTCCTGTTGGACTCAAAGCGCTCAAGAGCTGCAGCCACTATGGGTGCGCTCAAGGGACCACCCTGCAGTGTTAGGAAGTCTTGCCCTTAACCAGCACACTACCCAGCCACTCCCTGTAACAAGCAGGGTATGAGAGTCTTGAAAAGTATATAGACACTGAAAAAAATAAAATCATACTTCAGTCTCTGCCACAAAATGCTTTCCTTGCCTCCTGTAGAATCAGCTGGATTAGACAACAACAAGGGTCACACAAACCTTAACTATTCCTGTAAGCTACTAAGGTTGGACAACATAATTAACACAATTATCCACTAACGTTGCTTGAATACAGCCTTGTTCAGAATGACACAGTTGGTTAAACTGGCCAAAATATTCTATCAACAGCAGTATCTGCACCCCAATGAATTCAGCTGAGATAAAAAAAATCAAGAGGAGATTCAGGGACCTGCAACCCTTGGAACATTTGCATTGATTCTGCTTGTCTTACCAACATGCATTCTGGCACCATATTAGCTCTTTTTGATCCTTTTCTAACATCGGATGGGCATTCAGAGGTAAAGAAAGCCTCTGGCTGACTCCCTCATTGACAATCAAGCTGCTGCCAATTAGAGGCTTAGGCATAAACAGACATGTCAATGGATTCTGTTACCGATCAATTCAGACAACATCTTGGCAGATTTTAGGCATAGGCAAACCAGGCAGATGCCTGGGGTGATAACTGTAGTATGGAGCACCGTAGAGCTAGCCTTATCCCACAGTATGTTATGGAATCCTTATAGCCAACTGCTAGTTCTATTGAGAAAGAGATTAGCGGTAATGTTAATACCTAAATGGTCACCGCTGTGTTCATACAGTGGTGTGAAAAACTATTTGCCCCTTCCTGATTTCTTATTCTTTTGCATGTTTGTCACACTTAAATGTTTCTGCTCATCAAAAACTGTTAACTATTAGTCAAAGATAACATAATTGAACACAAAATGCAGTTTTAAATGATGGTTTTTATTATTTAGTGAGAAAAATAACTCAAAACCTACATGGCCCTGTGTGAAAAAGAAATTGCCCCCTGAACCTAATAACTGGTTGGGCCACCCTTAGCAGCAATAACTGCAATCAAGCGTTTGCGATAACTTGCAACAAGTCTTTTACAGCGCTCTGGAGGAATTTTGGCCCACTCATCTTTGCAGAATTGTTGTAATTCAGCTTTATTTGAGGGTTTTCTAGCATGAACCGCCTTTTTAAGGTCATGCCACAACATCTCAATAGGATTCAGGTCAGGACTTTGACTAGGCCACTCCAAAGTCTTCATTTTGTTTTTCTTCAGCCATTCAGAGGTGGATTTGCTGGTGTGTTATGGGCCATTGTCCTGCTGCAGCACCCAAGATCGCTTCAGCTTGAGTTGACGAACAGATGGCCGGACATTCTCCTTCAGGATTTTTTGGTAGACAGTAGAATTCATGGTTCCATCTATCACAGCAAGCCTTCCAGGTCCTGAAGCAGCAAAACAACCCCAGACCATCACACTACCACCACCATATTTTACTGTTGGTATGATGTTCTTTTGCTGAAATGCTGTGTTACTTTTACGCCAGATGTAACGGGACACGCACCTTCCAAAAAGTTCAACTTTTGTCTCGTCGGTCCACAAGGTATTTTCCCAAAGTCTTGCCAATCATTGAGATGTTTTTTTAGCAAAATTGAGACAAGCCTTAATGTTCTTTTTGCTTAAAAGTGGTGTGTGCCTTGGATATCTGCCATGCAGAACATTTTTGCCCAGTCTCTTTCTTATGGTGGAGTCGTGAACAATGACCTTAATTGAGGCAAGTGAGGCCTGCAGTTCTTTAGATGTTGTCCTGGGGTCTTTTGTGGCCTCTCGGATGAGTTTTCTCTGCTCTCTTGGGGTAATTTTGGTCGGCTAGCCACTCCTGGGAAGCTTCATCACTGTTCCATGTTTTTGTCATTTGTGGATAATGGCTCTCACTGTGGTTCGCTGGAGTCCCAAAGCTTTAGAAATGGCTTTATAACCTTTACCAGACTGATAGATCTCAATTACAGTACTTTGTTCTCATTTGTTCCTGAATTTCTTTGGATCTTGGCATGGTGTCTAGCTTTTGAGGTGCTTTTGGTCTACTTCTCTGTGTCAGATAGCTCCTATTTAAGTGATTTCTTGATTGAAACAGGTGTGGCAGTAATCAGGCCTGGGGGTGACTACAGAAATTGAACTCAGGTGTGATAAACCACAGTTAAGTTATTTTTTAACAAGGGGGGCAATCACTTTTTCACACAGGGCCATGTAGATTTGGAGGGTTTTTTTCTCACTAAATAATAAAAACCATCATTTAAAACTACATTTTGTGTTCAATTATGTTACCTTTGACTAATAGTTAACGGCTTTTGATGAGCAGAAACATGTAAGTGTGACAAACATGCAAAATAATAAGAAATCAGGAAGGGGGCAAATCGTTTTTCACACCACTGTAGTTGCCCTAATTTTATTTCCAATATTCTAACCTTTAAAGGAGTTCTTTCGCGATTTTTTAACTGCCTACTTTTTTTTCGCGAAAGAACCCCTTTCAAGACCCAGGCTAGGCATAAATAGTATATGATGTTTATAAAGTCAATACATACCCCTCTAAACTGTTATTGGAAGGGTTTGTTGTATGTGTGCAGTGAGTTTGGGGCAGGGAGATGTATATGGCCTGGTAATGTTTTCTGTATCCGTTACAAATTTTTAGAAACAACATTTTTTATTCGTAAGCTATATATTTCATACTAGCTGATAGCCTGGCGTTGCCCGAGTATGTATTTGACTGGTGTTGGCTGTGCCCACTTTTTCACCTAACACACAATTACTCAATTACTCAATGAGCCTGTTTGTGAGCTTTGCTGTCTTTGGCATCAATAATTTGCATTGAAATGAAACAAATCTGATTGGCTGTTTGTGGCTCCACCCCCTTTTGTGAATTTGAACCCATCACCCGTTGACCAAATGTACCAGGTTTGAGGCTTGTGCCATTAGCAGTGCAGGAATGGCAGCCATTAAATATTACTCTTGAAAATCAATAGGGGAATTTTGATTGGCTTTTGTAGGCTCCACCCACTTTTCTGAATATTAATCCCAGTCACCCAACGACCAACTGTGCAAAGTTTGAGAACCCTGCCATTAACAGTAATGCAGGGCTGAAGTTTACATTTTCCTAGTGAAATTTGTATTTGTCTCCGCCCACTTTTTGCTTATGGGGATAAAACTATCCTATATGTTATTCCAGGTAGTGTACTATGTGTGTGCCCAATTTCAATCAAATCCGTTCAGCCATTGTTGCGTGATTGAGTAACAAACATACAAACATCCAAACTTTCACATTTATAATATTAGTGAGATTCAGGGATGGTCGTAGTCAGCCAACTTCGCTACGCTGGAACTACGCGCAGTTTTTCGCAATTACGTTTTGCAAAACTACGGGTTCGAAATCAACTATTCGCTTTGTATGCATTTCGTACACTACGTGTTAAAATACGCAATTACCTGTAGTGCGAAGCGTAGTGTATGCGGATGCTTATGCCCGTATGCAGAAAAGTTTACGCATTAATTCCTCTTTAAATGGTTATACCGGGAACTCTTCTATGCGTATTTCCCCTTTCCAATGCGTAAATTTGTAAGCATACATTCGCACGCGGAAAATTAGACGCGAGTAACGTATTTGTTGTTCACTACGCAATACACATGTTAACTACACATAGTGGGCGCAAGCTACGCGTAACGGTACTTTGCTACGTGTAAATTCGTAAGCGTAGTTTTGAAACTTCTCCTACGAACTACGATGCGTAGATGCGAACTACGATGTGTAAATTTGCACTGGCGTAGTTTCTGCTCATCCCTGGACAACATACCCACGTGGTAGCAGAATGTAAGGTCCCATCTTGCATGACTTTTCTGGATACCACATGCACTAGGTATGGTGGCGCATACAGTTAAGCACTAGCAGGGGCGTAACTAGAGGTGAACAGCCCCAGTGATAGTTCTGGGGGGGGGGAGGGGGAGACCCAACTACTAACCATTTCTTCCTCCAATAATGGGGACTATACTTTAGATCAGGTGTTTTTGAGCTACAAGTTATACTGTTACTGTTACTGTATACTGTTATAAGTGTGAAAATCATAATGTCCACACTTGCTTTATGACCCTCATCAGAAGGGCCCCCAGGATGTGAAGGGGAGGCAAGGGAAGGAGTGTCAACATTGGGAGGTCCCATCAAAGTTTTGCTGGGGGTCCCATGAATTGTAGTTACACCCCTGCAGTTAGGGGTGAGCCTGGGGTGCCTGGCACCTGGGTGCAAGATTTTCTCTGGCGCCTATGGGAGTGGTTAAATTAACTGCGCCTAACCACATAACCACACCCATGTCCTGCCTAATCACACCCACACCTTCCACCTCTTTACGCATGCATGTGATACCCCATTCCTACCCCCCTTCCATGGGCTTGCTCCTGGCTGGCTTTGGCTGCCTGCGAGTCTGCTAGTCCCTGGACTGACTCAGGCTGAGAGGCTCTGCGAGTGCGACGCAGTCACACACTGTGTATTTATGGCTGCCTGCGGCCACCCTACTCTCGCCACCCTACTCTCGCTCGCTGACGTCGGCTCCTCCCCCAAGGTGGGCTGCCTGTATCTTTCCCGTTGTGCCACGCAGCCTGCCAGTGTTGCCACCCTTTCACGTTATTTTTTACTGACAAAAGATTATTTTTACTGACAAAATTTCCCCACTAAATGCACATAAGAGACAGCTTTTCCCCATGTAAATGCACATAACAAGAGACCGCTTTTCACCAGTAAATGCACATAACAAGAGATCGCTTTTCACCAGTAAATGCACATAACAAGAGACTGCTTTTTACCAGTAAATGCACATAACAAGAGACCGCTTTTCACCAGTAAATGCACATAACAAGAGACTGCTTTTCACCAGTAAATGCACATAATAAGAGACTGCTTTTCACCAGTAAATGCACATAATAAGAGACAGCTTTTCACCAGCAAATGCACATAATAAGAGACAGATTTTCACCAGTAAATGCACATAATAACAAACAGCCAGTGTCCCCAGAATATATAGCCAGGGATATATGTGCCCAGTATATGTAGGCAGGTGTATATGTCCCAGTATATGTAGGCAGGTGTATATGTCCCAGCATATGTAGACAGGGGGTATATGTGCCCAGCATATGTAGACAGGGGGTATATGTGCCCAGCATATGTAGACAGGGGGTATATGTGCCCAGCATATGTAGCTAGGGGGTATATGTGCCCAGCATATGTAGCCAGGGGGTATATGTGCCCAGCATATGTAGCCAGGGGGTATATGTGCCCAGCATATGTAGCCAGGGGGTATATGTGCCCACTGCCCAGCATAGGTAGCCAGGGGGTATATGTGCCCAGCATAGGCAGCCAGGGGGTATATGTGCCCAGCATAGTTAGCCAGGGGGTATATGTGCCCAGCATAGGTAGCCAGGGGGTATATGTGCCCAGCATAGGTAGCCAGGGGGTATATGTGCCCAGCATAGGTAGCCAGGGGGTATATGTGCCCAGCATAGGTAGCCAGGGGGTATATGTGCCCAGCATAGGTAGCCAGGGGGTATATGTGCCCAGCATAGGTAGCCAGGGGGTATATGTGCCCAGCATAGGTAGCCAGGGGGTATATGTGCCCAGTCTAGGTAGCCAGGGGGTATATGTGCCCAGTCTAGGTAGCCAGGGGGTATATGTGCCCAGTCTAGGTAGCCAGGGGGTATATGTGCCCAGTCTAGGTAGCCAGGGGGTATATGTGCCCAGTCTAGGTAGCCAGGGGTATATGTTCCCAGTCTAGGTAGCCAGGGGGTATATGTGCCCAGTCTAGGTAGCCAGGGGGTATATGTGCCCAGTCTAGGTAGCCAGGGGGTATATGTGCCCAGTCTAGGTAGCCAGGGGGTATATGTGCCCAGCATATGTAGCCAGGGGGTATATGTGCCCAGTCTAGGTAGCCAGGGGGTATATGTGCCCAGTCTAGGTAGCCAGGGGGTATATGTGCCCAGTCTAGGTAGCCAGGGGGTATATGTGCCCAGTCTAGGTAGCCAGGGGTATATGTGCCCAGTCTAGGTAGCCAGGGGGTATATGTGCGCAGTCTAGGTAGCCAGAGGGTATATGTGCCCAGTCTAGGTAGCCAGGGGGTATATGTGCCCAGTCTAGGTAGCCAGGGGGTATATGTGCCCAGTCTAGGTAGCCAGGGGGTATATGTGCCCAGCATATGTAGCCAGGGGGTATATGTGCCCAGTCTAGGTAGCCAGGGGGTATATGTGCCCAGCATATGTAGCCAGGGGGTATATGTGCCCAGTCTAGGTAGCCAGGGGGTATATGTGCCCAGTCTAGGTAGCCAGGGGGTATATGTGCCCAGTCTAGGTATCCAGGGGGTATATGTGCCCAGCATATGTAGCCAGGGGGTATATGTGCCCAGTCTAGGTAGCCAGGGGGTATATGTGCCCAGTCTAGGTAGCCAGGGGGTATATGTGCCCAGTCTAGGTAGCCAGGGGGTATATGTGTCCAGTCTAGGTAGCCAGGGGGTATATGTGCCCAGTCTAGGTAGCCAGGGGGTATATGTGCCCAGCATATGTAGCCAGGGGGTATATGTGCCCAGTCTAGGTAGCCAGGGGGTATATGTGCCCAGTCTAGGTAGCCAGGGGGTATATGTGCCCAGTCTAGGTAGCCAGGGGGTATATGTGCCCAGCATATGTAGCCAGGGGGTATATGTCCCCAGTATATGTAGCCAGGGGGTATATGTCCCCAGTATATGTAGCCAAGGGGTATATGTGCCCAGCATATGTAGCCAGGGGGTATGTGCCCAGTCTAGGTAGCCAGGGGGTATATGTGCCCAGTCTAGGTAGCCAGGGGTATATGTGCCCAGCATATGTAGCCAGGGGGTATGTGCCCAGTCTAGGTAGCCAGGGGGTATATGTGCCCAGTCTAGGTAGCCAGGGGTGTATGTGCCCAGTCTAGGTAGCCAGGGGGTATAGGGTCCCCGTGTAGGTAGTTAGTGACAGGAGCGCTCCCCCCTCACCTTGCCGCAGCTTCAGACCTCAATCAGCGGGCGACCCGACCAGTAAGAGGGCGCTAGACGCACCCGCTCTATATGCGGAAGTGATGTCACTTCCGCATATCAGTGCGGCTTGCTAGGTCCTAGCGCCCGCCCGCCTGATCGAGGTCTGACGCGGCGGCGCCGGCGGGTAGAGGGAGCGAGCGAGCTTCGGCCACACAGGGGGAGTGCGGCGGCCACAGGGGGAGAGCGGCGGCCGGTCGGCGCCTCTCAGAGGCAGGCGCCTGGGTGCCTTGCACCCGCAGCACCCGCCCAGGCTCGGCCCTGCCTGCAGTGCTTACAATAGAGGGCAGACATGAGAAAAAAAGCAAAGAACCACCCCAGCCCCTTCCCATATCAGGTCTCTCTTGCATATCGTTGTCGCAAACCATGTTACAATGCAGGGGCGTAACTAGAAATCACTGGGCCCTCCTGCAAAACTTTGGATGGGGTCCCCTCCCCCTGCACACTAAATAGTGACTGTCTATAAATATTTGTCTACAGAACTTTGTATGATTTGTTATCAGTGGCTGAGCAGATGCAGTTATTAGAACTATTGTGCAGAGAGCAGAAAGATTTTTTTTTCTCCTCACCCTTAGTCGTCAATCTCTAAGGACGGGGCCCCCATGCAGCTGCATCCCTTGCAGGGTCTATTGTTACGCCCCTGCTACAATGGATGCAAAAACAAAAATAAATGGACACAGCAGATTGTACATTGGATCTTCTGTGACTGTACACATTTCCAACCCAGCATAGTGGGGACAACTAAAGGTGGCCACACACCATACAATTTTTTAAATATCTGTTCAATTTAAGAATTGCAATCAATTTTTCTGACTGATTGTAACATTTCAAAAATATGACCAATGTACCACACATGTATGTTAAATTTTTCCCCAATTATGATAAAAAATGATTGGAATCTCTGACAAAATTGCTAGGGTGTGTATATTAATAAATTGACAATCTAACACACACCATACAATCTTTAGAAAGATTGAAGAAAAATATCCGGCATTCCGGATCGATAAAAATCGAAGAAAACGGGAAATCCGATCGGATTTTTCAGTCGAATGAAAAAAAAGCTTTCGATTTTTTCTGGAAATATGATTGTTTTTATAGAATTTCCATAAAATCGGATCATTTTATTGTATCGTGTGTGGCCACCTTAACCCTGACCATTACTGGGGTTTTCTGAATGTGCAGATGAAACACTGTTACTGAATGCTTACTTTAATGTGTTCTCTGGCTCGGGTTTGTACAGCACAGTGACAGCAGCCAGTGACATAGTTGTTCTGTTTTGCTTCTCTCAGTTTTGCAGTTTATGTAAAGTCTCTATAGTACACAGGACTATATTGCTTAATAAGCAACTTCAGGCTTGCTGTTGGCAGTACATGCCTTGCTTATTCATTGTAGCTGTGCATGTATTACTGTCTCGTAATTGGACGCGCAATTTTCTTCTTTACATTTTCTCCATACATTGTTATCCGGCCATTAAGTTGTCAAAGGCTTTTGTGTACTACTTTGCTTTACATCATTTTATAAGCTTACAATTCTGATTAAAGAAGGGGGAGGTAAGACCATTTTCCATGTAAAACCTATATGGTGGAATTAAAGGTGATTTGCCTGCGGAATTTAGTGCAAGATGTAGATCAGGAGGTAGATTAGGGTGGCAGATCATTTAATCTCCCTGTCGTTTGATTATTTCCGGGTTTTAGGCCCATATGCAATTTACTTTTTCTCCTGAGTTTTCTCCTCGGTGATATTTTCACACTTTGCTAATAAAATTCCTTTCAAATTACCAACAACCTAGAAAATACACAAATTTATTTTTAAATCACTTTTTCAGCTACTTTTTATTACTTTTTCAATTTCAAAGTGCTGAAAAGTTATATTAAAAAGAGGTTGAGAATGTACCTCCTAGGAGAAAAATTATGAGAAAAAGTTAATTGCATATGAGCTTTAGGGCCATATCCTATTCAAGGTGATAAGTAGCTTGCAGATGCGAGCTACTTATCACCTTGCCATCACGCGAGGATTACCGGCAAATCCTATTGCCTATATCCTTCGCGCGATGGGCGATCGTTAGGGAGTATTACTCAGGCGACAGCCTGAGCGATGCTCCCTATTACCGAGCGATGGGGAGTGAGGTTTACGCTGTGGAGCTGTCCTTCAGCACCACGGCCTCACTCCCCACACATGTGCACTCGCCCGCCGAACATCGCCGACATCTTCCGCCGCAGCATCTGGGGGTCTCCTTTAATAAGGAGACCCTCAGAGCTCCCCGTCGGGTCGCCACACACTTTAGAAGCCCCCCACGTAGCTGCGCCGGGCACCCCTGTCATTATACATACTGCCGCCGATCACCCGACGCCTCTCGCCCCAAATTGCGTCGCGCAATTACAGTGTATCTAAAACTGTAATTACTGTCTGCATAAGAGCTGGGGCAAAGCATCTTTGAATAAAATGGCTCAGACAGCGGACCAATGGGGAGCCCCGGCTGCAGATTCAAAGATGCTTTGCCCGGGCTCCTATGCCGATAGTAATTACAATACACTGTAATTACGCTACGGAATTTGCGGCGAGAGGCGTCAGGTGATCGGCGGCGGTATGTATAAGGACAGGGGTGCCGGGCAGAGCTACGTGGGGGGCTTCTAAAGTATGTGGCGACCCGGCGGGGAGCTCTGGGGGTCTCCTTATTAGGTTTAGACCAGCTCTTTGCAAGTCTAAGCTAACGCTCATGTCTAGTGATGAGCGTAATGACTTAATTACGATTTCGCGAAATTTCGCGTAATTAGTGTAATTACGATTATGGCCGTAAGTACATAATCATAATGAAGAAGGATTTCGCGAAATTCCGCGTAAGCGTAATTTTCTCGTAATTTTCGCATTACAGTGGGTATCGCGAAATTACGTTTGCCTTGCATGCAACCGTTTGTAAGCGTAGTTACATAACGTAATTTCGCGATAGTTCATATTACTGTAAGCGTTAATTTTCGCGTCGTTTTCGCGTTACGGTGGGTATCGCGAAATTACGTTTGCCTTGCATGCAAACATTTGTAAGCGTAGTTTACACCCTTGAACTGCGCATGCTTAGTTTTTACATTATTTAACGCGAAAAAGCGTTTATATGCGAAAATTTGTTAGCGTTCGTCTGACTACCGCTGATTCACTTCTGATTGGCTAATGCGAACAAGTAATTTTTTATAGCTAACAAGTAATTACGAAATTCGCGAAATTACGAAGAAATGCGAAATTAGGGGATGGTTTAACGCAAAATTACGTTATGGTTTAACGCGAAATTACGTTATGAACGAAACGCGAAATTACGCGTTAAAAATTATGCTTACGGTATTTTCAATTACGATTTTAATGACAATTACGCTACCATAATTTCGCATCGTAATAGCAAATTCCGCATGCGTAATTATAGTAACGCGAAATTTTGAACATTTCGGCTCAACCCTACTCATGTCTGCCGGGAAGCATCGCTTCCCAGAGGCATACAAACGGTAACTGGATACCGTGTAAAGAACTAGCTTGGCGATTACATCGCCCAAGCGAGTTCTTTTCCGCCTGGGGGGGGGGGGGTCTAAAGTTTAATAAGATTAGGCGATGCCCCCATCGCCTTAGTTAAGAACTCGCCAGTGCTAAGCAATAGAATATGGCCCTTAGTGTCTTAAAGCGTGCAATTTTTTCACGCGCTTTTAGACCCTAAAAATCATACCGCTGGATAGATCTGTGGCAGCCCTGCTGCACATTACACACCTCCCATGGATCCGCCTCAGGGTTACTGCTATGAGCTGCAGATTTCTGGCCCGAGCCTGACTCAGGATTACTGCTAAGGAGGTTAAAGGGATAATAACCTTTCCCCACTTGTGCACTGCTTGCAATGCAGGTGGCTGTAGCAAGCACAGCACTTGCATTGCACTCTGATTCTCTCCAATGCAGTACAGATCTGATGAATAGAATTGCATTTGCTCAAAATTGTCTGCAATTATGTTTTGTGTTACCGTGCTGAATCACAACACATGGTTGGAAACATCAGGGCAATCTATGCACTTCTAATGTCTTGCGTCGTCTTGCATCTTGAACACACTGCGTTGCTGAAAACATAATCAGGGAGGAGCCTAAGGTTAGGGTTACTGGAAAGGATAAGTTAGAGTTAGCTATTTAAAGTGAACCAGAGACGAAGCACCCTCATGTATTTTACCAAATATATCAGTGGGAACATTAGCGAAAACACCTACCCTGCTCTCTGCTTCATCCTTCACTGCTCAGCCTGCTTTGCTCAGGAATCATTATAGCCGAGTCTGTCTTCTCTGATGTCTTTTCAAGCCCAAGCCTGCCCTCTTCTGGCTCTGCTATAGTGACTCCGCTATAATGATTACTGAGCAAAGCCAGACTGAATGCTCAGTTGGGGATTTTATCAGGGCTGATAACAAGCAGGCTGAGCAGTGAAGGATGAAGCAGAGAACAGGGTAGGTGTTTTCTCTAATGTTCCCACTGATATATATGGTGAAATACATTAGGGTGCTTCGTCTCTGGTTCACTTTAATGGTGAAAGGATGGTGGTGGATGTGTGGTGGGGGTGATAAGATTGAGCCCCTAGTAAATAATGCTCATGATTTAATATTTACCCAAGGTGAACATCGGGAAAAAAACAAAAAAATAGATACCTAAGAAGAGGAAATCCTCTGGATACCCCAAAGGCTTCCCACGACTTCCTGGAGACTACCAATACCGCAAAATAAATCCGCCAATGGCTTGCTGGTATACTGCGCGTGTGCAAGTACAGCCGTGCCTGTGCAGTAAGTTGTAACCAATCATGTATGAATTACTCTTTGCTACTGTGCAGGCACGGCTGTACTCGCACGGGTGCAGCACCTCTGCACATGTGTGGGAAGAGGAGGTAGTCTGGAGGAGGACGTGGGCAATCTCTGGAGGAGGAGAATGTTTTGCCAGATGTTTGTCTTGGGTTCCCTTTAAAAAAAATTACATATGTGGCTAATTAACTCTGATCTGCGCAAAGTGATTGGAAACATTTTGCACCTTCTTTCTTTATTACAGTCTCTGACTGTTTAAAATGCCTTGTTGTTAATTCTTTTAGAATGAAGAGTTGATTCACACTTAATAAAACGCATAAAAAACTGGCTCATAACATTACTATTGTTTTCACGCAGCTGATAAATAGAGATAAAGAGGAGATTCATTTTAGCATAGCAGCTTCATTGAAGTGCCAGCGTGCGTTATTTGCCTCTTTTCTGGTGGAAATGTAACTTTTGGTTTACATTTTTACTATTTGCCAACTAAATATACCAGAGGATCCTACACCAGCCTCATATAACGATGCTCTGAAACGAGAGAGAGGGTTTAGAGGCTGCAGAGAGCAGCATATGATTGGCTGTTAGCTGGGAAGATTATGACACGACTTGTAGAAGGACTCGCAATCCTTGGCCTCTCATATAAACCCAGGAAAACCTATTAGCAGCTGAAATGTCTGCATCTCCCTACCTGATAAACTGAGGGTTTCTCGGGGTCGAAGGAGCTCATTTCAAAGCACAGTGGAATGGGTGTGAACTGCGACAAAAATAATTATCATGACTTTCTTGTCTAAATAGGTATCAATAATTTTGAATTCTTGGAAGCTCATGGCATGCTCAGAATCAGAATAATTTATTTTGTCAAGCAGGACTGGATCGCGCCAGGAATTGGGCTTGGCACATACAGGGCTGACAAACAGCAATACAACAATAACAGTACAGATACAATACAAACACAAATACAGTACAAATACAATTCCAACTTGAACAATTAAGCATCTGCAGAATACAACATTACAACCCTACCCTGCAATAATTTCAACATGGACGATATCGCAAATTTTGACCCAAAATTTGCTACAGATTGCGTAAGGTGCTTCGGTGCACGAGAAGAGAGTTCAGAGAGTTTACAGCTGAGGGCAAGAAGTTGTTCCTGTGGCTTGAGGTCCTGGTGGCAATGGGTGGATGGTGTAATGGTTAAGGGCTCTGCCTCTAATGCAGGAGACCAGGGTTTGAATCTCACCTCTGCCTGTTCAGTAAGCCAGCACCTATTCAGTAGGAGACCTTAGGCAAGTCTCCCTAACACTGCTACTGCATATAGAGTGCGTCCTAGTGGCTGCAGCTCTGGCGCTTTGAGTCTGCCAGGAGAAAATCAGATATAAATGTTATTTGTCTTGACTGGAACCTCCGGCCTGAATGGAGTCGACTGAAAAAGCTCAAGCCTGAGATGGATTGCTGGTGGTCCTCAATGCTCTGGAACTCAGTCTGGAATTGTAGAGGTGGTCCAGAGGGGAAAGGGAGTGGTTTCCCGTTTATCCTCTCCGCTGATCTGATAACCCTCTGTGGTTTGTGCCTGTCGCTGGTGGAAGAACCAGCGCACCAGACCAGGATGGAAGAGCAGAGTACAGATTCGAGGAGAAACTTGTCAGGAGTTTCTGAGATATACCAAACTTTTTCAGTTGGCAGAGGAAGAATAGCTGGGCTTTTCTCTGGGTAGAGGTGGTGTTGCTTTTCCAAGTCAAGTCCTTGGAGATGGTTGTGCCCAAGAGGCATGCACAGGGGTCTATTTCAACTTCCGAGCTGTTGAATCAGATTGGAGAATCATGGGAAGTTAAAAGGACCCTGGGCAGATGCTGTAGGGTATGCATATAAGCATACCCACGACTATTAGGTTTACAGGAGACACCGGCCCCACCGGCAAAACGATATGTGGCACAAGGAGGGGGAAGAAGCCAGGAAGCCTGCACATATGCAGAGAAGACGCGCAGGCTTCCTCTTCTGGGGTCACAGCACGACTTTCTGTGAAAGTCACCGATCCCAAGTAATGTATAGCGGCCAGCCCGGGAGCAGGATCGCTTACCTAGGGGACCGGTAAGCAGCTCTTCTTAATCCAATAGCATCTGCTCAGGGTCCCTTTAATGTTAGATTTTAGTAATGTATCACATCAAATAAGAGTAAGGCCCTAGTACAGTTTTTTCACACTTCAATAATATATCCTTTTTAAAGCAAAAGAGAAAAACTAAAGACAAAAAGTCTGTGCAAACACCATTCAGTAGTTCTGTACAGCAAAGTCCCCTGCACCCGTAACAGGTGGGTATTGCCTGATGCTGGATACACACGCTAGCCTTGGGGCATTCCTGGGACATAGTTGATTCTTCCCTGATCTGATAAAATGATCAAATCGAATGGTCGATTGAACAGGAGTAATACATGGGCACCTTCATTTACTATATTTGCATTGTTGATCGAAAGACAGATTTGGGTTTTAGCATTCCCTTATCCCTTATAGCAAAACTGAAGTGGAAATAAACTTATAAGATAACACATTGTATGTGTAGTACAGCTAAGAAATTGAACATTAGTAGCAAAGAAAAAAAGTCTCATGTTGTTTTCCAGTAGAGGAAGAGTTTAAAAATGTCAGTTATCTATGCAAAAGAGCTTCTCTGAGCTCTATGACCCACTGGGTTGAAGTACTGTTTTCTGCAGCACTGAAACAGCCAAGACACAGTGAGAGACAGCTTGAGATAAGGATTTACTGTAGGAAAGTAGAAAGGGTCATTATTTCTGCTTTTGTTTTATAGCATAAAGGACAACTTAACCACTTGCCGACCGCACGCTTATACCGTGCGTCGGCAAAGTGGCAGCTGCAGGACCAGCGACGCAGTACTGCGTCGCCAGCTGCAGGCTGATTAATCAGGAAGCAGCCGCTCGCGCGAGCGGCTGCTTCCTGTCAAATCACGGCGGGGGGCTCCGTGAATAGCCTGCGGGCTGCCGATGGCGGCTCGCAGGCTAAATGTAAACACAAGCGGAAATAATCCGCTTTATTTACATTGTACGGCGCTGCTGCGCAGCAGCGCCGTAAGGCAGATCGGCGATCCCCGGCCAATCAGCGGCCGGGGATCGCCGCCATGTGACAGGGGACGTCCCGTCACTGGCTGCACAGGACGGATAGCGTCCTGTGCAGCCTCGATCGCCGGGGGGGCCAGGTAGGAGAGGGAGGGGGAGGATTTCGCCGCGGAGGGGGGCTTTGAGGTGCCCCCCCCCGCAACACCCAGGCAGGCAGAACAGATCAGACCCCCCCTGCACATCATCCCCATAGGGGGGAAAAAAGGGGGGCAATCTGATCTCTCTGCCTGCAACCTGATCTGTGCTGGGGGCTGCACAGCCCACCCAGCACAGATCATTCAAAACAGCGCTGGTCCTTAAGGGGGGGTAAAGGGTGGGTCATCAAGTGGTTAAGCAAGAGGGATGTGGAGGCTGCCATATTTATTTCTTTTTAAATAATACTAGGTGCCTGGCTATTCTGCTGATCCTGTGGTTTAAGCCATGGACCCTGAACAAGCATGCGGCAAATCAGATGTTTGTGACATTATTGTCAGATCTGGCAAGATTAGCTGCATGCTTGTCTCTGGTGTTTTTCAGACACTACTGCAGCCAAATAGATTAGCAGGGCTGCCAAGCAACTGGCTGGTATTGTCTAAAAGGAAATAAATATGGCAGCCTCCATATCCCTCACTACAGTTGTTCTTTGAGGCCTCATTTACACCTAAAATTAAAAACACAAACGCAAGTGTTTTGCATTTTTGTGTGCTCCCCCCCCCCCCCCCTCCGGCGCTCCACGGTGCGCTGCATTTCTGATAAAAATGCTTTTCTAAGTGATTTTCCTATGCGGTTTTGTAATTCACTCCCTGACTCAGGAAGTGAACTCTTTGACCCGGAAAAGAATAAATACGATGAATTTATTCTTAAAAACGTGAACGCAATTGTTGCACAAAACGATTTTGTAAGCGTTTGCAAAATCGCCCCAAAAATGGTACAGGCACCGCTCTGCTGAATGCACAGCGCACGAACCGCGCTGGTACGAACCTTCGCATAGAGATTAATTGCACAAGCGTTTTGTGGGCGTTTTTAAGAATCGTCTGCGCTTAAAAGAAGGCCAAAAACGCAGTGGTAGTGTGAACGAGCCCTAAAAGACAGAGTGTGATTTTTAAACTGCAAATATGACAGAATGATGCAATGTTATAAACAATCTATATAACTGAAAATAAAAAATATGAGATGCTTTTCTTTGCTACTAATGTTCTATTTGTTATCCGTACTACACATAGAATCTATTATATCATACGTTTTTGTTTTATTTTTTTTTCGCTTCAGGTTTGCTTTAAGTCATCTCCTCTCTTTTCTAGTAAACAGAATGTTTTCAGAATCTGAACCCAAAAAAAAATAATTAAAAAATCACATCAGTTGTTCATTTCATTTTTTCCCGTTCATTTTGTCCTATACTGATGAAAAAAGTTCCCCAGCTCACACATTTCATTCTGTAACTTATAAATAAGTTTGTGTGATTTTATTACACTAACGCACAACAGTTTAATACACAGCTTGCTTTATGTCTGAGAAAACCAATGCATACAAAGTAGCTATCTGGCGCACTCTCATCTAATCGGATGATATTACTGATGATAAGCCCGAAACTAGAAGCGCTGGCTTTTTTTTTTTTGCTTATCTGCAGAAATCAATGCTTACGACATATTACCTAAAACTATAATGACGATGATTAGAAGTCATTTCAATATCATCAATGCCAAGCTTAAAAAGCTATTAGTTTTGTAACCATTAATGAAACGCCAAAACCCTAAAGGGAGACATTAGGAAGCACTAAGAGTCATTTGCATGTATGAAATAAGTTTAACGCTCCCTTTTTATAGATTGTTGTGTGTAATTTGAAGCCAGCAAATAAAAAAGAAAATGTATTTATTGTGCTAAATTACTGCTGAACGAGTATTAGAGTATTATTAGGATGCACGGTAATTAGTGTTTGGTGTATAATTCAAAATGTGATTTTCCCGTCATTTTGCCTGATGGTCCGGATAAGCGACTTCGTGACAACATCAGGTTAATGTACAGGATCAGGAATTCAGAATCCTCTCAACCCAGGAAATGCAACTTTTAAAGCAAACCTGAGCTGAATATAATCAGGGGCCTGATACAGTTAACTCAGGTACCATAGCAACGTGTTACTGTGGTAATGAGTTAACGGTTGGGTGGTCTCCATGGCCAGGTTTCTGGAAAGGCGACAAAGGCCTGGACATTGGGCGCCAGCCGAAGGGGGCACCTGGCCATGAAAGACTGGTTGCTACATAGGAAAGAGAAGGCTGCGAAAATGGGGAGCAATACAGTGGGATGCGAAAGTTTGGGCAACCTTGTTAATCTGATTTTCCTGTACAAATTGTTGGTTGTTACGATAAAAAATGTCAGTTAAATATATCATATAGGAGAGACACACAGTGATATTTGAGAAGTGAAATTAAGTTTATTGGATTTACAGAAAGTGCACAATAATTGCTTAAACAAAATTAGGCAGGTGCATAAATTTGGGCACCACAAAAAATAAATGAAATCAATATTTAGTAGATCCTCCTTTTGCAGAAATTACAGCCTCTAAACGCTTCCTGTAGGTTCCAATGAGAGTCTGGATTGTGGTTGAAGGCATTTTGGACCATTCCTCTTTACAAAACATCTCTACTTCATTCATGTTTGATGGCTTCCGAGCATGGACAGCTCTCTTTAAAGGGACTCCGAGCTCAAAATAAAAACAAAATTAGTACTCACCTTGTGCTTTTTGTAGCCCAGTGTAGGTTGGGAGGTCCCCCAGCGGCGTCCTTGCTCTTGTCCCAAGGCCTGTGCTGAAATGGCTGCCCAGCGGCTCCCGGCCACCAGCCCGGTGACACTGGACCGAGTGTCAGGCTCCTTCTTCGCATACGTCACGTATGACTTCACACGCCGGCCTCCTCGCGTCATCACGGTGGCCGGCGTGACAGTACGGCGCATGCTCGGTTTAATCGCGCATGCGCCGTACTGTCACGCCGGCCGCCGTGATGACGCGAGGCGGCCGGGCTGTGAAGTCATACGTGACGTATGCGGAAGAAGGAACCCGACACTGGCCGGGAGCCGCCGGGCAGTTATTTCAGCACAGGCCTTGGGAGAAGAGCAAGGACGTCGCCGGGGGACCTCCCACCCTACACTGGGCTACAAAAAGCCCAAGGTGCGTACTAATTTTGTTTTTATTTTGAGCTTGGAGTCCCTTTAACCACCGATTTTCAATTATATTCAGGTCTAGGGACTGAGATGGTCATTCCAGAACATTGTACTTGTTCCTCTGCATGAATGCCTTAGTGGATTTTGAGCAGTGTTTAGGGTCGTTGTCTTGTTGAAAGATCCAGCCCTGCAGCTTCAGCTTTGTCACTGATTCCTGGACATTGGTCTCCAGAATCTGCTGATACTGAGTGGAATCCAAATGTCCCTCAACTTTGACAAGATTCCTAGTCCCTGCACTGGCCACACAGCCCCACAGTATGATGGAACCATCGACATATTTTACTGTAGGTAGCAGGTGTTTTTCTGGGAATGCTGTGTTGTTTTGTTATGCCCAAATAACTCAGTTTTAGTTCCATCAGTCCACAGCACCTTATTTCAAAATGAAGCTGGCTTGTGCTTTAGCATACCTCAAGCGGTTCTGTTTATGCTGTGGGTGGAGAAAAGGCTTCCTCTGCATCACTCTCGCATACAGCATCTCCTTGAGTAAAGTGCGCTGAATGGTTGAACGATGCACAGTGACTCCATCTGCAGCAAGATGATGTTATAGGTCTTTGGTGCTGGTCTTTGGGTTGACTCTGACTGTTCTCATCATTTATCGCTTCTGTTTATCCGAGATTTTTCTTGTTCTGCCACTTCAAGCATGCACTTGAACTGAGACTGTGGTCTTCCTTTTCCTTAATATGTTCCTAACTGTGAAAACAGACAGCTGAAATCCCTGAGACAGCTTTCTGTATCCTTCCCCTAAACCATGATGGTGAACAATCTTTGTCTTCAGGTCATTTAAAAGTTGTTTTGAGACCCCCATGTTGCTACTCTTCAGAAAAAAATTAAAAGAGGAGGGAAACTTACAACTGACCCCTTAAATACTCTTTCTCATAATTGGATTCACCTGTGTATGTAGGTCAGGGATCACTATGCTTACCAAGCCAATTTGAGTTCCAATATTTAGTTCTAAAGGTTTTGGAATCAATAAAATGAGAACAGTTCCCACGTTTATTCACCTGCCTAATTTTATTTAAACAATTATTGTGCACTTTCTGTAATTCCAATAAACTTCATTTCACTTCTCAAATATCACTGTGTGTGTCTCCTATATAATATATTTAACTGACATTTTTTATCATAATGATTTATACAGGAAAATCACGACGATTAACAAGGTTGCCCAAACTTTCGCATCCCACTGTATTTGAAAAGGGGAACTGATGCTCAAGTGAGCTATTCATCAAAGAAAGGGGGTGCTATACGTGGAAGAGGGGGCAGCACATGGATAGGAGGGGCAGTGCCGCACAAGAAAGGGGAACCACAGCATATATGGCCTAGGGGCACAAAAATAATAAACCCGGCCTTGGTGATCCCCCTGCACTAGTAACGGTAAAACTGCTTTGTGCTCCCTTCACAACTTTATTGGAGTTTACTGCATAAGATAAGGCCCATTATGAGATAACTAATTTATGTGTAGCAGCAGCAATAGTATTTACAACATCATATGCTTATTTTCAATTTAAGGGATTATTATTGTTATTGGAATATACTGTATAGTGCCAGCATCTTCCCACAATATTTACAAATACAGCAAACAGTGCAAGACAATGGTGGGTTACAGCTTATGCAGTGCCAGTGAACCAATCCATGTTTACATAATGGTGGAAGATATGCACGCACATTACGGTGGCCATACACCTACTGATCAATCCTCGGGTTTAATAATTATTATCGAACTGGATAAAAATCGGTGCCACCAAGAGCATACTCCATCGACGTTGTATTGATCGAACATGCTGCAAGATGTCTGGCCGTCGTGGTTAATCACATGCGCTGTGGTAATGGTGAGCAATATCGAGATGAGCGACGAATGCGACAAAATCCCTAGTGCTGTTTCCCCTAATGTCAAATGTCCTGTCCATGTCTGCTGCTGGCTCAAGGCTAAGCCCATTTTATGTTCCATTTTAGTTTATGGTGTGGGCATTGCAGAGAGCAGTGAATAATTAAGACCAGATGCCCTCAGTCCACTGCTAAAGGGAGGGGGGACACCAAGAGCCCAATAGTGTGATATTGTATAGATGATAATTAATAATGAGTAATATAACAATTTAATACTCACAAACCAGGGTTACCATTAGGCAACCACTGTGAAGGCAGGTGGGGAGATTAACCTGACCCCACTCAGGATTAAAAGTCGCTCTCTGTAGATGGGAAGAAGATGGGTACAACCCTCCACCAAGGGTGGACTTAGCAATATGTAGAAGCTTTCCAGAGGCGCCAATAGAATAAAAGTCACTTAAACGAGCTTAAAACCGATGGGGCAGTGGTGGGCCTATCCCATCCATGCAGACAAACCAAACAAAGGAAGGACTGTGGCATCAACAGTCAAACAACAATTTATTTATACTCCACAGTAAAAATAGGCCTATTTTTACTGTGGAGTATAAATAAATTGTTGTTTGACTGTTGATGCCACAGTCCTTCCTTTGTTTGCTTTGTCTGCATGGATGGGATAGGCCCACCACTGCCCCATCGGTTTTAAGCTCATTTAAGTGACTTTTATTCTATTGGCACCTCTGGAAAGCTTCTACATATTGCTCAGTCCACTGCTGTCCTCCATTGAAATCCTATGCCCTTGGTAGTCCTAGGAAGGCTTGCTTCGGGAGCACTCGTGTCTCCAAATCCTTCCTGAAGATGGCATCTCAGTACTGCAGTGCACATGCGCACTGCTGAGGACTCCAGAAGGGCAAAATTGATCCGTTGGTGGTGTGTGTGTGTGGGTGAGGGTGTGCAGTGGTGGACCAAGGGTACTGAGAAAGGACCGGGAAGGCTCTATAGGATCCAGTGTCTTCCCTCTCCATAGATAAGTAGCTATTTTGTTTAGGCTGGCTTCAGCTTCCAAACAAGGACCTGTACCGATTGCAATTAGTACAGAATGCTGCTGCCAGATTGCTAACATACCAGCCTCTCCACTGTCACATTACACCGCTGTCACTGCACTGGCTACCTGTTAACTGGAGAATACTCTTCGAGATTGGACTGTTGACATTCAAATCCCTACACAATTTGGGCCCTGGATATATCAAGGACTTGCTGAAACTAAGCCACACCTCTCACAACCTTAGATCAGCAGGATCCATAAACTTGGTCAATCCCAGAGTGCACCTCAAAACCTTTGGAGCCAGAACTTTTGGTCATGCTGCCCCTACTCTTTGGAATTCCCTACCACACCCAGTAAAGACAGCACCCATCCCTGAAGTTATTCAAATCCAGACTGAAAAGCCACCTGTTTAGCCTTGCATTTGCGGACTTGTAGAATTTTTCTTCTGTACCAAATTGTACCAATTATTATTATTTATATAGCGCCAACATCTTCCGCAACACTGTACAGAGTATATATTGTCTTGTCACTTAAGTGTCCCTCAGAGGGGCTCATAATTTAATCCCTACCATAGTCATATGTCTATGTATGTGTTGTGTAGTGTATGTATCAAAGTTTAGGGCCAATTTTAGGGGGAAGCAAATTAACTTATCTGTATTTTTTGGGAAGTGGGAGGAAACCAGAATGCCCAGGGGAAACCCACACAGACACACAGAGTACATACAAACTCCTTGCAGCTAGTGCCTTGGCTTGGATTCGAACTAGGGACCCAGTGCTGCAAGGTGAGAGTGCTAACTACTATGCCACTGTGCTGCCAATCAACCAATTACTGGTCTCAGCCATGCTTATGCTCTTTGAGTCCTACGGAAAGAAAAACACTTTACAAAGGTTGTTTGTTATAGTTGTTTTTGTTGTTCAGTTTTACTTTAACATATTCAAAACTAAACAAATGCTAATCTGTCAGCAGTTTTTGTTGTTGTGGTGGTCTGATATGTCCAAGGTAATAGCTGGACAATTTTTAATAAATATGAGCCAACCTTACAGGATGGCTTACAGTCAGTATGTACTCCAATGATCTCTGTCTCGGGAGAACCTAGTCTATCTGACTCCATGTGATCGTTTGCCTAGGCTAAAGGCCATGTGAGGGAGCTCAAGAGAAACATGTTTTATTTCTGGCAAGTTGGTGTGCTTTTTATATGGAAAATAATAATGCCACTTGGCAACACTGACATGTTTCCTATTGATTTGTGTGAAAGAGGAAATCTTATCATAGACCCTTTTAAATGTCAAATGATTATATTCAGAAAGACATGCAGGCATTTAGGAGAAGGATGCACAGCACCTCATGGCGTGGGTCATGTTAGAGCAGGGCTTGACAAATGCCAGACATAGAGATTAGCTACATTTTGCATTTTTGAACCCCTCGGGGGGCTCTTTAACAGAAGGCGGGATTGTGGGCTTCCAGTTCCCAACAGAACGGCTCAGGCCTCTCAGTGGATCAAAAAGTGTCTGTCTGATCATTTTCTGGCTATTATTTAGGGAGGAGTGCATATTATTATTATTATTATTGATTTATAAAGTGCCAACATATTACAGGGCACTGTACAGAGTAAAAAACAAACATGGGGTAAATAATAATACAGACAATGGAATACACACAATATAGACATATGTACATAATACAGAATTATTAAACATCATAGTAATTACAGTGACAAGTGTAACATGATGATCAAATGCAAATTCCGAGACACAAAAGGATGAGACTCAAGAGTCCTGCCCTTGCGAGCTTATAATCTATAGGAATGGGGAGGAAACAAGAGGTGGGGTAATATATAATATGTGTACCTAGAGGCCTTGTATTTTTAGGTTGTATTTAGCAAGGCGTACAGCTAGGCCGGAGGTTGAGAGTAATGGCCTAAGTTAGAGTGTATGCTTGACTCAAAAAGTGAGTTTTGAGGAAGCGCTTCAAGATTTTAAGGGTTGGAGAGTGACGAATGTGTTTTGGAAGGGGTTTCCAGCGGAGGGTTGAGGCATGTGAGAAATCTTGTAAATGAGAATTCATGCCTCGTGGAATTCCAACTTTCACTTTTTCAATTTTGAGTGAGAATTTGGAATTCGGGGACATGAGTACTTCCAAATACATATTTGTCCAAGCTGGTCAAAGAACTTTTTCGGGACCTGCCGTTGGAATGAGGTGACGGAGAGAGGACCGGGAAGGCTCTATGGGATTCACAGCCTTCCCTCTCAATAGGTAAGTATCTAACTAATTTTTCATGTGCTGCTTTAGATTTATTTAAAAACATATTTATTCATATGAAAAATGAGACAGTTTTAATGCAAAATAATGCAAACCACTGCTATTGTTGACCCGCATTCTCCTTATTGACGTACCGCGTGAGCTTAGCACCAAGTCCAGTTTAATGTTGTTGCTGTGCATTTTCTCCATTCTCCGCCCGTTCCAGCTGTCTTGAACTCATGAGACCCGCATCAGAGTTAGACATATGTTTGTGATGCGGAGAGAGCCTATTAGCTATTCAGAAGGACACTTCCAAATGAATGAAGTCCCGCTGAACAAAATGACAAATATATCAAAATGACACGAGCATTTCAATGTGGTAACACAGTGGTCAATATTTTGACTCAGATCTCTCCTTCTCCAGAAATAGAATCATTTAGTAAACAGAAGGAAGCCTTCACAATATAAGATAATCTGAATCTCCTGGTAGGAGATTGTCATCCATAGCAGATGTGACTTATTTAGCAAGTCACTGCTCTCCATCCTCATCTCGAGCTGCCACAGCTGCTTTGAGCTGAGGGCTCTCAACAATGATTATATATAGACAATTTGTTCACAGCGGGGAAGAGGAAATACGGAGGGACTGTACAGATCATGAGACAATATCTAGTGGCAGCAATTTAGCAGTGTAACCAGCACCTGGTTTTCCTGAACACAGAGACAATGTGACCCTCGTCTACGGGTCTCAGGATGTTCTACAGAGTTCCTCACACAAAGACGCAAAAATAGATTGACTCAAGCTGTAGAAACAAGAGGTCCAC
This sequence comes from Hyperolius riggenbachi, assembly GCF_040937935.1. Taxonomy (NCBI): domain Eukaryota; kingdom Metazoa; phylum Chordata; class Amphibia; order Anura; family Hyperoliidae; genus Hyperolius; species Hyperolius riggenbachi. The sequence continues at coordinate 507,403,314 of NC_090647.1, read as the reverse complement.
CTGCCTCTACACCGAGTGACAGCTGCACTAGTCTTGTGTGTTGAAAGAGCATTTTCCCCGCTGATATGTAAATAAAATGACACATATTTTAGGTAACTTTTATCTGCCCTTCCTTCACAGGTTTGCTCAGGCATAAACCGAAGAACCACTGTTTGCATCAAGTACAGAAGACCAGACACAGAAGTAGCAGTGAAAGGGATTACTTACAAATATAAATGTATATACAGTAAAGTCCCCGTTATTTGGAACTCGTGCAACCAAAGCTCTCAACCAACTGGCATGCCTGAGGAGATAACAGGGACTGTTTTTGAGGGGTTTGCCAGCCACATTATACTCACTGAGCCTCCAGCGTTGTCCTTTAGCTCCTAGCAGCTTTCCACGTCCGTGCACAGCTCCTGGCATGTCACCTGACCCATCGTGACCTGCTAAGCTAAAAGACAGAGAGAAACCACTGCGGGGGGGGGGGGGGGGGGGGGAGGGGAGGGTGCACGGCCACAGCCTAGCACCCGTTTTTAAACGGGCTTTATGCCTAGTCTTCACAGTAAATGTACTCTACTTTTAACATTTTTTCCTCTGTCCAAAGCCTTGCACCGCAGTAAGTACCTTTCCTGTCTTTTATCCTAGGTAAGCATCTATCTTGAGTTCCAAAATCGCAATTGCATCAAATCGCACCTAAATCCCTTTAAAATCACAATCGTTGAAAAATCTACTTCCTTCTCCCTTAGCTTTGGAAATAACAGAGATGGCAGTTCAACCTGGTGATAGCTAAGGGCTTGTTTCCATTGAAGTGCAGAGCCCAACAGCTCTGTGCTGCGTGTCACTCCTGGCAGGTGGGCGGGGCTTTTAATCCCTTTCATTACTGAATGGGATCACGGGCTAAAGCTCCCTGAAATGCAGCAAACCATGCATGGTGATCCAGTGCTGAATCGTCATGCATGAATGGAAATGTCTGTTGTTCCTGCGTTCGTGTTTCCATAAGCACGCATGAAAGAGCGCCCAGTCCTTGCCTGCATCTGTTTGGAGGGGGTAAGACCACCGCTGCCTCCTCTGTTTAACCACTTGGGTTTTTAAGTTCATTTAATTACCTTGTATTCTTTTGGCGCCTCTGTATCTTGTACACTATATTGAGTCCACCCTGGGTGGAGGGTTGTTACCCTATTTTCCTGTCTACAGAAAGCGACTTTTTATTCCTGAGTGGGGTCAGGATTGTTCTCCCCACCTGCCTATACAGTGGTTGCCTATTTTTAACCCTGGTTTGTGAGTATCGTTTTCACTTCTCATTTATTTGTTGTCCCCAAAACGCATTACACTATTGGGGCTCTTGGTGTCCCTCTGCTTTATACAAATCAAAATGATGGTACTGTGCCTTTAACCTGCTAGGCAAATGTGTAAGAATCACTTTTTTTATTGGACGGATACAACATTAAATCAAGATATAACACACCATTCAGAAGTTTATTATAAGCATACCATAAGCATAAATAGAAATCACTGGGCCCTGCTGGAAAATGATTATCAGGACCTCTGACCCTTCTGGCTTCATGTGAAAGGCAATCTCACAAGTGAGACATGTTCTATTCCGGGGTAGCAGAACAAACTGTCATGCTAAATGCTTTTATTCTTAACTAGAGAGAAAAGCTGATCCGTGTATTATAGCCAACTGTAGATCTAGCCCTTTGGAGGACATCTACAGTGGAATTTTTAACTCCTTTAACCACTGATTGAAATTCACTTCAACAGATCGAGAAAACATAATTTCATTCAACAGTCTGAAGACATCTGTTCCCAGATGTGTCCTCCCTCTTGTCCTCTCCAGGAGTCACGCCACTGCCCTGGTAGCTGAAACTGTGAACAGGGGACTATGGGAAACATTTTAAGAAAACCTGTACTGAAGAAAAAGTCACCTGAGGGGTACTTACCTCGTGAGGAGGAAGCCTCTGGATCCTTACGAGGCTTCTCCCATTCTTTTCTGTGCCTCCATTGTCCAGCTGTAGCCCCCCGAAGTGCGCCGATGTAAATATTTACCTCCCGGGAGCCAGCGCAGGCGTACTAACGGCTTTTGTTTCGGAATAAGGCGGAAATAGCCGAACACGATTGATCTGCTCTACTGTGCAGGTACGAGTCCTCTTGCTCCTGCGCAGTAGAGCGGATATGATCGGGTTTGGCTATTTCTACCTTAATCCGAACGAAAAGACGCTAGTACGCCTGCGCTGGCTCCCGGGAGGTAAATAAATCAGTGCTTGTCAGGCTTGTCAGGGGAGGATTCTGGGACACCTCGGGGGAGCCAGCGCTGTACTGCCTGCAGCTACAGGGATGGGGAAAGCCTCATTTGGACCCTGAGGCTTCCCCTTCCCGGGGCGAGTACCTCCCAGGGGATGATTTTCTGTTACAGAGTCTCTAGAACAAGGAGATTTTGAGGCAAAGAGGCTCAAGTGTTGAAAAAGCCACAATAAGCGGAATCAGGAAATTTGGGCACCTGGGGCTAATGGACTATTTGGGAGCCCCATAGGCACTCATGGAAAATATCGGCTATTAGGCGCCAAAAACAAAAATTTGTGCGCCAGTTCAACCCAAATTTTTCATTTTTAGGATTATTGCTTTTAAAATTTGTTTTGAAAATTACCATTTTGTAAATTACTATTTTGAATTTTTTTTAATCATTTTGAAGTTTTGAAATTCGTTTTGAAAATAAGCATATCGTAAATTATCATTTTGAAATCTATTGTCTTAGAAATGTATTATTTTTTAACGTTATTTGTAGCGGAGTGAGGAGGTTTTACGGCTAGGTGTCAGAAAGGGGGTTTTTATGGTTAAGTGTCAGGAAGGGGGGGGGGTCTTAGGATTAGGCATCAGAAAGGGGGTTAGGGGTAGACATTGGTAGAGGGAGGGTTCTGTGTGAGGGTAGGGTTAGGTTTAGCTGTAGTAAAATATCAGTAATATTTACCAATGTTTTACTATCCTCCTTACGACCATAAATATTTGTTTTCATTGTTATAGACGATATTTTGCAATTTCGACTTCACCCTGAAAACTTTTTTATACTGTTATTTTAGCATATTGATTACTCTAAATGAGATAAAGATGAAGAAACATTGTTATAGACAATATTTTTACTTCACCCCATGCCCTTTTTTCCTGCCGCCCTTATTTATTGTATGACCAATGAGCAGGCCCGGATTTACCTCACAGGAGCCTATAGGCACAGATGTCTTGGCAACTTAGGCTTTACCCTCCATGGATCTACAAACCCCTGCCAAACTGCATCACAAGTGTGCTGTTTGTCCCAGCTGTCACTTCCCCCTTACTTCCCTTGCCCATCATAGATAGCTACAGGTGCCCCTTAGTATTAAGTAGCCAGAAGTAACCTGTATATTAAGTGGCTAAAGGCACCCCCAAGTATTAGGAAGCTAGAGGAACCTCAATATTAAAGTGAACCTCCAGACTAAAAATCTACTCAGAAGCACTGAAAAGGCTTGGTGTTTCTTTAACAGTTTCACAGCATCAGAACTTTGTTTCTCTTATTGAAGTCTCATTTTTAGCTGCATTTTTAGCTAAGCTCCGCCCCATCAAAGAAAACTGCCCGGGCTTTTTTCCCCTGATGCTGTGCAAAGCATGATGGGATTTCCTATGTTGTTGTTCACGTTGCCTAGCAACTTGGAGGGGTAATCAGGAAACAGCACAGTTGGAACTGTGTCTCATGCTCCCTGTCACCTCCATTCAACCAAAAAGATGGCTGCCCTTATGAAATCACAAACCTTTGCCTGTTCTTTTAAAACAAGGTGGGTAAGAGATTATGTTACCTATCTATTTTAATTAACATAACTAATGTAACTTAATGACAGTATGTTTGTTAAGGCTGAAGTTCCTCTTTAAATAGCTATAGGTGCCCCTTAGTATTAAGTAGCCAGAAGTAACCTCAATATTAAGTGGCTAGAGCTGCCCCCAAGTATTAGGTAGCCAGAACTACTCTCTGTCATGATCGCTGCTGCAGCCGGTATTGCTGGAAGTAGTAGTGCTGCAGCTCAGGCAGTTCTGATCTCTTTCCATGCAAGCTGCATAGCTTTGTCTGCCTTTCCCTGCTGTCAGCTTGTGACTGATTATCATTCACCTGTGTAGGAATCTGCATGTCTGCTCCCATTGGATGACCTCAGTATAAAGATCTGCTTCCTGCAGGACTCCTCGGGTTTTCACAGCTTCAGTTTAAACCTGCCTTGCTGTCGCTTCAGCCCCCGATCGTGTTTCTTGTTCTAAAGATACTTTGCTGGTCTTTGCATCATATATTGGTTCATTGCCAATATATATGCATACCAGCACGTTTATTATTTTCCTTGTATTCGTGTTACGTTGATACATCAGTGTCGCTGATATATACGTACACGAACTGTTTATATCCTGTGTTCAGTTAGTCAGTTTTCCAGCACGTTTTGGTAGTTTGCGCGTACCGTGATCACCCGTGCTGAGGTAGTTACCCTGCTCCTGTTTGTGGATTGCGTTCAATCTCTGCAAAGAGATAACGAATCCTTCTGAATCCTGTTCTGTTACCATTTGTGGATTGCGTTCATCTCTGCGAAGAGATAGCGAATCCTTCTGAGTCCTGTTCCCTGTATTGCTCCAGTCTAAGTCAGTGTTCCTGCTTATGTCATATATCGGTTCATTGCCGATATATACATATGTTAGTCAGACGTTACAAATAGTTTCATTGATAGCTGTAATTGTAATACGCTAGGAAAACATACTTATTGTATTTTTGTCTGTGTTACGTTCATCTATCTTGATCCTGCTATTTCCTGACTATCCTGTCCTGTCCTTGTGAGGCACGCCATCGCTGCAAACGCATTGGCTGCCTCATTCCAGTCTGTCTTGTTGTGGACGCTTGCTGTCACTAAGTAGCGGCTAGCTAGCAAGCGTTCATTCTGTCTACCTGTCCTGATCTCCTCAGTTCTGGTTTATGCGCTCAGCGCTACCTTGCGCTGAGACGTTATCGCAAAAGTATTGTTTGTGGCTGTCGGATCTGCACCGGCTCTGTGCGCCACAATCTCCTTTTGGAGTCAGTCCTCCCCTCCACTATACTAGGGATAGCCTGGTGTACCTCCTCCACGTCAGCTCATGCGTTGCATGCTGACTGTGGAGAATACACCACCAAGCCTTACACTCTCAGTATCAAGTAGCTAGAGGTGCCCCAGACTGAAGGGAGATCTCGTCAGTGGAATGCTGAGAGCAGGGTGAGTAACCTCTCATTTACACTCTCATCAGGGCTCTACATAGGGAAGGAGGGAGGCCCTTGGGGAGGGAAGTGAGCCGCCTTTCCATCATCAGGCACCTGAAGGCACGTGCCTACAGTGCCTTATGGTAAATCCGGCCCTGCCAATGAGGATTTACCCAATTTGCACCGGTGATCTGGCCAGGTGTGAAAATCCTACTGCGATATGCAAATCTTCCTGTTTGGAGATTTTATATAAATATTTTATGAAGAAAAGCAAAAGGAGAATATATACAGCCTACAGAATCCGCATACCTAATTCTACCCCCTTTGACCTCTATATCTATAAATATAACCAGCATTTCTTTATATAACCAGATTTGTTAAGGTTAATGAGGAAAATGAAGGGACCAGTTTCTAAGAAGGGGGTGGCATTCTGTCTCATTTTCACCCTTCATATTCCTCATATTTATATTTGGAAATAAAATGTGCACAGTAAATGAAAAAGATTGATAGAGTTTTCCCAGATTAATAATAATCTTTAATGCATGTACAAACGTATGCGTAGAAACAAGACTTAACAGGGTCCCCCTTTAAAAAAAGATAGCTTGGGGCCCCCTGTGTCCCCGAACCTCATGTGGGTCACATGATCGGGAGGCGGTAAATGGCAGCAGAGAGTTTTCTGCAGTGAAACAGGAAAAAAATACTCTCCTGCACAAGATTTTCGTGAGCAAACAGGGAGGGTTTTTTGCTAATTGGCCGCACTTGCGGTTAGGGAGAGGGAGGAGGAGGGGCCTCCAAAGCCTTTCGGCCCCCCTGCTATGGCAGGGGTCATAGGGGTGATTGCTACACCATTGTGTAGAAACAACTCTCACAAAGGATCCCTAGACCCACTACCCATGAAATGAGAGCACTCCAACTTGACACAAAATAGATAGGTTGGTGCTACTGCAGAGGAGAACTACAGATGATGTCTGTGAATAGTTAAAATGGGTTGTGTGTACCTGGGTGTTTGTGAGTAGTATACACATATATAGTATATACCGCAATGCCTATATACAGACAACATCTGTAGTGCTGTCCAATCACTGGTCACTATCGTTCACATGATCATAATTATTACAGGATTAGGAGCTAATGAAATGGAGACATCAGCAGGTATGGCGGTGTTGTGATTGCAGTGGTCAAGGGATTACGATTATCAATCATGTGATCAAAGCATGGTGGCATAGTGGGCAGCATGGTGGTTAGCGATCTTGCCTTGCATTGCTGGGTCTTCAATTCAAATCCCAGCCAGGTCACTATCTGCACAAAGTTTGTATGTTCTCCCCATGTCTTTGTGGGTTTCCTTCAGGTACTCTGGGTTTCCTCCTACATCCCAAAAAAACATACAAAGTTAATTGGCTTCCTCCAAAATTTGGCCCTAGACTACGATACATACACTACAAGATACATACATAGACATACGCCTATGGTAGGGATTAGATTGTGAGCTCCTTTGAGGCACAGTTAAGTGACAATATATACTCTGTACAGCGCTGCAGATGTTGGTGCTTTATAAATACTAAATATTTATAATAATAATAATAATAAAAGCGTTTATGTGAACAGAAACTAGAGAACATGTCTCCTGATTTCCTGCTGGGTGACATGGAGGCAATGGTTATACTCCTCCTACAGGGGCGTAACTAGCATCCACCGGGCCCCCCTGCAGAAATTCTGACAGCTACCCCCCAAGCCCGCTCAGGGCCGTTTTGGGGGTCTGGAGAGGTCGCAGCATGAGGGGAAAGTCATGGCCACACATCGGCGGGGAGGGGGGATGCTACTTCCTGTATTTCCAGGAAGTAGCATAAGATATTAGAGTGAGGAAAATCCGTGGTGGAACGCAGGAAGTTATGTGTATCTGCCACTGTCCGCCGCCTGCACAGAGATTGATATTGATGCTGGAGGGGATCGGAGAGAAGAGAGCCCTAGGTGAGGGAGGTGGGGGGACCGCCCCCTCTCCTCGCCAATGTGTGACCATAGCTTTCCCCTAGTGCTGCGACCCCCAGGGCAGTTTCTAGGCTAAATTGAATCCCGGGCGAGGGAGTAAAAAGTGCGCCCCCTTCCCCCCACCCCTTTGGACTCGCGAACCCTTACTCTTTAGGGACAGTCACACAGCCACAGGTCACAAGTAGCTCTGCCTACTTACTAGTGACCAGCCGCTCATCCAGGAGGTAGCAGGGACCAGGAAAACACACAAGCTAAGAGATCCCAGAAAGCTGACTCCTCCATGGGCGCTGCGCACTGACAGCCTGCAGTACCGCTACAGGACAGCAGGCGTCATCACACGGTGGTGACGTGATGATGACTTGACATCTGACGCAGGCAGCCCAGGAGGAGTCAAGGAAGGTGATCGCGCTGGTAATTTTCTTTCTTCTTCCATTTGGCTGCATCGCACGTCACCAGCTCCCTAGTGGTTACGTCCTTTTGCCTCCGCCCCCCCTTCTTCTACTTTCTGGTCTGCACCCAGGGCGGCGCCCTGCCCACACTGCCCAAGAAACGGCCCTGGTGCCGACCCCTCCAAACGGCCCTGAGTGCCCCCCACCCCCACCACGGGTGCAGGGGCTGCAGCTCCTATTGTTACGCCCCTGCCTCCTAGATTTAAAATACTGTGGATGTGAAACTGCCAAAAAAAAAAATCATTTGTGCAGCCCTGATTCGTGTTCATAGCACATTTGTAGTGAGAGTGGAATTTAAGTTTAAGAACAGTGTCCAAAGTATTCAATAACTATGTTAGCTATAGTTCTTCAATCGATTTCATATAGCTCGTCTTAAAAGTCAGATAAAAGCATTCTTTGCTTCTAACACAAAACATCATGTATGAAACATCTTCTAACGGAATAATGTTCTAGACGCCCACAACAACTTGTCAGATATCTTGTTTCTTGGCATCTATGAAAGCAGGTTGCCATTGGCCAGTTTATTTAGAAGATTTTTGATTTTTTGAAGGATTTCGGTAGGAAAATACGAACTAGTATAGCAGACTAGCAAAGGTACTACATCTAAATTTACCTGTAAATATAAAATTGTACATGTCATTTTTACATTCTGCAAGGGAAAATGTCAGGAAAATAATGTAATGAATAAAATTGCTTATTTCTTTAGACAGTGTTTGACCACTGCAGTGGCGTAATGAAAGCCCCTGCGACCGCTGCAATGCTTGCAATGCTAGGGGGCCCGGGGGCTGTTGGGACCCATTCCTCCTCCCTCTCCTTGCCCACATGCAGAGTAGCACAGGTAGTGGAGTAATGTTACACAAAGGGCTTGATTCACAAAGCGGTGCTAACTGTTAGCACGCCTGTGAAAACCCCCTTAGCACGTCTAAACCAGTTTTTCGTGCGCAAAACTTTATGCGCGCACTGCACAGAGCGCAGGGCGCTCCACGCGAAGTGCCCATTTAAGCCTATGGGACGCACAGGACTTTGCATGCGTAAAACTTTGCGCGCGATCTGATTGAGAAATCCGGTGCTAACCTACTTAGCACCCTGGTTAGCACGTCTAAAGACTTTAGACGTGCTAAGTAGGTTAGCACCACTTTGTGAATCAAGCCCCAAGTGTTTATTCCAGCGCTAGCTGATACTATTTTGGCCCTTTAGCTTGAGTAACCCGCCCCCGGCTCTGCTGCCTCTGCTGGGTGGTGCCAGTGATCTGGTAGTGTAATGATACAAGGGGACAAGGGAGCGCTCCAATGGTGCATTAACTCTTTAACCTCCCTGGCGATCAATTTTCCCAGGATTTCTGTGCAAAAAGTGATAAAATGTATTTTTAAAACTTTTTTTTTTCCTGTACCTTGCCAAAATGTGTCAAGCAAGGGTCTAGTATACAGTGCAGGAGAGTATTGATGTGTATGCATGTTTATACTGTTCACAGCATGTTTTTTTGGGCGGACATTTCTGTCCATACCGCTATGACACACATAACAAATTGCACTTACACTGTAGGTGCAAGTAATGCACAAGAGGCCACCAGTGAGTCCCTTCCGCCTCCTGAGCCTGGCCAGGGGTAGCAGGGACCGTGCAAGATGTTAGCAGGTGAAGTGGGGGATAACCGCCGGCTCGGACTCCTCACGGCAAGCCGTCTGATGTCACAACGCATTTCGGAGCTTAGCCACGCCTTCTTCAGGTGACGCGGCGGCTAGACGGCTGCCCTTGGGAACTGTTTAAATGACGTGGATTACTTCAAACAGGCAGACCATGTTGAAGACTACTGCGAGATGCTGCCCACATGTCTGTCACATGTCTGTCACATGTCTGTCACCGTCACCTGAAGAAGGCGTGGCTAAGCGCCGAAACGTGTTGTGATGTCAGACGACTTGCCGTGAAGAGTCCGAGCCGGCGGTTGTCCCCCACTTCACCTGCTAACATCTCGTACGGACCCTGCTAGCCCTGGCCAGGCTCAGGAGGCGGAAGGGACTCGCTGGTTGCCTCTTACATGTGCATTACTTGCACATACAGTGTAAGTGCAATTTGTTATGCGTGCCATTTCATATTAAAGCGTTAACGCACCATTGGAGCGCTCCCTTGTCCCCTTGTATCTTTACAGTGGAGTAATGTTAACCTGCACCAGCACTGTGGGTCTCCTCTATGCATCACAGCCACATTTTCTGCTGCCATTCGCTGGCTCCCCGATCACATGACCAATGCGAGTCATGTGATCTGGAACTGGCGTATGGCAGCCAAGAGTGTGTGGCTGTGAGGCATAGTGGAGACCAGCAACACTAGAAAAGATTCATTTTACACTGGTCCTTGCGCTATTCGTGTGTTCTTGGGGTACAGCGGGTTGAAGTTTGGATTCCAGGGTGATCCATGACAATTTCGCAGGGAGGTCTCATAGGCTATTGTTACGCCACTGGCCCATTGTGTATTATTTCATACCCTGATTGATAGTCTAAAATGTATCACAGGTGGCAGAATGTTTGTTCACTGGGGGTAGAAAATATACCTGGTTCTCAAAGGGAGGGCGTGGCTAGATACAATATATAGCAATATATAGCTATAGGAAGTGTTTCTGATACTGAAACCAGGATAAATAGCATAAAAGTGGGTATCCTGAATAGTTTATTGCATTCTACTGTATGCTGTTATGATGCCTATTTGAGTAGTTCCAACGAAATTATAATTTCAAATACCTCATACTGGGATTGATTCAGGAAAGTCCTGTAAGGATGTAATACCCATCACATTAATTCATTAGTATCTTCCTGAGATTTATATAATGAGCAGATGGGTTTAGCACAGGCATGGGCAAACTTGGCCCTCCAGCTGTTATGGAATTACAAGTCCCACAATGCATTGCAGGAGTCTGACAGCCACAGTCATGACTCATAAAGGCAAATGCATTGTGGGACTTGTAGTTCCGTAACAGCTGGAGGGCCGAGTTTGCCCATGCCTGGTTTAGCATCACTTGTTTGCCAGCCAAGCCATTACCTGAATGCAACTACCAGATATTATCAGCTTAGGCCCAGTGCACACCAAAACCGCTAGCAGATCGTCAAAACGCTAGCGGTTTTGGGAGCAGAGAGACGATATTTGCCGGGTGCACACCAAGCGGATTTTGTATGCGATCCGCCTGCCCCATCCGCATCAGCATCCGCGTGGCTATTGTATCTCTATGGGCTGGTGCACATCGGCGGTTTGAGGTTTTAAGCAAACCGCAAACGTGCAGCAAAATGAACTACGTAACAACCGTATCACGCCAATGGGCGTGACCGTCGCGGTAGCCCCACTATCGCCAAACGCCAATTGGTGTAAAGGCCTGGAGCTGCAGTTTACCAGGGAACGCATGCAAGCACCATCGTTCCCTGCCGATTCACGAAACTCCGCTCCGTGATCAGCCTGCTAGCCATGACCGCTGCTCGCAGACTGCTTTCTGGGGAATTAAATCCTCTTTGTTTACTTTTGTACAGCACTGCGATCTCCAGCAGCGCTGTACGGGGGACACTTGGCTGTTCCTCAGTGCAGCTCTCAATGCGTGTCTTCTCATAGGTTATTGCCTATGAGAGACGGGGATGAGTGCCCATCGATGTCCTATGGCGATTTAGGATGGCACAGGGGGGAGGGAGGGATAAGGAGGAAGGAGGGAGAGAAAAGTCTCCCTTTTTTTAATAAAAAAACAAAACAAAACAAAGATCGCAGCAGCAATCAGAGACCTCCTACAGAGTGTCCTATTAAAGAGAACCCGAGGTGGCTTTGTATAACGTTAGTGGGGCACAGAGGCTGGTTGGGCACACTAACACCAGCCTCTGTTGCCCCATCGTGTGTGTCAAAGACCCCCCTGCTCGCCGCTATACCCCCGCAATGCTGGCGACACGCAGCGTGTCGCCAGCACAATGTTTACCCTAGCGCTGTCTGTCAGCGCCGCTCCGCCGCCTCCTCCGCATCGCCGCTACCCGCCCTCGTCCCTTCCCTCACGCTGATTGGAGGGAAGGGACGAGGGCGGGTAGCGGCGATGCGGAGGAGGCGGGGGAGCGGCGCTGACAGACAGCGCTAGGGTAAACATTGTGCTGGCGACGCGCTGCGTGTCGCCAGCACTGCGGGGAGGATAGCGGCGAGCAGGGGGGTCTTTGACACACACAATGGGGCAACAGAGGCTGGTGTTAGTGTGCCCAACCAGCCTCTGTGCCCCACTAACGTTATACAAAGCCACCTCGGGTTCTCTTTAACCACTTGCTGACCGCACACTCATAACGTGCGTCGGCAAAGTGGCAGCTGCAGGACCAGCGACGCAGTACTGCGTCGCCAGCTGCAGCCTAATTAATCAGGAAGCAGCCGCTCGTACGAGCGGCTGCTTCCTGTCAAATCACGGCGGGGGGCTCCGTGAATAGCCTGCGGGCCGCCGATGGCGGCTCGCAGGCTAGATGTAAACACAAGCGGAAATAATCCGCTTTGTTTACATTTGTACGGCGCTGCTGCGCAGCAGCGCCGTAAGGCAGATCGGCGATCCCCGGCCAATCAGCGGCCGGGGATCGCCGCCATGTGACAGGGGACGTCCTGTCACTGGCTGCACAGGACGGATAGCGTCCTGTGCAGCCCGGATCTCAGGGGGGGGGAGCAGGTAGGAGAGGGAGGGGGGAATTTCGCCGCGGAGGGGGGCTTTGAGGTGCCCCCCCCGCCACCCACAGCAGGCAGGAGAGATCAGACCCCCCCAGCACATCATCCCCATAGGGGGGAAAAAAGGGGGGCAATCTGATCTCCCTGCCTGCACCCTGATCTGTGCTGGGGGCTGCAGAGCCCACCCAGCATAGATCAATCAAACCAGCGCTGGTCCTTAAGGGGGGGTAAAGGGTGGGTCCTCAAGTGGTTAAGGACAAGAAAAGGAGGTTACATTCGTTTGTGTGCTGAGTTGTAGTGTTGTGCAGCACGCTGACAAAGCTGCTCAGCCCTGTATTGTGAAAAATGGCCTGGTCACTAGGGGTGTAAGCCTGAGGTCCTGAAGTGGTTAAATAAAACAGCATTGAGTATCCCGCCTGAGTTATACCGATCCCTGTCACCAGGCAAAAAGGCTGGTAATGAACCAGAGGAGAGTGTCTGGGTATATCCACCACAGTTCTGTTTAAAGCGGACCTGAACTTCCTCTCTGCTCTAAAAGATAAGCAACAGCATAATAACCTTTAAAAAAATTTTTTGTTACAGCTGATACAAATCCTACAATAAATCTGCAGTGTGTCTACTTCATGCTTTCACCTTGTGTTTACAAATTAGCTGTTCTGCTGAGGACTGATGAGATTCCTGAGCAGACAGAGTTGATAGATCAAATTACACTTGTGAATAGACACAAAAGAGGGGACATTAGACAGTCTAAACTCTGTAAATACATACAGGTTGCATTTCTCTATGTTTTCCTTCTGTCCTGTGCAAGAGTTGAGGTCCACTTAAGTAGCCTGTTATGCCTTTCCGTCTACTGGAAACACACTCAGTTGTAATATGCACATGTGGACATAGCTGCTGTGCGTTCATAACTGACACAGCTTTGCACACGCAGCAACTGAGTCCATGCTGTGCATAAGCCTGTACACCCATCGCAAGCCAGAGCAAGCCACCAAGCACCCACCACCACCCACACTAAACCCTGTGCCGCCCACAGCAGCTAAACGGTCACCTCCCACTGATGTTACCGCATGGTAGTGCCAAACTCCGCCTACCACATTCCACACTAAATCCTGCATGGTGACACTGGGGGTCAACGGAGAGCACCGGGTGGGGCATGGAGGCCTGACCCACCCAAAGCCGGGGGGGGGGGGGGGGCTGTGCGGGGTTGGGAGTGAGGGGGACTATTGGGACACACATGAAGGGGGGGTGGGGGATAGGAGATTGACTGTCAAATTGAAGCAATAGGGGATGGGGTGGAGTTAAAGCAGAGAGAAAAGAAGAGGAATGCATTTCTAAATACAAAGGGAATACTTGCTCCCGGACAGCACTCTGCCACTTATATATAGTTTTCAAACTGCCAGTCAGCCAATAAGAAGTGCAAATACATTACACCTAGGCCTATATGCAATTCACTTTTTCACCTGAGTTTTCTCCTAGGTGATAATTTTAAACTTGTCAATAAAATGCCTGTTAAGCCACCAGAAAGCAAGAGAATACTCAAAATAAATTTGACAGTACCTTTTTCACCTACTTTTTGGTAACTTTTTAGTTGAAAAGTGCTGGAAAGTTATTTTAAATTGAATATGAAAAATTATCTCATAGGAGAAAACTCAGGTGAAAAAGTGAATTGCATATGGCCCCTAGTCTGCAGTACTTAATTAAGCAGAGGCTGAGCAATTCAGCCAAATGTTGGAGAGGGCTTCAGTCGCATATAGACAAAGGCTATATGACCAGCAGGGGGCACCAGCATGCAGGAAACTCCCTCTCATCCGCCCCCCCTGATAACTAAACTGCATAAGGAGCTGCAAATTAAGTTTAAAACACTAGTGCATATGACAGGCGGGGGCCCCAAGCACTGCCTCTACTCGGGACTCCCAAACCAGCATGTAACACAATAGGGGAGCGCAGGCAAGCCCTGGAGCTGCCACCATCAGGAACTCACCCCCACCTCTCCTTCAACTTACCACACACAAAAGAAATTCTCACTCCCAGAAAGCACTCTGCCACTTATATGTAGTCTGCAAACTGCCAGTCAGCCAATAAGAAGTGCAAATACATTACACCTAGTCTGCAGTACTCAATTAAGCAGAGGGTGAGCAATTCAGCCGAATGTTGGAGAGGGCTTCAGTCACATATATTGAGCTTGATTCACTAAGTCTTTAGGCGCACTAATTAGGGTGCTAAGTAGGTTAGCACCGGTTTTCTCAATCAGATTGCGAGCTAAGTACCGCGCGCAAGGTCCTATGCGCGCGCTAAGTCCCATAGGCTTTAATGGGCACTTCGCGCGGAGCATAAAGTTTTGCGCACTTAAAGTTTTGTGCGCGAAAAGCTTGTTTAGACGTGCTAAGGGGGTTTTCACATGCGTGCTAACAGTTAGCACCGCTTTGTGAATCAAGCCCATAGTAGACAAGGGCATATATGACCAGCAGGGGGGGGGGGGATGCATTTCTCTAAAGAATCTTATGCACAGACGCACCTGCATGCACACACCATAAAATCCCATACACAGATGCACCTGTTGACACACACCACAACTGCGGGCTTTGGGAGGAAGGGCTGGTGCACACCAGAGCGGTTCTGGAGCGTTTTTTAAACGCTTGCAGGGGAAAACCGCTTGGCTAATGAAACCGAATGGGATGGTGCACACTAGAGCGGGTCATTTTATCCACAAACGCAAACTCTGGGGCTGCAGCATTTTTTAGATTTCTTAGGCATTTCTGCCTCAATGTTAAAGTATAGAAAAGTGGACAACAGCTCTGAAAAAACCTAGATCAGAGCGGTTTTTCAGGCGTTTTTGTTACAGAAGCTGTTCAGTAACAGATTTACTGTAACAATATTTGTAATCTGCTACACAAAAACGCTCCAAAAAACACTAGACATGTGTAGAAAACGTCTCAAACATGCCTAGAATCCTTTTGAAATCTGCGTCTAAAACCTCTAGCGTTTTGCAGATCTGCTAGAGGTTTTTGGTGTGCACTGGGCCAAAGTGGTGTTTGTATTGTAGGTGGTATTTGAGGTGTGTGCACCCATGAATATCCAATACAAGAATCAATTGCATAGGAAAAGTTAAATGATTTTTTTTTTTTTCATTCAGAAAATAACATGATTTCCTCATATTTTCGTATTATCTGATCGTCATGGTGGAAAGTTCTGATCAACATTTCAGAAAATTGAATAGTGTATAATAGATTGAAATGTCGTGTCAAACAGTATAAGTGACTGAGAGAATCAATCAATTTTTTTCAGTTAACAAAAAAATGTAAAAAAATAAAAAATCACTTAATCGTGTTTGGCCACTTTACACTTTCAAAATGGAGAAGCGATCGCATGTAATTGCTTCCTTTTTTAAAATGGCAATACCAATTTCCGACGGCAGTCATGATGGAAATACGCGGCCTGTGACATGTGATGTTATCAGCAGTATTGGCACTCAGCAGTGTTTAGAACCCCATCAATCTTAACATACGTACTGCATATAATGTCACTACATACAAAATGTATGCACTAATAAGCTATATGTAATAGCGCAAATGCACTTCCCTGTACTTCCTATTCTGGGTATCTATTATTTATGGTATGTAACATTTAATTTACTGTGGAAGCACAGTGCTTTGTTTTGATGTGCAGATACCTATGCCGCTCTCGTTATATCAGCTTTTGACACAATGTGAAAGGTTATTTGTCATAGAGGGCTTCTACAAATGACTTGGAAAATCAATGAGTGCAAATGAAAGAACAGTTCTAGGAAGCCTCCGCAAGTCGTAGACTTCTGTAATGGCTTCAAGAAGGAGGGAAAAAAGAAAAAAAAAGAAAACGTAAAAATAGATAAAAATATAATAACGTTTGTGAGGCGAAATGTAAAAACAAAAACAAAAATAATATGTAAGAATAACTTCTGAAATGGCTTCATAAAAACAAAACAAAAATTCTAAAATGATTAAAACATAAAATTAGATAAAAATATAAAAACAAAAAATATTGTATAAACATCTGTAATGACTTACAGAAAACAAAACAAAAAAAAAAATAAGCTGGAACAAACAAAATGTAATAAAAAACAAAAACAAAAAAAAAACTTGTGAGGTAAAATGGAAAAACATAAAAAGAATATGTGAGATTAAAGAGGGTGCTGTTGAAGTCGGCATAGTATATATATATATATATATATATATATATATATATATATATATATATATATATATATACTATATTTGTATATTTAAAAAAATCTTGCTATAAATATATCACCTTATGCATGGCAGAGCTCCAAGGCCAATCAAATATTTTATTCGTAGATGAGCACAAGGCTGAATTTTTTAAATAGATTGCATCAAGAGTGTGGAACAGATGGCCACCTGTCTGACTGCAGAATGTGTGCGTTGCTATAGCAAATACTCTTTTATATATTTTATTCAGGACTTGTATGGTCTTCAGAAGTTATCAATGTGCGTGTCTAAAACTGTTAGATGAAAAGTAATTCTGAAAAGTTGATACTAGCACGTACAGAGACATGCATATGCTTACATGTAATAAACTTTAAGTGTTAGCGTACTTATACTTCAAGCATGTCAGTATTTTCATATAACGGAATTACGGTCTGGTATAACCTGTCTCCCACTCAGGGGCGTAACAATAGACCCTGCAAGGGATGTAGCCGCAGGGGGTCCAGAAGCTGGCGGGGGCCCTGCAGCGGGAGAAGAGTTTCTTTTCCCTGTCCTGAGAGACTGACAACTAAGGGCATGGAGAGAGAAAAACTTTTTGCTCTCTTCACAATTGTTCTAATGACTGCATCTGCTCAGCCCCTGATAAGGAATCATACAAAGATTTGCAGACAAAGTTAATATAGTGAATCAAGCTCCATGTGTGTCTGTATGTGTGAAAACATGCACATTTTATCACAGAAATAAATGTAAT
This sequence comes from Hyperolius riggenbachi, assembly GCF_040937935.1. Classification (NCBI taxonomy): domain Eukaryota; kingdom Metazoa; phylum Chordata; class Amphibia; order Anura; family Hyperoliidae; genus Hyperolius; species Hyperolius riggenbachi. Next base: position 507,386,070 of record NC_090647.1, on the reverse strand, counting down.
TGATAGAGAAAATGTGTGCCGTGCTTCACTGCTGTCTGTTTTTATCTGTATGGGGAAAACACGTTCTAGTGTGCACTAGCTAATTGTTTAACATTGGTTCTCAGTTTACCTGTGCAGAAAGCGAGGGGGGTGGGAAGAAGGGGGCCCGATGCAAAGTTTCGCAGGGGGGCCCAGTGATTTCTAGTTACGCCCCTGCTCCCACTAAATATGTTTTGGCCATTTAATTACCATACCTGACAGTAATTTAATCTGGGTAAAAGTCTGGTGAAGCAGGTAGAACATTTGTAAAGTGTTGTTACCCGAACCTGTCTCCAACACTAAACTCTTCCTAATGTCTAGTCCTATTCTATTACCCAATGTACAGTCCATCTGAATGCCTAACCCTACCTCTAATGTACAGTCCATCTGAATGCCTAACCCTACCTCTAATGTACAGTCCATCTGAATGCCTAACCCTACCTCTAATGTACAGTCCATCTGAATGCCTAACCCTACCTCTAATGTACAGTCCATCTGAATGCCTAACCCTACCTCTAATGTACAGTCCATCTGAATGCCTAACCCTACCTCTAATGTACAGTCCATCTGAATGCCTAACCCTACCTTTAATGTACAGTACATCTTTATGTCTAAATCTTATCCCAATGCTGATACACATACATAACCTCCTCCAAAGATTAATAGTACTGAACCCTATCTCCTCACTGTAACTATTGCTCACCTTTCTGTAAGCACAATGTTTTTTCTGTTTTCCATCAGTCCCAATACCGCAATCTCTCCACAGTCTTCACGTTATGTGGTGCGGAGCCGAGAGACAACTATATATGTTGACTCAGCACTCATTTACACCCAGGCTTTTCAGTGGATAAGGTATTGAGACTAAGGCCTGGAAGGCAGAAGTGCCACCAGAACCACACTAGGGCAGGTACAAATGTGAAAGGTAGTGGACATTCTGAGTCAGCAATGTTAGATCAGATTAGCGATGTACCAAACATAATACAACAGCAAATCCAGTAACAGTCCAGGGGTCATACACAGGAGAGCAGATAACCTCAGTACCAGGGATGAGAGGAGAGCAGGCAAAAGGTCATATACTGTACAGATAATCCACAGGTATCACAACTAGCAAGGTAGCACAAGGCAACTTTTCTGCCCTGTCAATCAATAGAAGACAGCAGCCATTGGCTGACCTAAAAGCACGTAGCATGTTGGCTGATGCAATACCCATTTCCTGGCCATTAGCGGCACCATTGGAGCACATAAGAAGACCGACCAGCCACGTTCCTGGTTTAAAGAAAGTTCCAGCTGTGCATGCAGGCACACGTGAATGGCTTCTGCAGATGCCGCGCTAACTTAGAACAGAAGACAACCACCCAAGCCAGTTCTCAGAGGGAACGGACTTGCCCTAGGTTCACATGGAAGGTGAGTTTCGTACATTTCCATTACATAAGTTTAAGGTGACTCAGAGTGGCAAAAATTAAAAAGTTTAAACATACCTGGGGCTTCCTCCAGCCCCATCCACTTGGATCGTTCCCACGCCACCGTCCTCCACTGCCCACAGCTTCAGGAACCGGGTCTCGTCGCTTCCGTCAGTCGGAGCCATTCTAACGTAAGAGAAATGCACTGTTTGCATATATCTCCAGCAGCTACTGGAGAGATATGTACAGGGCACACTTTTCCTGCGTAGGCTGGCTCCGACTGACGTAAGTGATGGGACCCGGTTCCCGAAGCTGCAAGCAGCAGAGGCTGGCGATGTGGGAGCGATCCGAGCGGATGGGGCTGGAGGAAGCCCCAAGTATGTATAAAACCTTTCAATTTTTTTCAGCTCTGGTACACTGTAAGGGTGCTTGATTTGGGTACTGTGCTGTTCTGTTGTACATTAATTGGGCACTGGTATTGTCTATTTTACAACTGAATATAAACTGCAACCTGGCACTAACAATCAGCTAACAGGGCTGGTTTTCTGAAAAGACCACTTAGGCCTGGGTCTTGGTGCTGAACACAGAAGAGGAACCACAAGAAAGTTGCCCCTTTGGTGGTTAAGGTTGCCCCTTTGGTGGGCACTGCCCAAGGGGATGGCTATATATAAGAACGGGGTATGTGGAAATAGAAGTTACAAATGGGGTGCAGCACATTGAAGAGGGGATCTGCGGTTGGTTCAAGGGAACTGTGCATGAAAGAGAGGGACTGCTATACATGCTGTATATTTCCAAATAATAATATTACTCATGAAAGAGGTGCTGAACACAGACAAGGAGCCACAAGAAGGTTGCCCCTTTGGTTGAAAAAGTTTAAATCTGGCCTTGTAGACAGCCCGATAGGTAATAAACAGCATTGGGTGAATAGTCGAATCTAAATTAACTCTCCAGCTTTGAGGATTTTGTCCTAATATTAGGAGGATGTTCTCCTGCTACTCTTAGAAATAGACGTAATTAGCAATTTTTTTTCCCCTGGGCATAGTTCTATAACAAAATAAATCACTTTGGCATGCTGTTTTCACAGTAGATTAGGTACTTTTTCATCATGTGCTTAAGCTTTTTATTGCTCAGGTTTATTTAAAGTTGCTGCAATCACCAAAAAGGACGTTTTCGTCTCCATCATTGCTGCATCACAGGACTTCAAAAAAGTGCAATATAAATAAAATATATTTTTTCTAAATTTTGTTCTGAGGTGTCCCAAGTAGAGTTGGGCCGAACCTCCGATTTTAGGTTCGCGAACCGGGTTCGCGAACTTTCGCGGAACGTTCGGTTCGCGTTAAAGTTCGCGAACCGCAATAGACTTCAATGGGGATGCGAACTTTGAAAAAAAAAAAATAATTATGCTGGCCACAAAAGTGATGGAAAAGATGTTTCAAGAGGTCTAACACCTGGAGGGGGGCATGGCGGAGTGGGATACACGCCAAAAGTCCCCGGGAAAAATCTGGATTTGACGCAAAGCAGCGTTTTAAGGGCAGAAATCACATTGAATGCTAAATGACAGGCCTAAAGTGCTTTAAAACATCTTGCATGTGTATACATCAATCAGGTAGTGTAATTAAGGTACTGCTTCACACTGACACACCAAACTCACCGTGTAACGCACCGCAAACAGCTGTTTGTACTAGTGACGGCCGTGCTGGACTGGTGCGCACCATGGCGAGAGTGCAGGTTTTGGTGGCTTTACAGCCCATATGGTCGGCCTGGCTGATGTAGCTGAATGACAGAACAGTGACTGTCCAGCTGATCAAATTTGGTCTGACCACAATGAAGCAACGACCTTATTATCTTTTGTGTGCCCCCCGAGACACTCATCTAGGCGCCGGTCATTGCTTCATTGTGATACGCAAGCCCCTTCACCACGGCAAGGTAATGATCACGAAGGGGAATGGGCGCATGTACATGCCTTTTCTTTTGTTGTTGCAGCTGCCCTCAGTGCAGCCAGAAAAATTAGGCAGTCATGTACACGCACCATAAAAATTATTACAGCGGCCGCTGCTAGCAGCGGCCTAAAAAATTCAGCAATCCGCCTGGAGTCCCGGACCCTGTTGGTGGTGGCGGAGAAGGTAGTGAAGCGGCCTGCAGGCAGACATGCTGTGTGGAGGGACTGGGAGCGACTTAGTCTTTTTGGGGCAGGCCAGGCAGCCAGTCACACGGCGTGCAGGCAGAGATGCTGTGTGTGCGGGGACTGACTTAGTCTTGGGGCGGGCAGCAGCCCTCCGGGATCCATGCCTCATTCATTTTGATAAAGGTGAGGTACTTAACACTTTTGTGACTTAGGCGACTTCTCTTCTCTGTGACAATGCCTCCAGCTGCGCTGAAGGTCCTTTCTGAGAGGACGCTTGCGGCAGGGCAGGAGAGAAGTTGGATGGCAAATTGGGACAGCTCTGGCCACAGGTCAAGCCTGCGCACCCAGTAGTTCAAGGGTTCCTCATCGCTGTTCACAGCAGTGTCTACATCCACACTTAAGGCCAGGTAGTCGGCTACCTGCCGGTCGAGGCGTTGGTGGAGGGTGGATCCGGAAGGGCTACGGCGAGGCGTTGGACTAAAGAACGTCCGCATGTCCGACATCACCATGAGATCGCTGGAGCGTCCTGTCTTTGACTGCGTGGACACGGGAGGAGGATTAGTGGCAGTGGTACCTTGCTGGCGTTGTGCTGTCACATCACCCTTAAAGGCATTGTAAAGCATAGTTGACAGCTGGTTCTGCATGTGCTGCATCCTTTCCACCTTCCGGTGAGTTGGTAACAGGTCCGCCACTTTGTGCCTGTACCGAGGGTCTAGTAGTGTGGCCACCCAGTACAGCTCATTCCCCTTGAGGTTTTTTATACGGGGGTCCCTCAACAGGCAGGACAGCATAAAAGACGACATCTGCACAAAGTCGGATCCAGTACCCTCCATCTCCTCTTGCTCTTCCTCAGTGACGTCAGGTAAGTCAACCTCCTCCCCCCAGCCGCGAACAATACCACGGGAAGGTTGAGCAGCACAAGCCCCCTGCGACACCTGCTGCGGTTGTTCTCCTGCCGCTGTCCCCTCCTCCTCCTCCTCCTCCTCCCCCAAAGAAACACCTTGCTCATCATCCTCTGAGTCTGACTCGTCTTCTGCACACGACCTCTCTTCTTCCTCCTCCTCCCCCCTCTGTGCTGCCGCAGGTGTTGAGGAAACAGCTGGGTCTGATGAAAATTGGTCCCATGCCTGTTCCTGCCGTAACGGTTCCTGGTCACGCTCATTCGCAGCTTCATCCGCCACTCTACGCACAGCACGCTCCAAGAAGTACGCGTAGGGAATTAAGTCGCTGATGGTGCCCTCACTGCGGCTCACCAGGTTGGTCACCTCCTCAAACGGCCGCATGAGCCTGCATGCATTTTTCATCAGTGTCCAGTTGTCGGGCCAGAACATCCCCATCTTCCCAGACTGTTTCGTTCTACTCCAGTTGTAGAGGTACTGGGTGACGGCTTTCTTCTGTTCTAGCAGGCGGGAGAACATGAGCAGGGTCGAGTTCCAGCGAGTGGGGCTATCGCAAATGAGGCGTCTCACCGGCATGTTGTTTTTACGCTGAATTTCTGCAAATCGTGCCATGGCTGTGTAAGAGCGCCTCAAATGCCCACAGAACTTCCTGGCCTGCTTCAGGACATCCGCTAAGCCAGGGTACTTTGCCACAAATCTTTGAACCACTAGATTCATGACATGTGCCATGCAGGGTATGTGTGTCAGCTTCCCCATATGCAAAGCGGCAAGCAGATTGCTGCCGTTGTCGCACACCACGTTGCCTATCTCCAGGTGGTGCGGGGTCAGCCACTCATCCACCTGTTTCTTAAGAGCAGCCAGGAGAGCTGCTCCAGTGTGACTCTCCGCTTTGAGACAAGCCATGTCTAAGATGGCGTGACACCGTCGTACCTGGCATGCAGCATAGGCCCTGCGGAGCTGGGGCTGTGTAGCTGGAGAGGAGAACTGCCACTCAGCCAAGGAGGAGGAGGAGGACAGCGAAGAGCATGTAGCAGGAGGAGAGGAGGTGGCAGGAGGCCTGCCTGCAAGCCGTGGAGGTGTCACAATTTGGTCCGCCGCTTTCTGCTTGCCATCGTTCACCACCAGGTTCACCCAATGGGCTGTGTAGGTAATGTAGCGGCCCTGCCCGTGCTTGGCAGACCAGCCATCCGTGGTCAGGTGTACCCTTGACCCAACGCTCTTCGCAAGAGATGACACCACTTGCCTCTCAACTTCACGGTGCAGTTGGGGTATGGCCTTTCTCGAAAAATAAGTGCGGCCTGGCATCTTCCACTGCGGTGTTCCGATGGCCACAAATTTACGGAAGGCCTCAGAGTCCACCAGCCGGTATGGTAACAGCTGGCGAGCTAACAGTTCCGCCACGCCAGCTGTCAGACGCCGGGCAAGGGGGTGACTGGCCAAAAGTGGCTTCTTCCGCTCAAACATTTCCTTCACGGACACCTGACTGCTGCTGTGGGCAGAGGAGCAGGAACCGCTCAAGGGCAGAGGCAGAGTGGAGGAGGGTGCCTGTGAAGGTGCAAGGGAGAAAGCGGCAGAAGCAGATGATGCACCTGAAGGAGGAAGAGGAGAAGGAGGGTGACTTTTCTTTTGTGTGCTGCTGCTGCTTTTGCTCAGGTGGCCATCCCATTGCTGTTTGTGCCTTTTCTCCAGGTGCCTTCGTAAGGCACTTGTCCCTACGTGAGTGTTGGCCTTTCCACGGCTCAATTTTTGTTGGCAGAGCGAACAGATGGCTTTGGTCCGATCTGAGGCACACACATTAAAAAATGTCCACACCGCTGAGCCACCCTGGGATGTGGGCACTATGGGGACCTCAGCAGCTGATGCTGAAGGGCAAGTTGGCTGGCTGTACATAGGTGGCGATACATGGTGCCGGACTCTGCCACCAGCTGTTTCTGACGAAGAGCTGCCCCAGCTTCTTTCAGCAACTTCTCTCCTCCTACTACTCTCTGACTCCCCCTCTGAACTGTCCCCCTCTTCATCTCCTCTATTGGGAACATACAGAGGATCCCTATTACCGTCATCATCGTAGTCATCCTGCCCAGCTTCGCTTGCCTCAGACAAATCCAAACTTGCACCATCAGTAGGTCCTTCATCCTCCTGACACGTTACATCCATAGTGTTGCCGCGTAACTCAGACATATTAGCTGGTGAAAATTCATCTGGCTGTAACAACAATGGCTGTGCATCAGTGATTTCAACACTAAATAATTCTTGCGAAGTGTCAAATGCAGCGGAAGTGGTGCTAGTAGTAGCGCTGGTGGCTGAGCAAGATGAGGTGTTCTGTGTCGCTAAATACTCAACCACGTCCTGACAATCTTGGGAGGTGATGGGACGTGCCTTCTTCCGAGCACTGTACTGTGGGCCAAGTCCACACGAAATTACATTTACACGACCTCGCGCAGACCTGCCGGGTGGCCTTCCTCTGCCTCTGCCACTACCTCTTCCTCTTCCTCTACCTGTTTTGTCCATATTGGGTATGCACGGAGTGGTATATCACACTGCGTGCACTCACGTAGGTAGGTGGGTTCACTTAACTGCACAGGTATGCGCACTGATGCGGTGGGTTCACTGAACAGAACAGGTATACAGTGGCGGGTTCACAGAACAGGTATGCAGTGGCAGGATCACTGAACACAATAGGTATGCAGTGGCGTGTTCACTAAACAGGTATACAGTGGCGGGTCCACTGAACAGAACAGGTATACAGTGGCGGGTTCACAGAACAGGTATACAGTGGCGGGTCCACTGAACAGAACAGGTATACAGTGGCGGGTCCACTGAACAGAACAGGTATACAGTGGCGGGTCCACTGAACAGAACAGGTATACAGTGGCGGGTCCACTGAACAGAACAGGTATACAGTGGCGGGTTCACAGAACAGGTATACAGTGGCGGGTCCACTGAACAGAACAGGTATACAGTGGCGGGTTCACAGAACAGGTATGCAGTGGCAGGATCACTGAACACAATAGGTATGCAGTGGCGTGTTCACTAAACAGGTATACAGTGGTGGGTCCACTGAACAGAACAGGTATACAGTGGCGGGTTCACAGAACAGGTATACAGTGGCGGGTCCACTGAACAGAACAGGTATACAGTGGCGGGTCCACTGAACAGAACAGGTATACAGTGGCGGGTCCACTGAACAGAACAGGTATACAGTGGCGGGTCCACTGAACAGAACAGGTATACAGTGGCGGGTCCACAGAACAGGTATGCAGTGGCAGGATCACTGAACACAATAGGTATGCAGTGGCGTGTTCACTAAACAGGTATACAGTGGCGGGTCCACTGAACAGAACAGGTATACAGTGGCGGGTTCACAGAACAGGTATACAGTGGCGGGTCCACTGAACAGAACAGGTATACAGTGGCGGGTCCACTGAACAGAACAGGTATACAGTGGCGGGTCCACTGAACAGAACAGGTATACAGTGGCGGGTCCACTGAACAGAACAGGTATACAGTGGCGGGTCCACTGAACAGAACAGGTATACAGTGGCGGGTCCACAGAACAGGTATGCAGTGGCAGGATCACTGAACACAATAGGTATGCAGTGGCGTGTTCACTAAACAGGTATACAGTGGCGGGTCCACTGAACAGAACAGGTATACAGTGGCGGGTCCACTGAACAGAACAGGTATACAGTGGCGGGTCCACAGAACAGGTATGCAGTGGCAGGATCACTGAACACAATAGGTATGCAGTGGCGTGTTCACTAAACAGGTATACAGTGGCGGGTCCACTGAACAGAACAGGTATACAGTGGCGGGTTCACAGAACAGGTATACAGTGGCGGGTCCACTGAACAGAACAGGTATACAGTGGCGGGTCCACTGAACAGAACAGGTATACAGTGGCGGGTCCACTGAACAGAACAGGTATACAGTGGCGGGTCCACTGAACAGAACAGGTATACAGTGGCGGGTCCACAGAACAGGTATGCAGTGGCAGGATCACTGAACACAATAGGTATGCAGTGGCGTGTTCACAGAACAGGTATACAGTGGCGGGTCCACTGAACAGAACAGGTATACAGTGGCGGGTCCACTGAACAGAACAGGTATACAGTGGCGGGTCCACTGAACAGAACAGGTATACAGTGGCGGGTCCACTGAACAGAACAGGTATACAGTGGCGGGTCCACTGAACAGAACAGGTATACAGTGGCGGGTTCACAGAACAGGTATACAGTGGCGGGTCCACTGAACAGAACAGGTATACAGTGGCGGGTTCACAGGACAGGTATGCAGTGGCAGGATCACTGAACAGGTATGCAGTGGCAGGATCACTGAACAGGTATGGAGTGGCAGGATCACAGTACAGGTATGCAGTGGGCTGAGGGCTCACTGAACAGAACAGGTATGCAGTGGCAGGATCACTGAACAGGTATGGAGTGGCAGGATCACAGTACAGGTATGCAGTGGGCTGAGGGCTCACTGAACAGAGCAGGTATGCAGTGGCAGGATCACTGAACAGGTATGCAGTGGCAGGATCACTGAACAGGTATGCAGTGGCAGGATCACAGTACAGGTATGCAGTGGGCTGAGGGCTCACTGAACAGAACAGGTATGCAGTGGCAGGATCACTGAACAGGTATGGAGTGGCAGGATCACAGTACAGGTATGCAGTGGGCTGAGGGCTCACTGAACAGAACAGGTATGCAGTGGCAGGATCACTGAACAGGTATGCAGTGGCAGGATCACTGAACAGGTATGCAGTGGCAGGATCACAGTACAGGTATGCAGTGGGCTGAGGGCTCACTGAACAGAACAGGTATGCAGCCAGGAAGAAGTTAAGCCTAACTAATCTTTCCCTATATGAGAGACTGCAGCAGCTCGCCCTACTCTCACTAATGCAGGCACACGAGTGGCCGTAATGGCCGCCGCTGCCTGCCTTATATAAGGGGGGGTGGGGCTCCAGGGGCTAGTGTAGCCTAATTGGCTACACTGGGCCTGCTGACTGTGATGTAGAGGGTCAAAGTTGACCCTCAGTGCATTATGGGGCGAACCGAACTTCTTCCGCAAAAGGTTCGCGTGCGGTACCCGCACGCGAACCACCTACGTTCGCGCGAACCACGTTCGCGCGAACCACGTTCGCCGGCGAACCGTTCGGCCCAACTCTAGTCCCAAGCAGAGGCAGGAAATTTGGGCACCAGAGGCGCCACAAAAAATTGGGTGCCACACTCGCTATTTGTAGCTGTAGGTTTCATAGAAAGCGGCCCTGACACCCGCTATTTTATCGGGCGCCTCTGGCAGCCACATTTCCCCATATCACTGAAATTAGTAATTGAAATTAGTATGGGCACCTATGGCTGCACCCAAAGTTCTGCGGCACCTATTATTTTTCATTTATTGGTGGACAAGTTTTCTGGCCAGGGAATGGTTAAGTTAAGATGTCAATGGGGTTCTTTTAACCACTTTGCATCCAGACCTTGTTTCCCCCTTATGGACCAGAGCAGTTTTGACATTTAACCACTTAAGGACAAGCAGGCATATCAAAACGTCCTGCTGGAGCCTCTTAACGGCTCCTGGACCGTTTTATACGTTAAGCAGCGCTACTGCCGCTGTGCGCGTACACATGCACGCCTGCACGTGCGTGATCATGTGCGTGCACGTGCATTCCTGCGCGTGTGTTCCTGCGCGTGGTTTCCCGCAAACGTGCACATGAGATCAGTAAAACAAAAAACACAACATAGAAAAAATACGCCTTTATTTCCAAATAATATATTGTCACCATACTTTGTACTAGAGACATAATTCAAATTGCAATGACCAGGACAAATAGGCAGATAAAATGTGTGGGTTGTATGAACAGTAGCAGTGTTTATATTAAAACTATAGGAGATGAAATTGGAGAAATATTGTATTTTTTCATTATTTTTCCTTGTTTTTCCCTTTAAAATGCATAGAAAATAAAGTAATTACTGAAAACACATATCAACCCCAGAAAGCCTAATTGGTGGTGAAAAAAACAAGATATAGATCATTTCATTGTGATTAGTAGTGATTAAGCTATTGGCAAATTAAAGGGATGAGCACTGAAAGGTGAAAATCGCTCTTGTCCATTAGGGTTAAAACCCCTTTGTGAAGTGGTTACGCTATGTCCCTATTTAATCAGCAATAACGTTATTGTGACAATCCGCTCAGCTGCCTGCGCAGGCAGGCAGCCTTTCGACCATTGTTTAGGTTTGCTTGCTGCAGGACTCTGGAAAGGAGACCTTCTGTCAGTTGTGCAGCTTGTGTTGCTGAGGGATTTGCATACATTAGTCATGCAAATCCGTTACCTGCCTTCTTTTGATGACTGGCAGTCTGGCACTATAAAAGCATTCTGTTACCAGAATGCTTGGCTGGACATTTCCCTTCCATGGTCTGTTCCTGATGGACACTGCTGGAGTGTCAGCCATTCTCGTTTGTTGAAGTTATCTTAGTGTAATTCGTGGGGATGCACTAGGCAGTTCCCTAGTGCAGTTAGGATTGCATTATCTGTTTTGCCTGTTCCGTCTGTCTTGTGTTTGGATCGCACAAGCCCTAGCGTTAGCGGCTGTGGATCCTTCTGATTGAGTCTGGAGTGTAGGTTGGAACAGCGGTTGTTTCTGCCTACCTTATCTGTTCTGTCTGCCGTGTGTTTGGATCCTTCTGTTCTGTCTCCCGGGATCGCGCTAGCTACTTTTCGCTAGCGCTGGTGATCCTTCTGTTCTGTCTCCTGGGATCGCGCTAGCTACTTTTCGCTAGCGCTGGTGATCCTTCTGTTCTGTCTTCTGGGATCGCGCTAGCTACTTTTCGCTAGCGCTGGGGATCCTTCTGTTCTGTCTTCTGGGATCGCACTAGCCACTTTTCGCTAGTGCTGTGGATCCTATCTCTCGCTTGTCCCTGTTTTCGTGTGTCTGTCTTGTCTGATTCGAAACGCTTGCTGTAGGCTCGGTGAGGTAACCGTTAAGCAAGCGCTCGCGTTCTCTGTTTCGTGTTTGTCTGTCTTTGGTTAGTTAGGCGTGCTTGTCTCTGTTGTGCGTAACACGCGGAGACCGCGCACGAACGCGTGCACTGTTGCGAATGAGTGCGGTGTTCGCGTTCAGCTAGCATTTGTTATTTTCTTTATCTTTCTCTTTGTATGATTTGCTGTGCCTTTGCTACCCTTGTGCTCTGTCCTGCTCAGTCTTGTGTCGCTATTGGCAATCGCCATTCTTGCGATTGCATTTCCTACTTCGTTTCTGCCGTTGTGTGTTCGCCGTCGCTGGGTGGCGACTAATTTGGTGGGCACACATTGGTTCTGTCCTTTTGCTCTGTTCCCTGTGGGCTATCCAGCCCTGCCTGATTGTACCTTGTTCCGGATCTGTACAATTCCCATTTGGCATCTGTGGCTGTGCAGCGGCTGTGTTCGCCTGCACTCCACAGCGCCATCTGCCGGTGGGAATTGCCCTCTGCGGGTGCATAGCACCTAGCCTGGGTGTCCACAATAATACGCTTGTGGAGGAAATCCGCCGCGTCAGCGCACGTCTGGTGCGCTGACCACGGAGACGATTCCGCAATCGTTACAGAATGTCCAGCCAAACCAAAATTCCCAGGGCAGAGGGAACCTTCGATTTTGTTCAGATGTCATTGCCTGAGGCAAAGGCATATGTGGATCCTATTATAGGTAGGATCGCACACTACATTAAAGCAGTTAAAAAGTCTGTCCTCGTTCCTGACCCCAACCCATATGGAGATTATCTAGATACTGGGTTGTTTGAACCGCCATTTGCCTCATGGGAGATTGGGGCCTTGTTGGAAGAGTTTGATTTCGATTGGAAAGCCTTTTGCGATTTTTATATCGCAAAGAGCGCGGATGACCTGAATGATTGTCTCGACTCTATGTACCTTTTGATCGATTCTGATGAATGTGATGAGTGTGATGTGGATCTGGTGATTTATGTGTGGCAGACTATTTTGGACGAATTGCACACACACCAACCAATTATTTCCAATAAAGAGACACCATTGTCACATGATTATTCCTGTCTTTCTGGGGTAAAGCAAGTGAGTTTGGACACTGTGCGACCTGAAATGAATGGGTGTGCCTCGACTGTGGACACCTGCGTGAATTCTGATGGAGTTTCTCCCGTTTGTTTAGAGGTTAAATCTGTGCGATCTGATGCCGGTTTCTCAGATGTTCCTGTCGATTGTGATCGGCGTGAGTGTGTCAGGTTTGTCAATGATTTGTGTGATCCCTTGTCATGTAAAAACAGATCTTCTTCTCTCAGTACTACTTTAAGATCCTCCATCTATGATCTTGCTATGGGGAAAATTCCCAAACTATGCAGTTTCAAGAGTAAAATTAATATGATTCCTCATGTTGTTGTCACAACTTCCCCTAACATGGTTCAGTATGAATGCTCAGACCTAGTCAGGTGTGAATGGGAGCCCCCGTTCCAGAAAAAACAGCTCGAAGCGTTGGCGTATGAATTGGAGAACGATTCAGAGTCGTTTTGTGAGTACTACATTGCCAGAAGTGAATCTGTCTTGAGAGCATGTATAAGTTATGCTTCCGCCTTAAGAGAAAAAAAGGGGTGTGAATTTAACTTTGTGAGTCCGCTGATTTGTATGTGGAAAATGATTCTGAATGAATTACGTGTACGTCATTCAGGTGACGTTTGTAAAGGTACATTGTCAGCTGGCGTTTCTGAGATTCAGCAATCCAGCCTGGAGACCTCAGAATCCCTGTCTTTGGAGTGTTCGGTTTCGCAACCTAAAGCGATTGTGGATTCGCAAATTTTGCGTTCTGTCTCCTCGGATTCGACATCGTTAGCCGAGTCTAAGAATGAGACAGCACTTTGGTTTTGTGAACCTGATACTGAAGCACCTTTGCTCTGTCCAGAGAAGATGTCTCTGAGCCTGCCCTGTATCATGAATAAAGACATTATGTCCACTCGCATTGACATTTGCGAGTCTGATTCTGAAGTAAGTACTGACTCTCCACCCAGTAATCTGGATGAGCCAATATTACCTTGTTTAAAATCTCCTGCAGTGTCCCTAGAGGCTCGTCTAGGTATTGCAGCCATTGTTACCTGTTTCTCTGCTATTTTGGAATTGCAGTCTGGTTTGACTGCTATGGAGGAATTTCCCTGCAGTGAAACGAAACTCAGAAAGCCAGAGTTAGTTTCACTAGATATTTCTGTGTATCCCTGTCCTGATGATGAAATTCAGTCTCAGTTTATGGTGGAACCTTCCCTGGGACATCTGCCCGGTTCACAAAATAAAGTTCAAGCCTTGCCCTGTAACATGGATAGTTCAGAATCCTTCTTAGGAAACTTGAAAAAGGATGTTCCTGAGGTCCTGTCTGACCTCCTGGAGATCTCCGAGTTCCTCCCAAAGGGTGCAGAACTTGTAGGAGACGTCTCCTGCCCCCCAAGTCCTTCTGAGGTGTTGCCCACTTCAGAAGGCATTGCTGCCTTGCTGGCTACCTTTTCAGCTCTGATGGAGCTTCACGCCTGTGTAGTCAATGATGATATTATTGTCACAGAAATTTCTGAATTTGTATCCGAGTCTTCTTTTGAAAGTCCAGTGCCTGTGACCTCCACTCATGATGTTTCTCTGCCCGGTGCTGGTTTTGGTCTTGACGTGCCGGACTCTGAGGTTGGCAGTTCCCCGACATGTCCTGAGGTTTCTCCTGTGCTGGTGTACCCCAGTGTGCTCTGTGACCCAGAAAGCCCAAGTGTGCCTCGGTTACCAGCGTACTCAGATGCTTCCTCGGTGGAGACATGCTCTGATATGGCCTGCCTGCTTGCATGCCCAGAAGTGGTCCCTGAAAGTCTTGATCTTGATGGGTGTCCTCGTAATTTTGAATCCGGAATTGTCATTGGTTCCATGGGGGTTCTTGGTAATTCTCCATGTGAGCCTGGTGATTGTTCTACCCTCTTGGGATCTCTGTGGAGCTTCAAAAGGTTCTGGGAGATTCCGGGAGAGATTTTGCTTGGTACCCTGGATAAGATCAACGGTGGCTTTTGTGTTGTAAGGGACACTTCGAACAGGTATTGTGGCAGGTTTGGTATTTTCGGATGCTCCTTGGAAGGTGGTGGGTATTGTCTGGAGGGTGTTGATGGCTTCTTCTCTGGCGTTCACAGTCCTGATGGGTGTTATACTGAGACTGGTAGTACTGATCAGGCTCGGACAGAGCCGCCGAACCACCGACGGTCCCATCGGTGGGCCCCGACTGCCCCTCCTCCTGGGGGCCCCTAGAAGGCGTGCGCTGCATGGGAGAGCCGGGGAGGGCAGCCCGACTGTTTTTTTTTTTTTTTTTTATGTCCCTTAAAAAAAACTATTTTCCCCGGGGGGGCCCCCTCCTATCCTCCCCCTCCCTCACCTCGGAGGGCCCCCCTCCTGTTACGAGCGGCGGCGGCGGTTACAGCAAAGTTCCTGCGAGGTATAGCAGAAGATAGAGGTCCAGCTGCCTCCCGGGCTACGCTGTCTCCTCTATGCCGCTCGCACTGCTTCCTGGTTTAGTGCGAGCGGCATAGAGGAGACAGCGTAGCCCGGGAGGCAGCTGGACCTCTATCTTCTGCTATACCTCCCCGGAAGTTTGCTGTACCCGCCGGCGCCGCTCGTAACAGGAGGGGGCCCTCCGAGAGTCCGAGGTGAGGGAGGGGGAGGATAGGAGGGGGCCCCCGGGGAAAATAGTTTTTTTTAAGGGAAAAAAAACAAAAAAAAAACAGTCGGGCTGCCCTCCCCGCGGCTTGTAAGGAGGGGGAGCATAGGAGTCGGGGCCCCCACTGGCTACCCACTCGGCTACCTAACTGCCCACCCTCCCACCTGGCTACCTAACTGCCCACCCGGCTACCTATCTACCCACCCAGCTACCTATCTGCCTACCCTCCCACCCGGCTACCTATCTGCCCACCCGGCTACCTATCTACCCACCCGGCTACCTATCTACCCACCCAGCTACCTATCTGCCTACCCTCCCACCCGGCTACCTATCTGCCCACCCGGCTACCTACCTGCCTACCCTCCCACCCGGCTACCTATCTACCCACCCGGCTACCTAACTGGCTGCCCACCCGGCTACCTATCTACCCACCCAGCTACCTATCTGCCTACCCTCCCACCCGGCTACCTATCTGCCCACCCGGCTACCTATCTACCCACCCGGCTGCCTATCTACCCACCCAGCTACCTATCTGCCTACCCTCCCACCCGGCTACCTAACTGCCCACCCGGCTACCTAACTGCCTACCCTCCCACCCGGCTACCTATCTACCCACCCGGCTACCTAACTGGCTGCCCACCCGGCTACCTATCTACCCACCCAGCTACCTATCTGCCTACCCTCCCACCCGGCTACCTAACTGCCCACCCGGCTACCTAACTGCCTACCCTCCCACCCGGCTACCCTTCTGCCTACCCTCCCACCCGGCTACCTAACTGCCCACCCGGCTACCTAACTGCCTACCCTCCCACCCGGCTACCTATCTACCCACCCAGCTACCTATCTGCCTACCCTCCCACCCGGCTACCTAATTGCCCACCCGGCTACCTAACTGCCTACCCTCCCACCCGGCTACCTATCTGCCCACCCGGCTACCTATCTGCCCACCTGGATACCTATCTACCCACCCAGCTACCTATCTGCCCACCCGGCTACCTAACTGCCTACCCTCCCACCTGGCTACCTAACTGCCCACCCGGCTACCTATCTACCCACCCAGCTACCTATCTGCCTACCCTCCCACCCGGCTACCTATCTGCCCACCCGGCTACCTATCTACCCACCCGGCTACCTATCTACCCACCCAGCTACCTATCTGCCTACCCTCCCACCCGGCTACCTATCTGCCCACCCGGCTACCTATCTACCCACCCAGCTACCTATCTGCCTACCCTCCCACCTGGCTACCTAACTGCCCACCCGGCTACCTAACTGCCCACCCAGCTACCTATCTGCCCACCTGGCTACCTAACTGCCTACCCTCCCACCCGGCTACCTAACTGCCCACCCAGCTACCTATCTGCCTACCCTCCCACCCGGCTACATAACTGCCTACCCGGCTACCTATCTGCCCACCATGCCATGGGCGTCCCTACATAGGGCAAAATGGGGCATGCGCACTCCCCTGGCTAGCTGCTGCCCCCCCCTAGCTACCCGGACGTGGCTGGCCCGCCCGCCCTGGGGTGGCAGCGGAGAGAGAAAAGAAGCGGCAGGCACAGCGGCGCTGCCTGCCACATCACTTAATTCTAAAGGGGGGAGCGAGAGAGGGGGAGCCCCAAGGTGAGGGAAGGGGGAGGGGGAAACGTCCTCCCTTCCCCACCGCTTCTCTTCTCTCTCCGCTGCCACTGAGGACACCTATAGATCTGGCTATTTAAACTGGGGACACCTATAGACCTGTCTATCTATACTGGGGGGCCCTGTCACTACCTAAACTAGGGGCTCCTGTCACTATATACACTGGGGGGGGGGTCCCTGTCACTGCATACACTGGGGGGCTCCTGTCATACCTAAACTGGGGGTACCTGTCACTAACTGAACTGGGGGGGCGCCTGTCAATACCTGAACTGGGGGCACCTGTCACTACCTAAACTGGGGGCACCTGTCACTACATACCCTGGGGGGCACCTGTCACTACAAACACTGGGGGCTCCTGTCACTACATACCCTGGGGGGCACCTGTTACTACCTTAACTGGGGGGCACCTGTCACTACAAACACTGGGGGCTCCTGTCACTACCTAAACTGGGGGGTATCTGTCACTAACTAAACTGGGGGGCTCCTGTCGCTACCTAAACTTGGGGGTCCTGTCACTACCTAAGCTGGGAGGCTCCTGGTGCTACCTAAACTAGGGTGCACCTGTCACTACCTAAACTATCCAGGCCAGCCCAGCATCACCACCAGCCAACCAGCCCAGAATCACTGTCAAAAAGGCCACAGCATCACCACCAACAGTCAGGCCAACATTTACTTCAACCAGCCAAGTACAGCCCAGCATCACCGCCAGGCCGGCCACAGCATCACCGCCAGGCCTTTCAGCCCACACATCATCCCCAATCCAGCCAAAAACAGTATTGCCTGGCACAGCAGCCAGTAGAGGAGAATTCAGAATCCAGGTGAGAGGTGTCTACCATATTAAGTGGGCATTCTGCCTATTTATGTGAAATGCTGTTTATTTATGTGCCTCATGACTGCTGAATTTGTCTTGTTGGGCGCCTCATGGTTACTGAATGTCTTGTTGGGGGCCTCATGATTGCTGAATTTGTCTTGTTGGGGGCCTCAAGATTGCTGAATTTGTCATGTTGTCATATTTGTCATATCTAACCTATGCTGAGGGAAACTATTCTGGCTACCTATATTAGCCCACTGCCTTACTGTTACAGTTACATTACAATTACCCCCCACCCATGTGATGTCATGTCCACACCCATTTTTTTTGTCGCTGCGCGCTTTGCTTTTTTGGGGGGGGGGGGGGGGGGGGTGTTGGTAAATTATCCGCACCTGGTGTCAAACACCCTAGCTACGCCACTGGAGGGGGGCACAGCTTGGAAGGGGGGGAATTGGGCACAGAGCGGCGGGGAGGGGGGGAAGCGTCCCCCCCTCCCTCACCTAGGGCCCCCCCCTTCCGCGCACCCCCCTCCTCCAGAAGTGCAGCCAGCAGCGAGCGGAGAATAGCTACAGAGATGATGCTATCTCCGCTCCGAGTCCGCATGCCGCTGCCCTGCTGGTCTCTGACTGTAGTGTGTGACGCTGTCCAATCACGTTCTCGCGCAGTACTTCCTGCTAGAGCGTGATTGGACAGCGTCACTACAGGAGACAGAGACCAGCAGGGCAGCAGCGGCATGCGGAGCGGAGCGGAGATAGCATCATCTGAAGCTGGTAAGCTATACTCCGCTCGCTGCTGGCTGCACTTCTCGAGGAGGGGGGTGCGCGGAAGGGGGGGCCCTAGGTGAGGGAGGGGGGGAGGCTTCCCCGCTGATCTGTGCCCTCTGCCCCCCCTTCCAAGCTGGGGGGGACTTGCATTGTGTGGGGGTATCTCTGCCACCAACCTGATTGCATTGTGTGGGGGTATCTGCAGCCAACCTGATTGCATTGTGTGGGGGTATCTGCAGCCAAACTGATTGCATTTTGTGGGGGTATCTGCAGCCAAACTGATTGCATTTTGTGGGGGTATCTGCCATCAACCTGATTGCATTTTGTGGGGTATCTGCCGTTAACCTGATTGCATTGTGTGGGGGTATCTGCCGTCAACCTGATTGCATTTTGTGGGGGTATCTGCCACCAACCTGATTGCATTGTGTGGGGGTATCTGCCACCAACCTGATTGCATTGTGTGGGGGTATCTGCCGTCAACCTGATTGCATTTTGTGGGGGTATCTGCTGCCATTTGACTACTTGATGAATTATCATGAGGCATGTAACTACTTGAATATACAATGTATCTGGTCGGACCTAATCTCTGTGAATAACGCCGCTACTTATTTTGTGTTTTGTATTTTTTTTTTTTAAGTCTGCCCATGACTCATCATGACCACGCCGATGTTCCAGTGCGTGGTGACACCCATTTAGTTTCGCATTTAGACATATCCCTATTGGAGACTGTCCTCAGAATTGCTCACAATCTATTCCCTACCATAAAGTCATGCAAAATTTCTAGAGTACATGTGTATGTGAGCCCAAAATGGGGGGGGGGAGGGAGGAGGAGGAGAGGGGGGTGGGCCCTGGCTGAAACTTCCTCGGTGGGCCCTTGGTGTCCCAGTCCGACCCTGGTACTGATGGGCATGTTTCGGTGTCTTCTGTTTCCGATGAGGTCGGTTTCGGGTGGACTGACTCTGGAATTGGACCTTGTCGGGCTGCCCCGACCTTCATGAGTCTTCTGTTAGAGTGGTTTGGAGATATCAGTTTTGAGGGTCGTCTGGAATTCGACCCTAGGAGAGGGGGGTACTGTGAGAATCCGCTCAGCTGCCTGCGCAGGCAGGCAGCCTTTCGACCATTGTTTAGGTTTGCTTGCTGCAGGACTCTGGAAAGGAGACCTTCTGTCAGTTGTGCAGCTTGTGTTGCTGAGGATTTGCATACATCAGTCATGCAAATCCGTTACCTGCCTTCTTTTGATGACTGGCACTATAAAAGCATTCTGCTCCCAGAATGCTTGGCTGGACATTTCCCTTCCATGGTCTGTTCCTGATGGACACTGCTGGAGTGTCAGCCATTCTCGTTTGTTGAAGTTATCTTAGTGTAATTCGTGGGGATGCACTAGGCAGTTCCCTAGTGCAGTTAGGATTGCATTATCTGTTTTGCCTGTTCCGTCTGTCTTGTGTTTGGATCGCACAAGCCCTAGCGTTAGCGGCTGTGGATCCTTCTGATTGAGTCTGGAGTGTAGGTTGGAACAGCGGTTGTTTCTGCCTACCTCATCTGTTCTGTCTGCCGTGTGTTTGGATCCTTCTGTTCTGTCTCCCGGGATCGCGCTAGCTACTTTTCGCTAGCGCTGGTGATCCTTCTGTTCTGTCTCCTAGGATCGCGCTAGCTACTTTTCGCTAGCACTGGTGATCCTTCTGTTCTGTCTTCTGGGATCGCGCTAGCTACTTTTCGCTAGCGCTGGGATCCTTCTGTTCTGTCTTCTGGGATCGCACTAGCCACTTTTCGCTAGT